>NC_063216.1:4860586-5168858 GCF_020740725.1 Corvus hawaiiensis
CTGTGTTTGGATTCTCAATGGGTTTTTATATAAAGCTTATGTCTATAAAACGAACACAAAATCTGATTCATTGTTCCAGTGTGGGAAAAATACAACTTACTATGAAAAATCACACCAAGGGATTGATCTACTTATTTGCCTATTTTATTTAAATCATAGACTCATAGAATGGTTTGAATTAGAAGGGACCTTAAAGATCATCTGGTTCCAACACCCCTGTAATAGACAGGAACACCTTCCACTAGACCAAGCTGCTCAACAAACATGCAAATGAACCCATAACTAGAAATACGTTTTCTATAACATTCCAAAAAAAGTGATTGTCTGATATTGGGAGCATGTAGAAGAGCTTTTTAAAAAAGAATTTGACTTAAACTTCAATATTAATTTAGTGCACTTAATTCCACCTCCCCAGGCATAACTAGAGATGTTGGAAAGAAATGGCAGTGTGAATAGACATGAATTAAGGAATTAAAATCACTTTGCAATAAAATTCTATAGCCAAACTGACCTTTGTTGATGGAAATAATTTAATAGAGAGTTTAAAAACAGTAAGGTGGATCCAAATGGTCTCACATTTGGATCCCCAGATTGCAGTTTGGCTTCATGTCTAACATCTGAGCCAGCAGGCATGTCCTGCACTCAACCAGAGGGCCACAGCAGGACCTCCTTGCACTACTCTAAGTTAAATCTTTACTTGCATAAATAAAAGAATGATTCTTACTTAATGACTATTGGCTTAGCCAGATAAGGTCAAACAAGACCATATTTATCTGGCTAAGAACAGATAGAACAGATAGTGTTTGTCTTATGCTTTGAGGTGATCCTATGTCAGCAAAATATGATGATTTTATTTCTCCCCCAGAAAGTCTGTAGCATGTTTTTGTATTCATCTCAGCAGATTGTGTTTAATTGGGTTCAGCACTGCCATAAGCTGACAGTACAGATTTCTGGTCTGGTGCCAGTTAATGTTTACTGCAGATGTATCTCAGGACTCTTATAGGCCGTGGAGCAGCTACCCTACCAAGCAATATATTTGTGTTCCTGGTGGAATTAGGTGTATTGGATTACTTGACATGGTTCAAAGGTCAATTCATGGAAAAACATCAGTGAACATCTCCCAACAGTGATTCTTCTCTTTCTTTTCCACCAACTGGGAGAAAACAAAAAAAAATGAGAGAGAGGAGAATTTTCTGGCAAGTGCACCATTCTATTTAGAGGAGGTTCTGGTTTACTTGTATTGAGCAGTTCATTGTCCTTTCAGTTTTTGCTATGTTTTTCTCATTTACACAGATTTCAGTAGTTTTTCTACTTTTGTAGCTAACTTACAGATGATTCATCACAACTATTAGCTCTCATGGGGTATCTTTTAATGTATGGATTTTAATTTAATCTATCTACTAAAATCAGTTTACTGCAATTTGTGAGTGTTCATGAGAATTAGATTATTTTTAAAGCACCAGCACCAGTGTTTTGTTGAGTAATAAATGTGATTTTTGGTTTGCATGGCACCTGGAAGTAACTGTATTAAGGGACTGTTCTTACTATCTGTACTGTGTATCAGCTGAAAAGTTGACACAAGATTCATTTTGCTTCCAGGATTTATTATAAACACATCCTTTGAGTAAGAGATTGTAATATTTTGAATTAGCATGGGAAATATTAAATAGAGAAGTATTAACAAGTTAGTAGATGATTCTGTACTCTTAGAGATGTGTGAAATATTAAGTACATATGTGAACATGCTCAAAAAAAAAAAATCTTAGTTTTGTGTGCAACATTGACTTAGAGCAGAGCCACAGGGAAAGTACTTTATTTGATCTTTTTCTTTTATATAAACTGGCAGCATTTTTAAAACAGCTCTTTCACATCAGCTCTGTACATAATTGTTCTGTTTTGGCTGGCGAGTAGTATTTGCTGAAATACCACTTCTTATCTTCCATCTCTTTGCTGGCTCTCATCCACTTTTCAGCTACTCCTCTGCATCTTCTGACTTGTTGATTTCTTTGAGAGACAATTTATAGTGCTTTAGATTGCTTTGTATGCTGCCTGCTTTGGGTTTTTTTTGGGTTTTGTGTTGTTTTTTTTTTTTTGTAGTAGATGTCCCACTGTTCTTTTACCTAGGAGCATTCAGACTTTTTGTGAATAACTGTGAAGGTGGCCCTCAGTGTGTTGGAACTACGTGGCACTGATGAAGGAATAAGATTATTTAGTTCAGAGACATAGTTCTTAAGACATTAATTAAGATTTTCTAACAGGAAAGTTTCCATGCTTACATTTCAAACTCAATCCCTTGCTCTTTTCATTGTCGTCATTCCGTAATTCTTCAATGACTCTAAGAACAAGAAATATTTCCTACTTTCTTTTGCAGGAAATAGTACAGAACACTGTCTCCATGAGGAATGATAGAGGACAGTAAGGGATTGTAGTAATTTTTCTTCTTTATTTTAAAAAAGCTGGGTTTAATAACAACCTGGAATCACCCATGAATAGTCCATCAAGGCTTTTATGATCTTCAAAACAGGGAATGCTTTCTGTTCCAGTGGCTTCTGTGAAGTCACATACCAGCGTGATGAGCATAAGAAACCCTAGAGAGGCAGGAAGTCAGATGTCCTATAAGGTTAAATTCTTTTCTTCTCTGGGTTGACTTTTTCTGTAGGACATACCATGGTGTGGCATTAGCTCCAACTAATCTTAACACTTTTAAGAGTAAGCTGAAATTATTATTTCAGGCCATATACTTCTTGTCCCTGTTCTAATTTCAGGTTTTACATGTGTTGTAAAGCTCAACAAGACAATCTCTGTTGCGAGACCTAAATACAACTTGATCATGGAGTATTAAAAAACATGATGATGGTTATTTGGTTAGCCACCAATTTCCTTTCTCATGCTCTCAGCCTCAGATTACTGAACTTTCATCTGGCATTCTCAGACATGCTCACTAATTGTCCTGTAGCAGACAAATAAAGAGCACGTTTTACAAGTAATGTGTGGGACGTACTAACTAATGTCAATTCATAGGTTGCCTGGATACAGATCTTATTTGTGTTTAGGATTATTTAATTAACTTCTTAATTGTAAAGAACAGAGAATTGAAGCATGCAGTCCAAAGTCTAGTCAATGCAAAAACTCAATAGACTGTAATGAATTTTGGCTCGGACACCCACTGCTCTGGTCGTCAACTACATCGTAGTTGTAACATAAGAGATGAGAATTAAAAGGGGCTTAGATGAAGTAGGAGGAGGCTGTGTGGAGGGGGAGGATGTTATTAGGAATACCAGACTAATGGAAATGCATTTGTAGAGAGCGTTGTTCAACATGTGTCATGTAGGTTAAAGGAATGTTGAACAGCTGCTCGAGTGAATATTGTCAGTCTCTCTAACAGGCTAGGCACGAAGGGCCTTGGGAAGAAGAACTATATGTGGTAATGGGATCTCTGGAGCCTTTTTATGGTTTTTTGGGACGTAAATTGTAGGAAATATTAAATGATTGATATCAGTGTATACTGCTCAATGCTCAGTGAAGAGACAGAAGGATGTACAGAAGGTTTAAAGGTAATGTTTAAAAGTGAGTCATGGATCCCTCTCTGTAAACTTGTAGAAACACGTAGTGTAGAAATGTAGCTGATATCTGAGTTAATTGAGGAAGATGGCTGGGACTGAGGTCTCTGCACTTAAAGATTTTGATCCAGGAAGAACTTCTCATTCATCTGCCATCACTCTATGGTGAATTTCCATCCAAGAGGAGAAATGGAAATACAAAAATACAACAAAATTGTCAGATTTAAGGGAACTCTTAACACTGACTGAAACCTGAGTGTATAATCAAGCTGCATTAGGTTGTCTGTGCAAGATAAGATGGGGCCATCTTATTATCAAACTCAGTTAGAGGTACAGGAAGTCCACAAGACCTTAAATGTGTGCTCTAATATCCTCTCAAACAAGTTTAGCTTAGGTGGAAATAGCCATAATAATGTCTCTTTTACTCTAGTTGTGCCTGCCAGACGTAGTTTGTGGTGAAATTAGATGGTTTAGTGTAAAATATCTAATTTTGGAATTGCCATGAGTAATAAGAAAGGATCAAAATACAAAAAGTCATTAATAAAATGAACAGTGAACTGATGACCCAGTTCAAGAATATGGTGGAAGACCATTTTAGTAGAGGTGGAGGAATCTGAAAAAGGACTTTTCACACATTGTGATGTGGAAATAACGGTCCAAGCTATGTCATCATTTCCAAAGAACTGCTGCCACTTAGCCATCCCTTGGGGGATCTAGGAAGCCAGGGTTTTATGACTCTTTTATCCTTTGCATGCTGAATATTACATGAGACCAAGTACCCTGCTGATCACGTATAGCTTAACTGAGATATCAGATGCTAATTCATGGCATTACCTGGGTAGATTTACTAAATTTGCTCAGTAAAAAAAAAAAAAAATGGGATGGGGGGGATATTACATGAAAGGATTCATGTATTGCCTTGACAGCCAGGAGCCAAACATGGTCCCATAATGATATGCAGACTGATGAAGGGTAATTCCCACCATTGTACTTCTGTGTGAAAATGGGAGAGATGGCAAAAGGTACTGGACCCATCCAAAAGCACTAAAAATTAGAAGAATAATGAATGTCTGGTGCAGGTGATGAAGAAGATAGAGATGAGGGTCAGGAATCAATGGACACAAAGCTGTGTCCTTGGTTTCCTGGGACTGGGGGCAAAGGGGACCCAGAGCAAAGTAAGATTTTTCCTTCCCTCCTCTGGAGACCTGACTGACTGATGGCTTTGAGCCTTCTGTGCTCCTCCTGTAGGTGTGGGGCTTCTTGCCTGGTCTACTTGGAACATGCAGCGTGAATTAAAGCAGTGGCAGGGATAGATGGGCTGCCTTGTCTGAAACTGAACCATCTCTGTATTTGGCTTCCAAAGCATTTTGTACAGAGGTGGTAGTTCACTGACTATGAATGCTTTCAAAGACCGGCTTCAACAGAAGCTGTGAACTTAAACCAGTCTGCATTATTTGAAGCCAAAGGTTTGCATTTGCTGCACTGCATGGAATTTTCTATTGCCATAAGCTGATCGGAATGGAAAAAGGATAAAATTTGGATATTTAAAGACTAAATGAAAAAATATCTTTTCTTTTTTTTTTCAGCATCTATATGACACACATATGTGTAGGCTGAACATCACCTCTTTCTACGCCACTCCAGAATTTTTGGTCTCACACTGAACCCCTTCTGAATTGTCACAAAGGGGAGGCTCAGATCCTCTGCAGTGATGATGTGGTGGACTTGATTCACAGCCTAACAGAGTTAAGGTGCTTCATGCACCAGAGATTAAGAAAAAAATCTTCAGGATGTTTATTGAGTGTTATTTAGCAGACTTGGTTTATACCATTACTAAATCCATTTAATTCGTTGGATTTTTTTGAGATTATGTGCTGTGGAAATACCAAGGTATTTCAGAAAGATTTCTTTTATTTCAGTACAATCTGTCCCTAACTCAGCTTTTACAGACTTTTATGTGGTAGCTACCTTACAGCCCATTAGTCCTTCAGAAAAGCTGATCCAGGTTTTGTAATCTTTCTCTTTTATTTTTTTTCCCCAGATGATTTTTCACAAGCCAGAAGTTTCTCTAAAATCTCTTTCTTGACTCATTATTTCCTGGCAATTCTAAGCCGGTTCTTTGTTTTCTATTCCAAGAGTCTGGAATGCCATAATATTTCTCATTCAGTTTTTGAGGAAGAGTTGTCTGGTTGTCGTGTAAAAGCTTCAGTGTCCAGTTCCAAAAAGTCATAATAATTTTATTTAATATTTTAACACACACACTTATAGCAATCTATCCAATGTTTTTGTAACAGTGATGGTATGAAGATTTAAGGGGAGTAAGGTGTGTAAGGATATATTGCCTCGCCTTCTACAACTGGCTTCTCTTAAAAGAAAAATAAAAGAAAAGAGAATTTCTTCACACAGTGCTGCCTTGTGCAGTTATCCCACAGTAACTGAAAGAATATATTTTTAATAAAATGTTTTAGAAGAGAGCCAAGTCATTCCTTAAAGCCAGTTCCTGTCAGAAGTTCTCTTTTCACCTGTTGGTTGCCCTTCTGAACTCACTGGGCTATTGAATAACTTCTTTTCTATTTTGTTTAATTCTGTGTGAGTGGTGCCTAACATACTATAAGTATTAGCATCAGGACACAGGAACGAACCTGAAGCCCAGTATGTCCAAGACACGCATTTTGTTGAGAAAAAACATGTCCCTAAAACCCTTTTCATCACCCAGCAGCCATAACACACATCTTACTGTAAAACCTTAAGTGTGCAGGCATTGGACTCAGTGTCCAATAAATATCTGGATGAAATCAGGAAAACTGGCCTTGTTCACCATCAAATAAAATACAAAGTCCTGAATCCAAGATGTTTTACCATGTTCTTTTGCTGGTAAAATAAAACTGCAATTTTTTCTCATCAACACAATGGAATAGGTGTTAATCTTTGCTGTAAAGGATGTTAACAATCTGGAAATGCTCCACATGAATAACTTTGAGCTTCTTTTTTCCTGGCTTCGAAACTCCAAATTATAAGATATTGAAAAAAATAATGTAACTTAAAAAAAATCTCAAAGAAATGCACTGTCTTAAAACCAAACCCAATACCAAATGTTCTGCCTCTCACAATCTCTGCTTTAGAAAAAACTCCTCTGGACAAAGCAAAAAGAAAATACTTTCCTCTGCCCATTTCAGGCTACAAACTACACAACCCTTTTGCTTTTTATTTTGGTTAGCAGCTTGGACTCCCTTACTGCATAACTAACCTGAACAAATATTGTGTCTTAGATCATTTCATGGGAACAAATTCCAAAACAAGCAAAGAAACAATAGACAACAATTTTTTTCTCAAGGAAAAAAAGTAGGTAATTAATTATCCTTCTGAGGAGAAGAGCTAATCATTTACGGGCATTTTTTTGATTAACCAAAGTGCAATTTATATAGATTTTTAAGTGAGAAAGGAGAAAAGAAATCATACACAGTAGTTTTGAACTACCTTCAGCCCTACTGTGCTGTATGCACAGTGTAATAATATCCTTAGCAAAACAAGGAATCGTTTATGCAGCCCCGTGCTGCATAGGAGCCCTGTAAATACAGGAATTTTACATAATGTGCAAGTGTCACGCTTTATAGAGGGCATTACACACTTTTGCTACCAGGAACGAAGCTTTGTGGTCAGTGAAAATATTCATCTATAGACCTGTTGCTGGTGTTGAGCAATATTGAATTTTAGAAGGCTGGTTCGAGTCCAGACCATTTCCTATCTCCTGCTAAGCCAAGTAAACAGAGGGTGATGGCAGCACTTCCAAGAGTGTCGACCCTTTCTGATTCCTTCTGACGGTCCCCAGATATAAACACAGCAAATGCCTGTTGGTTTCATACTTCCTTTGAAAGGGAAGGGAAATAAAGGGTCCTATTACAAGCCAAAATCTGATTAACTTTGTCTGTGGTGGGCAGCTTCCCTGGTAGCTCTGAGACACAGCTCCTGCTGTCTCTCTGAAAGAGAAGAGAAAGGTGTCTTCCCTGGAGTACAGCTGCCTGCACATACTGCAGCTTTTGCACAGTGATCCAGCCTGGGACTGGATATGCCTAAGTGTTTCTTGTGTGTGGTGACTGTTTATAAGTTTTTGTGTCACTTTTTACATTTTTGAGAGCTTTTCTGGGAAGTTCGAGTCTTGTTAAATGCAACAGGGGAACAAAACTCTGTGAGGATAAATAGGAAAGTTTGCTAATCAGACTTGGTGACTGGGAAAGAACAAGATCAGGACTTTTGCAGCTCTCTTGGGTCTGCAGTTCTCTTGTCATTTTTGAGTGTGAACTGTCTGTGGCTAAGAAACGAGGGTAGTGCTCTCTGTTAATCTGCCATACTGTCCCTTAAAAATCTAACTAGAAACCAGAGATTTACAGCCCTCTAGTACAAGGTATGGTTGTTTCTAAGGGAATATACCTAAGCAACCAATGGCCTGAGGAGCAGGATTGGATCCACTTTTTTGGGGGTTCAAGGTTCATGCATCCCAGGACATCCCATGGGAAAAGGTGCCAGGCAGGAGATCTCCATAACTCATCAGTGTACTTGGAGCCGTATTCCTCCCCTTGGACACATGCAAGCAGTCCTGCACTCCCTTTACTCACGGTGTGAGCTATCCAGACACGGGCTGTCCCAGGGGGCATTTAGCTAAGCTGGTGTGTGGCTGTGCAGGCCAGAATGCTCATTAGCTGGTACCCATGACTGTGTTAACATCCCTGCCCTACTTTGGCATGGGGCTGGCTTGCCTCCAGCAGGTGCAGACAGTGTAGCAAAGACACGAATGTCTCACAGCAACAAGGATGATCAGCCCACAGGAGAGGGAATTGGAAATCCTGTTCAGTCCATGAACAGTAGGGAGGCACAAATGTCTGAAAATCCTGTTACCTAGTCAGCTTTCTTACCATGAATCTCACTGCCTCATTTTGGGCTTCCTATCCCTGCTTGTCTCCATTTCTCACCTGGATATCTTTATTATTTTTACTGAGCAGCTGTTTCTTTTTATCTTTACTAGACTATTTTGACTGATACTTAAATGAAAGCAACTCTGTTGTGCCAGCTGAAGAACAGAACACTGCTGTTCCCAAGGGAATGTTCTCTTCTCATGCATGCAACAGGATACTTTTGAGTAAAACCTCCAAATCAGTGATGTCTTTTTAATTTGACACAACTTTACATTATGCTTTCCTAACACCTTGCGTAATGCCACTCTTCTACCTTCCCCTTTCTGACTCCAATTGTCTACCTCCTGTGAATTTTTGTCATTTGCAGTATTCCTTATCCTGACAGTAGGAATGAGGTCACACGAAGCAGGAACATGGCAGACAGACCATGGAGTGTCAAAGTAAAGTGTGGCAAAATGAGTATGCTCTGTCGGGTAGCTCAGCTGGGTTTTAAAAAACATAAACACCACAGAATTCTGACATAAAACTAAAGATTAAACGGATCCGTATGAGCACTTGGCTTCCACCCAGCATCTTACGGTGTGCCAGCAGAATTGGGTCCAGTGATGACATTAGTCTTTCAGGACTAGAATGTGAAGTTACTGATGCATTCAACAGTAGACTGAGACACTCACTTGAGCTGATGGTAGGTGTACTATAGCCCCCATTTGCAGTACTACTTTGCAAATTAGTTTTGTCTTATTTTCATTTTTTTAAACTGCTGAATAAGAACAATATTCTCTCAGTGTAAAGTGCTTTGATAGCTTCCAAATGGAATTTCTCTAAGTACACTGTGGGTTCTTTTATAATACTAAACTTTTGATTTCACTGTAGGGAGAGTGCATCATGTATGTATGTAAGTTATGTAAGGCAGAACAAAATGTAGCAATGCTAATGGCATTTTATGGCTAATGGCATCAGACTATTAAAAAAACCTGAGAGGTGTTCTGGAACTTGGGACTGTTGCTCCTATGCTTTTGAGCTGGAACAGAGATGACACAAGAATCTGTTGTGATCTTCAAGAGCTGGGTTGAACACAGTGCTTTTGATAAGTTTAAGGGTAAATAAGAGGAGGCAAACATTGTTACTTGCTGAAAAAGAGTAGAATGACAAGTCTGTGTCTTCTTAGGAGGTGCCTATGCTCATTTCCGTCCTCGGCCTTGCAAGCCACATGCGAAATATGATGTCCACACATATGGGGCCAAGTGGCCCCCCTGGATTTAGAAACTTCACTGCAGTTTTTAAAAGATGCTGACAGGGATGTCATTTGGACATGTAAGGAGGTAACACTAATTTGCTGTCTGCCAAACAGCAGAAGGTTGCTGCAACTGATAGTTCAAAGAACACCTGGAGAACTGGACAAATCTCTCCAACAGCGCCTGCTGAATGTTCAGAAGGACCAAGAAAGATGACTGGAAATTTTGGGTACCCTACCCTTTTGTCATGAGATGAGAAGAGGAATGTGGGAAAGCACTCAGACAACAGCATGAACAAGCTTGAATGTCAAGAGTTTCCCACTGGCGTAGAATGAAGTGAAAGTATTCACTGACTCCTGCAGCCTCAGGGCTGAGGCACAGCAACCAGAGCATTGTTTCCAAGTGAGTATCTTGCAAAGATCGTGGGCTAAAATCCCCAGTCTGAATGCCCAGAACCTCTGACAAAACTTAGATCCTAAATCTGTGGCTCAGGTCTGTTCCTGAAACAATGTCTACCTAACTGAGCATTGAACTGTTTCTAGGTTTTTCTGCTTTGCTATTTTCTTACAATGTGGACGAAAGTGCAAAGCTCCCAGAAATAAGACTTTCATTAGCAAGTTCAGTTCCCAGAGCTGAAAGACAAGAGAAGGAATTACCATGGTTCTGAGGAAGGAAAGTGACCCAGTTCCAGAAGATAGTGATGCAGAGACAGAGCATTTGGCTTCATCAAACAAGATGGGTACATTTTTGGCAGAAGCTTTAGAGATCAAACCAGTTAATTTTTATTTTTAGATCTAAAATATTTTGCTTAGAACTAATATCATAGAAATCCTAAGGCCAGAGTATTTGTTTTCAGGCTCATATTCTGAGTCCTCTTATAGTAAAGGGAGAAGGAGAGGAACACCCTTAGTGCTAGGACTGCCCCATTTGATCCATTTTAGGTACTTATTTAGGGATGAAATGAATCACACCTTAGGAAAAGCCTTCCTCTGAGAAGTCTAGGTGAGTGTCTCAAATCTACATGTGTATTGGTACAGATGTACCCCGCTGCAGACTGTGATTGATACATACTTCATGTAATGGTTTTTCCATAGTTCAGCTTTTTGGACAGAACTTTCTCTCTGTGCCTCTCTCTCAGCTGGAGAGTAGTTTTCTGATTGTTGACTGTGACACAGAATGTTGCCGGTAAAATCACTGGGAAAGAAAAGCAAATAAAAATCTATTCAAACAGCTCTCTAAAAGTCAAATTGAATTTGTGCCTTCACAAAATCTGATGCTTTAATGGAGGTTCTGAAATGGGAATGTTTCTTATTTAGGTTAAGCAAGTGGCTTCAAAGAAAATTCCTAGGACTCAATTAGCAGGAAACAAGGTAATAGAATTCAAAAAGTCCATTATACAGATGTTATAATGTTATGTGTTCCACATCTATGTTATAGGTAAACACAATATGGAAATAAATGGAATGTTGGGGTTTTTTCTCTTTTAATTTAAAATTATCTGAAAAATAGTCTGCCTACATAGCAGAGAACCACTTAGAACCACTCCAATTTATTGAAGCAACAGAAATGTTTAAGTGCAGCCTCCCACACAGGTATCTGTTTGTTTTCTTCATCAATGCTTATTGTTAATTCCACCTGAAAAACAGTGCTTTTCCCTTCACACACCTCAGATAACAAAGAAAATAAACTATTGAGAAATAATATGGGGCTGTTTTTCCTTTGTTTTTCCTGATGGATCTTCCTTTAGATGTCTGTTTCTAGGACTACGCAAGGACAAACTTGCTCCAAGGCACTTAAACAAACTCTGCTGTGTTTCCCAGTACTTTAGTGTTTGACTTTGCATCCTTAACATTTTGTAGCATCAGTTCTGCACATGATGCACATCCTGCTGCCTGTCTGAGTGCTTGCTGAGTAGCTCTTACACACCAGCTCCTGGCCAGTGACTGAATGAGCCACTTTTTTTTAGTGCTCTGAACGCCTTTAAGCTCCCACTCCTTTCCCATCTCCCGAGGTGACGTAGCTGCCTGACAAGAGGTCTTGGCCTCCCTGTGGTGCTCTCACCAGATGAGGTTAAATGTGAGCAGCAAATCTACATTTCATCGAAATCAGAGGGGTGGTTTTTTGATGTTTTTACAGAAAGGTAAAAATGTGAAGTGGTTCATGGTTTGTTACTCATGGAGCCAGGTTGAAAGCCCAGCTGTGTATCACTGCAGTAAGCAGCTGGTTCAGACTGAGGAGCACCATCATCCTCCCAGCACTGCGGATTCGCCGTCCTCCCAGATGGGACTGACCACTACCACGGATTTTTGCATCTTGTCTACTCTGTGCTTTGTCACCTCACATTTATTCCCTGGCTCAGCCTGCACCCTCTGTTGGTGCTTTCCCTCCTCCTCAAACCTGGCAGTACTTGCTGATAGAGAACGGGGAAGAGAAGGCAAGGAATATATTTTATCTGTACAATGTCACTGAATCACCTATTCCTTTCAGTAGTGTGCCCTTAGTTTCCTTGTTCAGCCTTTGGTTTTGGCAAGAACAGTCCCTAGAGATTTCTCAAGAAAGCTCAGGGCTTTTTGAGCTAATTTCAATGAGTGAAGACTCAATATTTTTCCTCTCAGGATCTTTTTAAGTGCTTTTTTTTAAAATCTAAATAATTCCTTTAACCTACTTCTGTGTGTCTGTACACAAAAGAATTGCTATGCTATCTCATAGTAGCACTCTGAATTGATTTAAAAGGATTTCAGAGCCTCAGCCATAAATATCACAGAAGTGTTTATATCGCAAGCATATTCTTATAGCACACCTATTCCAGAACAACAATCCAAACTCTGCCTTTGTGGAAAAACTGCTTGATGCCTTCCAGAAGGAAGCTGTTGGTAACTATAAATTTCAATCTGTGTGTTCAAACAATATAAAATAAAAGATGTTTTCAAAACAAAAAGTGAGTTTGGAGTTGTTTTTAAAGATGGGGTGTATAGTTTCCATTTATGCACTTGCTGAAACACATACTGTTCTTGTCTTCCTGTATATTCACACAGAGCTTAGCCTGATAATCTGTTATTCCATTTAATGCCTTTATTCCTTCCATATGCTGGAATGATCTCATTATTGCGTATGTGGACACCTGTTCCAAATTATTTCTAATGGCCTTAATTAGGCTTATTTAAAATTTTAATTATTATTTTGCAGCCTTTGTTTAGAATCAGATTCCTGAGAATTTGTCAGAAATTGCAGGGGTTGCAAACAAAGTTCCATGCACTAACAAATGCTGTGGCAGCTGTAAACAATATGCACTACTCCCATAACATTCTTCAAATTGCAATAAATTTGTTTCTCTGCCTGCCTCAGTGATTTAAGTGCTTGAAGTTAAAATTTTAAAGCAACCACCTCTTATTAAATTATAGTCATAAATTGGTGGAATAACTACCTTCATAATGGTCAAAGAATGCAGCCAAAACCAAAAAATCTGTTCACTAAAGGAAAACATGTATACATCAATATAAACTGTTAAAACAGTATTATCAATTATTTTCTTATATAGTTAGTTGAGAGTTTTTTTAGTTCCTTTTAAAATGCCAGGCAGAAAATCATCCTGTCTCCTTTTCATGGGTAGTCATGTATGGCAGTGGGAACATCTTCAAAAACCTATGAAATGCATATATGCTGACAGAAAAGAGGAATATTTTAGCATTGGTCATTCATTTAGTCAGCCTGATCCTTGCTGGTTCCCTTCCTGTTGAGCACAGCTTCCTTATCAGAGTTAAGAGCAAATTCGGAATGGAAATCATGGAGGTCATGTTTTGCTTATTCCTTCAGCTGAAAGGAGAGCTTGCTGTAAAATATTGCCTCTCTTGTCATGTATCTGCTGTTCCCTGTGCATCAGTCACTGCACAGACTGTGGAAACTCAGCTTTCCACACTTTGAAGGTTAGAGGTCTGCTGTGCCACTAAAGGACACAACACCACCAGCAGGCCTTTATGGTCTTTCCATCCCTCTTTATTGTCCTCCTGTTTCCTGTGTCCATCCCCACTGGTGAGGGAGAAAGAGAGGCTTGGATCACAGGGCCCTTACTTCAAGCATAAGGAATGTGGCTTTCAAAGTTCAGCCAAGTATGAGCTACCAAGATACAACACCCTTTTAAATTGTAAATGTTCAGCCAGCAGCACCTTATTCCATACGTCTGCAGTGCTCAACACAGCACAGACCTGCTCTCCCCTGATAAAAAGAGTCAATACCACACAACTACTGTCACAGTGATAGAGCCAGCAGTATTTTTATCTGTATGCTGCTTAAATCCCCATTATTTTAGTAAATGTTTCTTCTTGTTTACACCAATTCACAACCTTCCTCAGCTAAGTGTCAGAGCACTTCAATATTTCTCCTACACTCACTGACCAGGAGGAATGCTAGGGAGTGAAGTGGGGTGACCACACTAGCTTTCATGTGTTGAAGGTCCCTAATATAATACTTTCATTTGATTATCACTATTTAGCACTCAATAATAGGTTGCAGATATTTCAAATCCAAATGACTACTTGGTAACTGAGTTATTCTACTGGACTCTGAGTCCATTTCACTCAGACATGGTTGCCAGATTCTGAGAGCACAACTTGCAACCAAGAATTTTTTTTTTTTTCTTTAAGGATGTGGAATTACAGTAACTTTTCAAAATACTGCAGAAAAGTTACTACTGAGAAATTTGCTTGGGAGTTAAAAATACCCTGTGGTTATATACATTTAGCGTGAGAAATGGTCAGCGTCAGGTTGGGGGCAGCGGTAATCGCTAGTGGAGTACTGAGTGTGGTTGTATTTTGCTAAGCCTTCTGGTTTTTAGTACCTTTAAAATGAATCCTTACATGATGCTTTCCAGGGAAGAGCACTTTCTCTGTAGCATTTGCTACATTTTGCATATGTTTATTCTTATTTGAGTCAAGGAGGACATGTTAACCAGCCTTTTGTTCACAGCATATGATGATTTAAACCTCTGTATTCCAAGACTTGTGCATCTTTCCTACTATCTGATACCAGCAGTGCACAGTGTGCCTTTAGTTTATAAATCAGAAATACCTTTCCATTTTTATGTGATATCTGTCACTTTGGGGTTTTGATCTTTAAAGAATATATTGTATGTGTAGGATTTTTATAACCATGGTATTTTTAACCTTAGATTACAGAGAATTCTTAAAAACAAATGTTTCCTCTGTGCATTACAGCTAAAAATGCCTAGATGACAACTCCTGCCAGTAAATGATTCCATCTTTAACAAAGGCTTTACCTAATGTTGACAGCAATTACAGTGTTGCTGTTAGGTATGTGCCAGGACTTGGAACTCTCAGACAAATTTCAGCTATGCTGTCACTCAGGATATTTAATTTCAGATTTTTTTTTGTTTCACTTAGGGTGATATAGCTGGCCATGTATTTTTCATGGTAATTGGACTAAGTAAGTATGAGATCAAAGGATTTTGTTGCCGTCTCAAGACGCTGGTAAATTGCAACAGAATCACGGTATGGAACAGATGGGTGTTCTCACTTGTTTGGCAGGTGAGTGATTTCTCTGCCAATGGAATCCTTCCAGCTCAGCTTTGTGGCACTGCAGCGTAGTAGAGTGTAAAGGGCAGAGTACGGATATCTACCAGTCTAGCTTCCTGGGAAAACAATGAAAAGGAATGACCAGCTCATGCTCAAGAAAATAAAGTGAGCCTCTAGAGAGGGAAGGAAGTCAGGAAAAATATCTGAAGGTAGCAGAATTGGTGAGAAACAATGTGATGGACTGTTTCTAGCAAGACTTTCAATGAGAGATATTTAACTATCCTGTGTTGAATTATTAGCTTGCTAAATTGATATTATTTCCAGATAATAATGTTTCACAGAAAATTCATCCTGTTTGGAGGAGAAAAAGTAAGATTTCTTGTAACTTTACTGGTTTTATGAACAGTATTTTCATTTAAAGTTCTCCCTGGTTTTATTTTAAATTTTATGGAGTAACAACAAATCTCTGTGTGGGTTTGTTTCCCACAAGTCTTGTTACAAAAGTGATTAAACACGGGGCACTGCAGTTCAGCTCCCACCTGTTAAAGTTTAATCTTTAGCCACTTAGTTGTTCTGTGACATGCTTTGGACTACTAATGCTGTAAAGCCACATGGCATCTCTTAAAATTAATTTGTTACAAGCTAATAGAATACATCTGAAACACCAGGTAGAGTTAAGACCTAGAAGCTGTTAATGTGACTAATTACTGCCTCGGGCTCAGCTCAGTTGAAGGCCTGAAGATCTTGTGGTTAGATCTAGCGGGTTTGCAGGCTGCTCTTGGGAACTGCTGTACTTCTCTGAGAGCTTCAGATAAGGCTGCTTCCTATGGCGTTTCTTATTAAAACAACCAAACCAAAACTCAACAAATCTATTAACAACTTGCAATACAAAAGATCAGTGGGGTCCAAAATCCCAAGAAAGGAATTCCAGTACAAAACCAAGCTGCTAGAGCAGGACACATTTAAAAAGGGCCCTGGATAAGTATTCGAAGATGTATCACTCTATACAAGAAGAGACACGCAAAGTGAATTCCAGTGAAGATTTTGATAATAGTTATTGGACTACAATGATAATCAAAATTTTAGAATAATTCATTAAAACAATATACCAAGCAAATTATGATGGCACCTTTATAGCTTTAGCAGCAGCAAAGATATTGGGTAAGGCATAAAAGGTATAGGACAGTATTAAGTCCAGTGAGCTGATGTGTGGTGAGCAGAATGCTTAGACATGCTATGCAACGTAGACCATTTAAAAATGTACATCTTTTTCTTGTGCTGAAAATACTATTTATTTTGGGACTTAAGAATATAATTTAGTGTTCTATTTTCAAAGCCTGGAGATAGTGGTATGGAAGTTCTGCCTCCCAGAGTGCTCCAAATGAAAGCAAATTTTAATGATTTTTTTTTCCCAATTTAGAAGGATATAACATGGAAACTTATTTTAATGGGACAGTATTGATATTTTCTCCCAAAGTATCAAGTCTGCATCACTAGGCGGAGCCCCTGCACGGCACAGATGCCAACACAGAGCAGATACCACGTGTAGGCAGCTGGAATGTTTGCTTTAGTTGCATTTCCAGAACTTGGTCAAGAATAGCTGCAAATGTTCACACATATGTGCCAAATCTACAGGAGACTGAAAGAACACCCTGGCAGCCTGACTGCTTTTGTAGCAGGGTTATTTTTTGGCTTTTTTTGGCTGGTTCCTCTAAATAATTTTTGCTGCAAAGTACTCCAACAAGATAAACCGAGTATCAAAATCATAGCATTTGAGTATTTGTGAATTTACCAAGAGCCTGGTACCCAAAGAGGTGCCACTGAGAGTAGTTTGATGGTGCCTGCAACACGGTGAATGGCTTCTTTTAAAGATGTGTCCAAATATCCAAGCCCCCTCGGGAACGAAAGAGCACACATTGCTGGAGACAAATACAGAACTTCTTACCAGAACTCTGAATCACACTCGGGCCCCAGAGTAGAAAAAGAATAATGGACTAACTTCAAGAGAGAGATTTTTTGGGTAAGGGCTGTACTGAGATGAGTTCTTTGTAGCTGCAGGTTCTCTTTCTAAATAGAATTGAGAGGTTCTACTGCCTAACACCAGGGAAACTGGAAAGGAAGGTTGTTCAGTGGGAAAAGTTTCTCTCTCCTTTTGTTTGTTTTCTGCAGTAAAGCTTGATTACTCAATTCCAGTCCATCTTGTGCAGTTATTAGACATAATGGGAAGTAAACAGAGAGGTGAAAACCAAGTCACAGAATATGTGAAAGGACACAGTCTAAAGTTCAGACATGAAAGAAACAGTGATAAGATGCACCCCAAGATGCCAGTGGAGAACTCTGCTTGTTGGAGAAGACAGAAGTAGAGCTCTACAGTGAGTCTGGTACAGCAGCCAGCCAGGTCAGCTGAGCATGCATTGCCAATTGCAGGCATCATCCACAGGACAGAACATTATTATTGTTGCTAAACAGCTTAAATAAATTGAAAGCAAGGTGGCAACAGTGCCGTGAAATAGCCTGTGAGATAATTCTGATACGCTCTACCACTTTTACGAGCCTTGTGCATATTAAGCAATCCAAACCAAACACAGATAATTACGTACTAAAACCATTAAGCATAAGGAATGGCTGCTGATTCCATCTGAGCTGCCTGCTACGGATTCAGGACACCAGCACCCTGATGTCAAAAGGAGAACTAGATAATTGCTGAGCAGGACATTGCTGGATAAGAAACCACATAATATGTGACCTAGAAAAGATGACGTTTTTCCACCCAGCCTTGGAAAACATAAAAGCAGAGTTCCTAAGGCAAAGGATAGCAACTAGCGCTTCCAGAAGAAATGAGGAATATTAAAATTGACTTTTTTATGCTTCAGCTCAGTTTGAGAAAGGATCTTGCTGTGCTCTTTTTGCTGTTTTATGGGGTTTTTTGAGTTCTGGTTTGTGGTTGGGATTTTTTTGAAGACACACCCCAAGACTGTTATTAGTAGAAATACAGGGCTCAGTTTCTAAGAGAAACATAGACCATGCTAAACTCCAATAAACTGGAGTCTTGTGTTGTTGTCTGCTGCCACACTTTACTATTTGCACAGTCATGGCGAAATTTTGAGAAATACAAATTATATTACTGACAGATGGAATTGTTTCTGTTTAAGGACAGATGCTTTTCATACAGCTTTTATTTAAAACTATGGATTTTTTGAATGCTTGTTTAGGGAAATTTAGAACAGCAAATCACCACTTTCCTCACAAAAATGTGTTTTTCTCAGTCAAATCTAGTTTTCAAGAACTTCATACACTTATGCAACATACCATGTAACTAAATTAATTAAATAGCCAGCATTTTTATGATACTCATTTGGAGAAAATAAATACTTCCTGAAATAACTCCAAAAATCCTTGGACATACTTTCCTTACAGATGCGTAAGTCTCCCCAACCCTTCTAACAACAAAGATATCACAGCAAAACTTTTAATGAAGATGCATTTTTTTGTAGTTGCTACAGTAAGACAGCAGCAAGGTGTGAAGGAAACTCACTCTATCATGCTAAAGATTGAGCTATGAACAGTGGGAGGATAAATAAGATAACAATATGGATTTATCACAGTTGTTGTCTGGGCTTCATCTCCCAAGACACTCTCTGTGCCATGAGTCTGGTGACTGTGCCTTGGAGCTTGGTCCCCAGCATCTAAATGGAATTCTGGTGGATGTCACCTCTCAGTGCCACAGCAGAAGGTAGCCAGATGCAAATGCCAACTTTGAAAGTGCTGTGCTGCATCAGAAAGGAAAACTAAGTGAAGAAAACATTTCAGATAAAATGAAAAAACAATTTTATTAATTTATTTTTTTTAATAAGTTTCCTTTTGGTTTTCCTGAAAATTTATTTTTAAAAACTACTTTCACTGCATGGAAATTTTCCATTTTGGGATACAATATTTTTCGTTACGGGGGCTACTCAGGAAAGCATTTTTGTCTGGCTTTTAAAATGATATTAATCTCAAAAATGTAATTTTGTCTCTGGTACATGAGAGCTACAGTAACATGTCTTAGGTGGCACAGTTATTTGCTATCATCCCTGTAGCAGAAGAAAGATGCTTTTATGAATTTTAGCTGACATGAACTTTATGCATGAGAAGCCCAAGATCAGACTGAAAAACTGCTGGCAAATTTCATTTGAATGAGAAGGTGGCTAGGCGTTCTACTATCTTTCTTGATTTTGTATCGTTAGTGTGGGTTTATATTACTGGCTTTTTTTTTAATATCAACTACAAGCTTTGCCTGGGTAAGCTTAATTTCAGTGAGATCAGCCGCCTCTGTCTTGCAGAAAAAAACCCAAACTAATACCACTCTCTAGATCTAACTCGGAGGACCCAGTCAAGAGCTAATATTAAATGAGAATTTTCACCACGAGGCAAGTAAAAATCAACACAGCTGTGCTATAAAGAACACCTCAGATGTGAAGCCCAAGTACACATCTGCTGTAGACAGTAACTCATCTTCCTGTGACTGTCATAGGTTTCACCAGAACGTGGCTGAAGCCAAGTTGCAAGAGGCATCATCAGGGTAATTTTTAATATGTGTGTAGTGTTTACCAGAACATAAATATATAAAAGATAAAGCATGCATACAGAAGATAAAACCCATAGAGAGTAAGGTCAACTGGGCTGCCCGAAAGCAAAACATTTGCAAAGAGATACATTGTAAGGCCAGTCATTCCAGAACACGGTAAATGACAACTGGATTTATAATTTTAGAATTGCCATCTCTCATCCCATTGTATCCACTTCCATGGGTCTAAGGAGCAGGTACTGGAGCTGATGCAGTCTCAGCAGTTAATTGGTAAAGATGGAAAAACACAGGTGGCATGGGAAGGAATTACAGTAATTGCCAGAGGGAAAGGTGAGAGAGCTGCATGGGTGATCATTTGTTGTGTTTTCTGGGGAGGAGTGGTTTTGCTTTCTCTTTCGCCCTTTCCCTTCCAATTCTCTACCACCTTACTCTTTTTAGAAAGGTGGCTGAAGACATATTGAATCTTTTAAAATAAATTTTGACCAACAAGCCATGCCTAGTACAAGATAGAGAAAGGTGGCCTTGGTTACAGAGTGAATTTTTGGCCTTGGTCCAGGCTCTGGCTCCACAGATAAGCACCCTCTGCTAACAGCAGAAAAGGGGAAACCTGATATCCTGATCAGCTGCCATCACTTTCTCCTTTTAGGAAACTCAGCTTTCCTTCAGGGAACACAGGTCCAGCTGTTGCCTGTGAAGTGTTTGCAGGATGTTGACAGTGAAGTCAGGGGCCATTTTATGCCAGTATTTGCCTATTGTTCAAGCTCATGAGCAAGTTCTAGTTGAGTTATTTGCACTTCTTGGGCTAGGTAGTCTGTGTAGCAGTCCAGGTGCCATACAGATGGTGACTTTGATCTTTTAATATGAGCTTTTACAACCCTGATGGTATTTTTAGAGTTGTTGTCTTACTCTGACCTCAAGAGGATGTTATTTTAGCTCTTCTCAGGACTGGGAAAAATGCAAAGTCAATGTGAAGTGCTTTCATTCTTGTGCCTTGTAAGAGAGGTTCTAGAGAATCGTTTTCGAGAGGACTTTGGGTTCTTTAGCTCTTACTCCTTGTGTGTACTCTGCTCAGGTTCTTTATAGAGGATACATTTTATTTTCCTTTGCATTTACACATTGGGACAGCTCCAAGGCCAGTAAGAATGTATTTAATTCCAGAGTGATTTGAGTATTTTTCATCTGTGTTGAATACTGTGTCATTTGTCTGAGAATCTGACTGATGTAGTCCTTTCTGCTTGGGAATATTATATATACTTGGAAGCAGATAGGTAGTTATTAGCTGAAATTTTTCCTCATCATTGCTATTAGATTTTCTAAGTCTGAGATGTTGGTCTTGCTCTTAAATCTCTTAGATAATTTGATAATTGACTAATCTTCTTCATACCAATTTTATTCAGAAACACCAAAGTTGAAGTTTCTTAAATTTGAGAGGGCCTATGAGCATCTATGGACTTTGGAAAATTGCTTCTGGTCTCATGGACTTGTTTTCACTTAAAATATTATCAGCACATTTGAGGGGGATATTTTCTGCTGTCTGTTTACAGGAATATCAAATGTGCCCAGAGCACAGGATAAATGCTTGCAAGTCTTGTATTGAACGTGAATAAGAGAAAGAAATAATTGTAAATGAAAATGTGCAAAACAAATTATGCCTCTCAGTGCTATTGAAACCATGCTTAAAATTCAGTTGTGCAGCAGTCTCTTCCTCATTATGGAGTATAATCAATATATACAACACAAAGTATATGTCTAGAAGCAGTGAATTCAGCAATATAGGATGAGGGATCCCACAAGTACCCTTTTCTTTTTGAAGATCAGCTCTATGTCACTTTTGACAGACAGTCTTTGCTTTATAAAAAACAGATTGGAAAAATCTGCAGGGAACAAAGTGTCTTTGAAGTGCACAGCTCCAGTTTACATTTTTTTCTTTTTGTTTGCAAGCTCAAAACCAAAATTCTAAATCATGCCATAATTTCCTTTTCTGTTATATAGAAAAAAAGAATTAATAGCTATGAAGTTTTTTTGCTGTTAATGAAAGTAAACAGACAGATATGCTCTAAGACAGAAACCCCAGAAGTTCTGAGTTGACATATGTGTCTGTTTACAAGTTTGTAGCTGGTCTCCACCTATGAAATGGCATGGCAAAGAACCCTAAAAGCAGCCATTGCCCCCAAGCTTTGTAGATGATTGGATCAGGCTCTGACCTACACAGAACTGTAAGTATAAAGCCTGGTAAGTAGGAAGGCCTGCAATTGGATCCAGGAAAAAAGTTGCATGCAAAATTCGGTGGGGCCTAATTGTCAGCTTTGATCATGGGATAGAGGCTACATTCTTTTTCTTCATGTCTTACATAAGTGCGCTCTCAGAAACCTCACTGTCTGTGTTTTGGAAGTGAGTAGGGCCTATTTTACTCTGCAGCTGGAGTGGAATTGTTTCAGGAAGACCTCTCTTCTGGTTTTTGGTATAGCTCAAGAGGCCACAGACTCAACCCAATGGCATTTCTCTGTAGGTCTGCAAAACAGCAACTTCTGAACATCACATCCGAACGCTTTTGAAACTTTAGGGAAAGTTACAAGATTTGATAGCCAAGACCTTGATTTCATAGAAAAGTAATAAAAGAAAATGGGAGACATGTGGAGCTTCTGCTTTCTCTCAAATACAGCCACAGTTGGAGTGTTTTTGGATCAGAGATCTGGTTAATGGTTCCTGTACAGCAGAGTAGAAATGCCATCTTCTTCTCACAGTTGTTCAAGGTGGTGCTATTCTGATGGACTGCCTCCTACAAAAGTGCTGGCGTTAGGAAATGGGAGATGTCAGAAAGTGTGGAGGAGTAGTTTGTGTAATGAAAATATCCCGGGAAAGGGAGACAACAGCTCAAACGTCAGCAGAGACAGAAACAGCAAACAGGAGCACGTACAGCCAAGGAAAGAGGCCTCTGGTACTGGGGGCAAATGGGTTGCAAAAAAGAAAATTTCTCTGGCCCCTCTGGACCAGAAAAAAAAGTGGGGAACCAGCTGCCGGGAAAGAAGGAACACTGGGGCAAATGCAAAGCCATTAAGGAGGTAGTAAGGGGTGGGGTGGATCTGCAACATCAGGGGTTTCTGTAAGATAGACCTGCAGGATCCTGCTGTGCCAGAGACCAGGAGGTGCTGCCCAGGAGAGATTCTGCTGTGGGATGGGACAGTGCAAGTGAAGAGGGAGACATTTTGCATATTAACTGGGACTGTAGAAGAGACAAAGATGTGGAAGACACAGCACCTCTGGGAAGGGGGAAGGAGGATTTGTAATAAAGGTTGGTTTGGACAGATGGGGCATGCGGAGGAGAGACTCGGGAGGAAGGCAAGAAACCTCTCTGGCATGCTGCAAGTTCAGCCTACAGAAGCTACAGAGTGTGTGACCCTCTTGTTAACTTCATTTCACAATGTTCCCTGCATGCTTTGTGTGGCTTCCAAGCAATGCATGACATCAGAAATCTTAATAAAAACCACCAGCCTGGTACACTTTATGTTCAACTCTGTTAAACTTTCCTGGTTCAAAATATCCAGTGCTATCTGGAACAGGAGGATAATTACTTTTCTCTAAATTTGCTGAGCTTTGTTAAGAGAGTTCTTTCGTTAAGGAGTAAAAATGTGAATTTATATGCTTTTGCATTTTTGAAAATCACCTTTTAGCTGTTGGTAGGCTGATAAAAACATCTGTCAAAATTAACTGTGGATCCTCTTCTTGAACCCAGTCTACTTCTAGCCATGTTCTTGACCTGTGTTTCAGGAATGAATAACTGACTCCTGTGCACCAGGGAATTAGAGGGTGTAAATGGCCATAGCTCTAGTGGGAGGTATGCTCAACACACCCCAGTAGAGCTCTTTAAGCTTCAGCTTGCCTGGAGTCTTTCAAGTCAGACAAGAAGCAATGTTTATGCATCCCTCGGCACAAGGAAAGAGCTGATGTGGGACAGAGGTAATTAATATCAGCAGTTAAACTAGCTGTTCATTAAAAAGAAAAAGTAGCATTAGAAATAATTGCTTAGCTTTCCACTTCTGTGATCCAAAAATTCTCAGGCTGTGGTGTTCCAATCTGTTAAATATTAGATTAGTATCTCTCAAGACAAAACAAAAGAAGAACCACTCTTCTTCTCCAGACTACTTTACAAAGTTTATTCCAGATTTTGTTTAGCTGTGACAGAGGTTCACAACATTCTCAGTACTAAAGAAATAGGTGTAGTGGCCTGTCTCTTTTTGAGGACCCTGAGCTTTCATTGCAGAGTCACAGCCAGAAGTCAGAGCTCCTTCCTGTGGCTCCCTTGCTCTCCAGTTAATCTGTCATTAGTGACACTGAAGAACACTTCCCTTGAGGTAGATTTTTTGTTTTGAGTGAACGTAGCTATTTGCAGGAGTTTTTGAACCTCTTTTTGTTTTACCAAAAAAATTCAGGCACAAGGGCAGCTTCTGAAAACTTATTTTAGGACAAGGAAAGGGGTCTTGACCCTGAGGCTCTGCTGTTTAAATCAGCAGAACTTTGGAGTGGATGTAGGATTAAGGAAAGGGCACAGGCTCTGCTGGTTGTGTTGCAAATTTTCCAGAGTGCTTTTTCTGAACAAGCCAGAAAAAGATTTGCCTGAAGGGATATGTGAATATGGGGCACATGAATAACTTTTTAACATAAAAGTCCTGGGGTTTTTAAGACACAAAAGTAAAAGGACTAAAAAGTGGGTACCATAAGGGGCTGGTGGAGAGAAGGCGGCATGAGGCTGACCTCAGTGCACCCTCAGTAGGATGTGCAGGGTGGGGAGGAAACTGGGAGGGTCTTCTGAGACCACTGGGCTCTCCTTGAAATCTGCTGCCAGAGCTCAGAGTCTCAGGCATTGAAGTCTCTGTGCCAAGCTAGAAACATGGGACTCAGTCTGGGAGTAAGAAGTGGATGAGGTCAAGTCTCCTGTGGTTTCCTTTGAATTGCCTGAAGTGAGGAGACAGAGAAGGTCTCTCTCCATGATTGAAGGTTTCTCATTCAAGTCTTTTGGAAAGAAATGGAGTAAATTCATCTTTATTTACACTAAACAGTCTGTTACCAATGTTGTTCTTTGCTGCCTTCATGCAAATGTTCAAGTCTTTGACTCTTTTGAGGATGGACCGTGAGGGCAGTATTAGATCTAGTAAAAAAAATAAAAAAAGATTGTAAATAAACCTCTACACATAAAAGCCCCAGGCCTCTCTAGGCACATACTTTTAAATCTATTTATTCACCTTTTCCCCTCTGTTTTCATATTTAGATAGGGATGTCTGTGGTGTAAAACAGAGCTATATATTTTTGTCTGTTAGGACATGAGAAAGGGCACAGTGCTCTCTGTTGCAGCAGCTGTTCTGAGGCCTGTGTGCTAGCTGTATTTATTTATTAGTACGTTGTTTTGGTTAGACTATTTTTTCCCCCGGTGTATGTGCTGCTGCAATTGGTGGACATGCTTTTCCTTTCTTACATCAACAAAGAAATTGGCCCAAGAGAAGGCCTCTGAATTCTCCAGGTAAAGACTTTTTCCTATGTGTTTCTTTCATTATCCTCTAGCTTGAATGCATTCTCTTGGCATGTGATATAGCAGAAATATGTCATGTGTTTTCTGAGGACATGAGCCATAACCCTCAGAAATAATTTGCTTCTTCTCTAACCCAGAAGCCATTGAAGAAATTAAATCTGGATGAATGATGAAAATATATTGAAGTCAAAGAACTGCTGTATATCCTTTTTGACAGCAACTGTGGTTTCTAATGCTTCCTTAATTTTCACTTATACATATCTGAAGTTATGATTAATGCAATGAAATATTCAAAATTGCCCATGCAAATCTGACTTTCATAAACAGGAATTATCTTAAAGTCTCATAAAGCATTCTGACGTTCAGATCTAAACTTTCTTTTGTGATGCAAATAAGCATCACATATGTAATCTTCACATCTCCCACTTCCAGGAGTTCTGGGGGAAGAATTTTCATCCGCTGGAAAACAGCATCTTTCTCTGCAGGGGTTTATTCTTACCAAGGGCAACTGTATTTCTTTCAAACAATAACAAAAATGTGTTTCTTGCCTGTGGATTAAGAAAAATCTCAAAGATGAAGACCAACTTCCCTCCTCCCTTCCTGTTCAAATTGTGAAATTGGCCTGAAAAATAGGGTTTTTTCATTCCTTTTTCTGAGCCACTCTGATGCTCTATGGTGTGATGGGCTTTCCTTAAAAAATTGAAGCTGTGAAATGCTGGTTCTCTCAATTGTTCAGGCCTTAAGATAAAACAAATGTCATGAATATCACAATAAAGCCTGAAAGCTAGTAAAACAATGGGAGAGGAAAAGTGATCAGAAGCTGTGCAGCAATGCACAGATGGAATAAATACCTTGGGGGCTCATACAGCTTTTGGTGACTTTTCTTTTGGAGCTTGTCCTCTGACAGGCACTGGATGGAGAGAGCAGGGAGCAGGAAATTCACCATACAGCCACAGGGTCCTGGATATTACCTGCCTTGCCCTGCTTTTAGGTCTCCAGAGGTAAATCTGGGGAGAAAACACCAATTAGTGTATGAATATATACTAGGTACTAGTGGATAGCCTTAAAATTATTAAAGTATGCTAATTTTTCAAGAACGGGCATAATAGGTCCTAAACTTTCATTAATCTTGTAGCCATGTCTTTGTTCTGGGTTTGAGTTTGCCACAGCAAGTGATCTTCCACTTGCCATGGATTTTTAGTAACTTTAACCATTGGGGCTCTGCTATCTCTGTACTTGTTCAGAATAGGTTTGTTTCATAAAGACTTATTTTTAAAAAGGTTAAGCATCCACATAAACATTTCAGAGACAATGGAATCTGAGGTTGTAAATACATTCTTGTGACCTTATTAAGATGAGGAGAATTTTGGTTTGAGAAGAGGAAAAGCTTGTGATCAAGCAACTGCAGTTACAATAATAACAAAAGAAAACAGAAAATCACTGTCAGCTTGATTATTTTGGGAGTCTTTGTCCTGCCCAACAGTGCCTTTTTATGACAACCCTTATTTCAGGACAGGAAACATAGTTCAACCTAACTAAAATATAGAAATGTCATAACTGAGGAAAGTTTATGTTAAATTTTTCCTTACTGTATTATTCAAAGGAACAGGACTGCAAAAAATTAATTTAGCCATGCAGTAATGGAACTAAGTGCAAGCACTTTCAGCTATTATCAAAAAGGCTGTTTCATGAAGGATCACAAATATCAAGATTATTTGTGTAACTTTGTTCCTGTCAACCTAAAAGATGCATTAAAAGCGTGATGAGGTTTTAGTAACGCGGGGTTGTTCCTGTTACTAATTAACCCTATGAGCAGCACCAAAGATCACTGCAGAAGTCATTTAATGCCTCCAACTTTGTAATGATGTGTAAATGTTGGATTGTTTGTTTCCAGGCCTTATGTCATTATCAGAATTGTGTTTCTTTCCCTTATGCTACCTGTGATGAAGATAGACTGTGTAAATAAATCTGAGAAGAGATGAAGCTGGGGACAGCTTGGATGCGTCAGTGTTCATTTATGTTAGTCAACCAGCTGGTTTTTCATCCCAGTTCCTTATCCTGCCCTCCTTTCTCCCCAGAGCAAGAGCAAGATTCATGCTTCCTGACTGACTGCATGAAGAGGGTAGATTATGTCATTCGAGTGGCCAGATGGCCAGACCACAAAATCCACTTTGTCAGCCTTGACAGTCTCCGAAGGGAAGCTCCCAGCCGCAGGGCTGGCCCTGCACAGCCAGTGAGGAAGCACAGAGCTGCAGACACTTCCAGAAGCTGACCTGGATCTTTGTAGGCAGCACTGGCTTTACAGAGAGGGCTGTTCTGACACCTCAAGTACGTGGCTTCCCCCTGATATTCCAGGCCAAAGATGCAGGGACACACACACAACATTGTGCTACAACCTAAAGCACACACACGTGCACCCCTGCCATGCTTGGGCTGAACTTTGGCTGCAATGCTTCTTTTGGCATGTCATTGTACTAGAGCTCAGTTTTGGTATACAGGGATTTTATCTTGCCCTAACCCTTGTCATTCTTTTGTATACATAGGGCAAGCACACCACATTAAGAAACAAAATTGAATGCAGGAAGTTATTTTAATTCAGTAAGAGACGCTGATGGAGAAGAAGGCAAATTGGAGTAAAGTGCAGAGAGCTATAGGGAGCTATTCTTACTATTCATGTCCATGCCATTGCAGCTTCTTTTTCCTAGATGCTGAATTACATCTTCATTCACTATACTTTAGCTCTGTTTCACTGACATCAGCCTTGTTCTGTTGCCCTGACTTAGGAAAGCTTAGGGCTTGGCTCAGTGTTTTATCCCAGCCCTCAATTTAACAGAGGCTTTTTCACTTCTAAAATTTACTTGAGTGTTGGTGTGAAGATGCTTTGGAAAGAAAGGGCTTCTGACAGACCTTGAGTCTGCTGCCAAATTAGTTCTCTTTGTAAGGGAGCTTTACAAATTTTAATTACATTATTTCTGCAAAATCCTTGAAGTATTGGTTTCATGCATTTTTGTACTTTTCAAGAGGAAGGAGTAGCTGTGGCTCAACCACAAAACCAAAGATGTTTGTTTAAAAAATATATAATAGATTTTCTGCAATCCATATTCACATTCAATGAGTGTACAACGTGTTTTCTAGTCTGTTTGCATGGCTGGTGATGTGTGATGGAAACTTTAGCTGTAAATGAAATTCATTCCTAAAAGAATAGGTGACAAGGCAGTGTAAGATTGAATTCCTGTTGCATGAATCACTTCGTTTGCACATGTCTCTTTACACTTGATTGGACATACTGATACTTTAAATACATTACAAATTTAATCAAAAGCACTGAATAAGACACACAACATTGAAATTACATCCAGGAAAACATCTGGGACTAAGGAGGGGGAATTATTCTTGCATAAAAAATAAAGATTCTATACTTTTATAAATTAATTGAATAAACAAAGGCATATTGAAACTCCTCAGGAGTTTATGTAGAAGGTCAATTCATGGCATTTCCCAGATTGCAAATCAGTGCATTGATCTGAATAGACTTTTGTATTTAAATAGCTTCTAGGATGACTCCATTGGACTTTTTCCTCTGCAGTCTGCTTAATAGTGCTGAAATGAGATCAAGAGGACTATTCTTATGTGCAAAGTCATTCAGAGTTGTGTTATCAAGTTTGGGGGGCTAAAGGTTCAGTCTTGCAAGGTTCATTCACACAGATACGTCCATTACCCTTTGAAAAACTATGGCTTAGGAAGGAATGAGGTCTTGAAGTTAGGTTGATAATAAAATGATTGTTTTACCATCCAGATAAAATCCCCTGAAGGTATCTGAAGATGTTCTTTAACTTCCTGCACAGTACACGTTTATAAAACATATTCTCTCCTCTTGAAATCAAACCCCAAACCACTTTTTTTTCCCCTCTCCAGGTTTGCTTCATACAGAAAACGTGATAGACTAGGATAGCAGCAAGAAAGATTAGAAGATACAAAAGTTGAAAATTCCACTTAGGTGACTGGGTAATTTCAAATATTTCAGAAAGGGCCTTCTCCACCACCCACTTTATATTATGGATACTTTTCTACTGATTTTTTTTCCCCCAACAATTTTAAGTAGAGATTGAAAAAAGCAATCAGAGCAGCATAATGAATATATATAATTTTCTTATTGTGTGTGGAATCTGCACAGTTACATTTACTTGTTAGAATACCATTAGAACAAAATTTGTGAGGTGAAAACATCAAAAATCTTGTCTTTGACATTGTTTAATGAAATCCCAGGTGTGCAGTGCATGTTGAAAGAAATAATTTGACAAGTTTATATGAAAAAAAGTGAAATTACTTGCAGCAGACCTGATAAAAATTTTCATTCATTGCTTATGAAACAGGTTATCATACTGTAAGGGAGTTATATAAACTTAAATATTGCTGAGTAACTTCTTGAACTCTGAAAAAAAAAAAAAAAACAACAACAAACCCAAGAAGCGCTGTCTGCCAACATTTGTGACCAAATTTGCCTTAAATTCTTGTGCTAGATTCTTGATCTTTCTCACAATTTTCTCAGCTCAGGTGTCAATACTTGTGTGTAAATAAGGAAGCAAATAATAAGTACTGAACTGGTCTAAATCAGTACTGAGAGGTTTCTTGTCTTATAGGCTCTTACTGTACTCGAATTTGTTGTTGCAATTTGCACCCTGGGTGTAATTCAGTGAATGCCAGTGCTGTGCCCTGCTCACAGACTATTCCAGAGACACTTTGGGATACCACAAACTGAAATGCCCAGGACTTAAGATGGCACGCATGTAATGTTTGCTAGTCAGGAACTGATCACCTGGAGATCCCATTTAACCTTTCTTTTATAATTAGGATCAGGTTCATGAGAGGTGAAAGAATTTAAAATGTTGTAAATGGGAGGTTATTTCTGCAGAACAAACAGGCGAGCAATGACGTTCTCCCCCATAACGTGCTATTGAAGGCAAATTACTGTAAATGAAACCAATTATGAAGTCCAGGATGAAGAAATATTGTAATTTACAGGATAGTAATTCTGTAGATGAATTTTTTCTTTGCCATAATTTACGTTGCAGAAAAGGCCTTGGCTTTGTGCAAGCCCTGCTCAGCAATAGCAAAAATAGCTCTATATAGCAACATTGTTTTGAGCACAAACCCAAAACATAGTCCCATACCAACTACTGTGAAGGAAATGAACTCTGTCCCATTCAAAACAGGCACAAAGATATGTTTTGAAACAGGTCAGTCCTTCATGTATTTTGATGAGGCAATATTCAAACCTATTGCATTCAGCTCTGATGATATACAAGACTTAACTTTAAAAGTTGTTTATTATTTTAGCTTGATTTGTCTTGCATGGAAGAGCAAACAGAAAAAAATCCCAGGTTCAGTTTCCATCGGGTGTGGAATATCCCATCTTTTTTTGGTCTTTTGTTTTTTAAATTTTGACATGAACGAGAGACTTCTATCAGTATCTGAACAAAATATCCAAAATCTGAATAGTATTTGAAAGACTTATAAACAAGTTCCTCTTCCTGCATGTTCTGACACATGACTGAGGGACAATATTTTGCCTGTCTTCCTCTTACATTAAGAAAAAAACCACTGAAAACTACGGTCTTCATAAATAAAGCTGGAAGGAAATTGGCCTGAATGAATGAATCAAACAGATGTCTCACCTTCCATTATGCCAATAAGATGTTGTGTTTTGTGAAAAAACTATCAAATTACCAGTTACACAATGCAAAAATCTCCTGTAAAAATGAGCAAGTTCCTAGCACCTGTGGTAAGCTTGGTGGCTGCAAATCTGATTCTTTCTATGGCTATGTGTTGACTTCATGCTCCTTTTATACTGAACAGCTTGAGCTCCATCTCTGCTTGGTTAGAAACATCTTCCAAATCTTGAGATATTTATTTAACAATCTTATTGAAATGAGACAATGTAAAAAAAGCTGTTTTCATTGTACAAAGACAGTGAGTATCATCAGATTTATTTGTCCAGGCTTCTGTTTGTTTTCCTGTTTGTAGAGGATTTTTTAGTGGAGGAAGTTTGCTTTCAAAGCAGGAGAAGTCAGGAGCCATCCATATCTCTAGTTTGGAGAGATGGACAATGAAAAATGGATTCATTGAAGTCTGGTTAAAAATTTGGCTTTCTCTAACAGTAGGGAATGTGTTCACTTTCTTGGATTTAATCTAACAAATCTGTCAAAGCAAATATACAAGTTATTTCCTTTTGCATTTGTAAGAGAGGCTGTTCTAAAGCTCATACTGAATTTCTGCCACAGAAAACTTTCTTGCTAGAGTTGCAGTGTTTAGGGTGATAGGAAAACCCTAAAGTCCTGTCTGTGTCTGGAAATATAAGCATCTCATTGCATTTTTTTGTTTTGTTTTAGTTTAGTTTAAGTGTGTCAGTCTTGGGGTACAGAGAAAATTCCATCTTGGTTAACTATGTTCTGTCTTTCCACAGTTAGACACAGTCATTTCCTTCTCTTCCAGCCCTGACTCTCACTGTGATGTTTACAAAAAGTGTTAAACAGATGCCTTCTGAAGATCCAGAGGTGGATATATTTACAACACAGGTAGAGCAATTCCTGAATGCTTTGTGAATGCTCTGTGCTCTACAAGGCTCTTGTTTTTTGGTGTTTGATTTTTTTAAAAAAAATCCTGAAAACCTTACAGTAGTCCACAAGCAGTCTTAACAAAATTTTACATCCTTTAGGCATAGATGTAAGCATCTTTCAGTTAGTCATGTTTTTAAACCCTAAAAATAAAAAAAGGCTGTCAAAAGAGGTGGAAAGAGGCTCACTGAATAAAGAGAAATTCCTTTGACATCTTTAGTTAAAAAAACCCAGTGGAAGTTAAGAGCCATTGCTGTATCCTGTGCCTTATCAAGATGGGAGGACTGTGGACCTTGTTAAAGTATCAGTGTAGAGTCAGGCATTTTGGAGTGATCTATAATAGATGTAAGCAGTTGTATACAACTGGGAATATGCACTCTTTGCAAGTCTGTGCTCATTGTTACAGCAGGTCCTAGCTTTGACTTTGCACAGTCAATTAAAAGAAGAGCTAAGTCAAGTGAGAAAGTCTGTATCCAGTGCATTAAACCATCCATTTCTTCACTGCAGATTTTAAAATACTAACAGTGAGATATTAAAAAAAATCAACCTTTTTAAGCCTGCGAAATGAAGAACCCATGGAGTAATTCCTGCCAGCACATGCCTGCCTACGCAGTTTAAACTCAATTCTTTTGTCTGTTTTAATTATGATCCTATAGTATTTTTCTGACAGGATCCCTGCTTGATTTGGTGAACAAGATAGATGGCACTCATTTAAAAACCTACGTTTAATAATTTGATAATCATCATTGCTTGGCATGAGGCCTTTTGCACCCCATTACTAAGCCTCTGAAGAAAGAATTACTTCTCCCCTAGCTTTTTCTGGCAGTGCCTGTCACCGAATTTTGAAGCACTGCAAAGGCTTTCTTCTAGCTTCACACCAAACCCATGAGGTGAGGGGATGATGCAGGCCCCACTTTACATAAAAAAAAAAAAAAAAAAATTAAGCCCATGGCTTCATTGAGTTGAAATTACACACTTGTTTTTAATGTGTAAAGCCTGCATTTTTTCAGGCTCCTGACTGTTAGATCAGGACTTTATCATTTCAGTGCCTAGGTCCTCATGTGAGTTGCAGCTAGGATTTTTGCAAAATCATGCATTTTACATCCATAAAACCAAAGCACACTATTCATGACTACTAGGAAAATTTATATTTTTAATGATCACTCCATTGTTGATAGACAAACTTAAAATCCAGGTTTTGGTCAACTTTCACTTGTGTTTTTTTTTCTGTACAACTCTATTTTAATTTGGACCAAGCCAAGAAACATTGTTCTAAATAGATGAATATTTTCTTGAGCTTCAGGAAATTTTTTATTCAAACCCAAGCTGACACATCTTCTCTCCACCTTTTTCTCTAGCCCGTAAAACCTGCATTGGTCACCCATCCAAAACTCAACAATGTTTCATTTCAGAAAGCAGATGCTCTTTCCACAGCACAAACTGTTCAGTGTTTCAGAAGCACTGTTTTTTCCCTGGCTCTCAGACTGAGGGATTATTGAAACATCAGAAATTCTTTCTCCTCAGTGGTCTACTCAGCCCTAAGGAAAGCGTGGTCTCCTTGGCCAGCCCTGGTGCCTTTTCTCCCCTTTGTCCCCTCTTTCTCTACCAAACTTCTCTTTTCCTGCCCTGAAATGCTTGGTCTTTTTTTTTTATTTTGCACTACATTGCATTCATTTGAAATTTTTACTTCCTGTACCAGTTTGAAAACAAACCAGTGGGATGCACCAAGTCAGAATAACAATTTAATGGGGAAATTAAAGAAAAGGAAAAAAAAAAAAAATAAGAGAACACTGGTTCAAACTGACAGAGTCAAGATACAACCTGACACCCTGTGGTAGCAGTCTGGTAAAATGTTGCTGCAATCCTCTGAATCAGTGATCCTGTAGAAAGGGTCTGCTCTTCCTCAGGAGGTCCTGTGGTATCTATGTAGCTCCTGTCCTCTGGAAATCCAGTGGAAAGGTTGTCTCTGGTGTTCAGAATCTCAGATTATATCCACCATGGGATGCTTGGTTCCTCCCTCTGGGTGGAGCATCTCACAATGGGGTAACGAGTCATGAGGCCAAGCATTGATTAGGCTCATTAACAGAAGATGGTCCAGAGGGAATTATCTCTGAGTCATGCCGCATGGCAGGACAATGATGGGCCATTAACAGAAAGATAGTCTGGGGGGCAGGAGGCAAGGAAACACTGCCCCACCTGATTTCAACGGCTCATGAGGATGGTAATAGAATACACTGCAACCCAGGACACTTCCTCACAGGACTGGAAGATGGGGGAATGAACATTGGTGAGTTCTCTCTCCCTGCCCTTATCTCGACCCATTATATTTCTTTCATTATGTTTTCTCTCCCCTGTCCAGCTGAGGAGGGCAGTGATAGAACAGCTTTGGTGCGCACCTGGCATCCAGCCAGGACCAACCCACCCCAGGTGCCCATCCTCCAGCAGCTGGAAATGCTGGCCATGTGCTCAGTGTCAACATCTTTGAGGGAGCTTTCACTGCAAAACTGAAGGAAATTTTGCTGAGGGTGTACAAACTGGTTTTTCAAGTGGTTTTAAGGTGGTTTGAATTAGAGCGCAGTTCAAGTAGATGACACACTGTGCCTACCTAACATGGGAAGACCTCTTCTTTCCCATTGTCAGTCTCAGTGTTTCAAAATGTTGTGAATGCTTCAAAACACTAAAATGACCTGAGAGTGTCACCTTTTTTTATTTAAACAGATGGGGAGTGGAGGGAGTCAAGTAACAGCATATATTTCACTGACTTTGTGCTTAGGGATGCCCAAATAATTTTGGCTGAAAATGTCCAAACAAATTCAGCCTGAGGCATAACCTGAGTGTGAAGAACTTGAGTCTTAGTGGCTTCAGCTTTTTATGAGTTTCCTGGACTTCAAACAAGAACATACAAATCGGAAGTATTATGCAATCTTAATAGCAGGCTGTGTTACCAATTTGCTCACAACAAACCAGTCAGCATAACTGAAATTCCTAGGTGTACTGTGGTTATTAAAAGTGAGTGTTCTGTGACTTGCTGCTGGCCTTCCAGCAAAAATATATTGATTGGAAAAAAGGGGGGAAAAAAGTAATGCTTTTGCTCTTTAAACTTGATTTTCTTCAATCTTCTCCAAGCCACAGTGGACCATATATTGCAAAAAAAGTTTTAGTTGTACTTGGCTTCTTATTCCACCCCTATAAATGATCACTTTCTTTTAAGTGATGATTTCTGTAAACTTGACATAGAATCTATATTCATGGAATGGCTTGGGGTGGGAAGGGACTTTAAAGATCATCTCATTCCAACTCCCCTGCCACGGACAGGGAGAGCTTCCACTCCACCAGGTTGCTCAGGGGCCCATCCTGCCTGGTCTTGAGCACTGCCAGGGATTAGCCAAGATGAAGCCAATCAACAGAGACTGTTTTTTCACACAGATTAGACAACATTGCTCTGGTTGTATAAAAGGTGTGGAAACATGGCCCTGGTAGTTAGTGTGAATAATTCAGGGATATAATCTGTAGATTTTACTATCTACAGGCGCCAGTCTCTAGTACCTTTTTTTTCTGAGGATGCAGATGGAATTCCCCAATAAATCAGCTACTGAGATGAAGTTTTTCCTCTGAAACAAGCTTCTGAATTAGCCAAAACAGGCCTCAGGCACAGACATTAAAACAAACTGAAATAATGGCTGCTCCAGCAGTAACAGGGCCTGGTTTTCCCTTGATGCTCTTGCATGTAAATCAAAATGGTCCTGACTTGGTCTCATGGGCTTATACTGAGGTACCAAATGACTGCCTACTGTTCTTTGTATCAGTGGTGTATTTGTCCTGCAGCTAAATTAAGCATAGTTAACCTGGATTAAAAGAGCAGTGAAAGAAGTTTATTGGGTTTTTACCTATGTAAACAGATGAATTCAAGCTCAGATTCTCCCACAGGCTTGGATTTCTACTGAGAGCTCCGTTTAAATGACAGATTTCACTGCTGTAAATTGAGGTAACCAGCCTAGGTTAAGCACCCCCAAAGAAAGGCATTCGTCCAGCAAAGACAGATACGAAGCATATTCCTGTACAGTATGACTGAAGTCTTGGAAAGCTATTTTTTTTGAGAATTAATGAAGTAGCCACGACTGAGAGGCTACTCTGAAGCTGTCAGAAAAATATGGTTTTAGCCCTGAACACTGTATGCTGTTGATTTGTCTCAGCTGCTGTACTTTGTTTTCTTGTTTTCCACTTATTCCCATGGGCTATCACAGTTTTTCTTTTTTCCTTCATCTTCTGTTTAGTAGGGATATTCTGGGTCTTTTCTTAAACTTACCTGCTGTAAGAACAGTGTTCAAGGCAACTTTGGAAACTTTGATATGGCCATTTTTCAAGAAATTAATTATGTGAAACATGCTAAGCTTTCCAAATTAATTTTCAAGAATCTTATTTTCCCAAAGTGTCAAATTCAGTGAGGCATCCTCTGAAAATCAAGAGATCTGAAATAATTTTCAGGTTCTGCTACTGCTCTGCTGAGAGACACTGAGGCAGGTGTCTGCTGTCACAGCTCTCTCACTTGTAAAACACGGATAACAGCTGTGTTCAAGTACCTGGAAATCTAGATGAGAAGTATCTTACTCAGGGTAAAATGTTGCATAGCAAAGAAGGACATGTTGGAATGTTTTATAAACAATTCTGAAATGTCTGAAAGGTAGTGTTTGTAGTACTGGGAATATGTTTTTACTACATACTTACTCTGGGTTTTTTCTTTTGTTTTATAGACCATATTTAGCTCTGAGTTTTGCTGACATCTCCCGTGTTTTGGAAGACAGTTGGGGCACGTCTCTCTTTTTATAGTCACAGCCTGTTCATGAATCAAATAAAGAAATGAAGCTACTGTTGCAAAGCCCCAGCACTTATGTCAGAGGTTGATGAAATTCTCAACCAACATACAGTGACATTTTGTAAAATCACTTTCCTCTAGGTGATGATGGGTTTTAGGGATTAAAAGTTAATACAAATTGTATAATTCCATTTTCCAGTCTTGCAATTCCTCCTATAATAATAACAGAATGATTATTCTTTTAATTTTAAGCTTCTTGGCCTATTTCTGAGTGGTCCTGAATATCCACTGCTTTCAAGGAGGTCAGAGTTGTGCATGCCCATTGCCTCTCTGCCCTAAATATCTGGAGCACCAAGATTTGTGTTGTAGTCATGCATTAATTAAAAATTACAGCAGCAAGTATGATGAGTTGGTCTATGTGTTTTGTTTTATTCCTACTAGGATAATTTGAATAATTTTTTCAATTTTTTATTTAATGCAGACTTCTCTGTTAAATAGCTGAACCACCTATCACAGTCTATACAATTGGGCAGAATAACAGTGACTAGATTTTATTCTACTCCTGGGTGTTTTCAGAGTTGACATAAGCAGATGCAGTCTGTAGTATTGGGCCTGAATTCACAGAATCCTAGAACAGCCTGGGTTGGAAGGGACCCTAAAGATCCGTCTTATTCCAACCCCCTGCCATGGGCAGGGACACCTTCCACTATCCCAGGTGGCTCCAAGCCCCATCCAGCCTGGCCTGGAACACTTCCAGGGGTGGGGAAGCCACATCTTCTCTGAATAACCTGTTCCAGTGCCTCATTACCCTCACAGTAAAGAACTTTTCCTGATATCCAATCTAAGCCCACTCTCTGTCAGTTTGAAGTAATTCCCCCTGTCCTGTTACTCCAGGCCCTTGTAAAAACTCCCTCTCCATCTTTCTTGTAGGCTCCCTTCAGGTACTGGAAGGCCACAATAGAGTCCTTTCTTATTTGTGGTACTTCTGGGTGAATCTTTGTAGAAAGGAACAAATTTTTTATGTTCTTTCCTTAAATTGCACCCTGTGTGTAGTATTGTGAGAGTTTGGCTGTAAATTACTGATAAAAATGTGATTTTATAGTAATGGATAGCAAAAAACTATCATGGAAGACACTTTGGTTTACTGAGAGTGACTACAATTTCACATCCAAAGGCTTGACTTTATTCCTTTCAGAACTGGTGTTTGAATTGCAGAGTTTTTAACTCCAGAGTTGAACTTTCTCTTAGAATACAGCATACCTGCGTTCCACATGTGTTATGTGTACCCACTTTGTTTAAATCTGGTCTAAGTTTGGGGCTTTTTAGAAGCAGACAAAAATCAATCAAGTTCTGCATAGATTTAGTTTTCATAGCTAAGGAATACAAATTCTCTGTATATATTATTGCTGCTGGGCTATATTGCTATGGGAGTTTTGGAAAACCTCTAAGTAGAGTCAATTGAACTCATCACTATATTTCTTTGTAGGTAGCCCTGATTTGTGTGTTAATTCAAAGTTTACTATCCACATTAGAAAGTAAAATATTTTTCAGTTTGTACATAGAAATAATCTTCCTTGCATGTGCAGTTTGAGGGTTTAGTTAAAATAATGAAAAAGCAATTCTGTGAAGGGAAATAAGATTATCCTTCCATAAATGCAGCTGGAGGAAATGTTCTACACTAAAGTGTCATATGTTATTTGATGACAGAGCTAACAACATTTTTAAGGTTTTGGGTTTGGGGTTTTTCAAGTAATCTTCTAAGACCCTTGATATTTTTCCTATAATTGAATCAATTTCTGCACAGAGAGTAAGTGTTGGAGTCTGAAAGGCAGGACTGCTGGGAATTTGGGTAAGCAAGGCACAAGTGAAGGACTCTAGACCTGCTGAGTCTTTAAGCAGAAAAAAATATACAGCCAGTCACAAACTGGAGCTGTTGAGAAACAGCAAGGAGATTATGAAAATTATAACCTGAAGTGCCTTGTGCCATTTAGAATTAATTTTACTGAACAACCTGGTGCCCTTTCAGTTGAACTAGAGCCCTGGCCAAATTTCAAATCTATGTCCTATCTTACAGGTTTGTTTGAGTCTGGGACCAAAGACTAAACCTGTGACTCACCTGTAACTTTCAAGAGATCACACTGTGGTTCTTTTGTGTTAACAGAAGGATATCCTGGCCCTGTACCATGACTGTGTTCCTTTGTTGATTGAGGGAAGCTCTGTGGAGGTGCTTTGAAAATTTGAGTTCAGTTGGAAAGGCCAGGAATTCTCACTTTTTTCCAAGTTTGGCCAAATTATTTTCCAGGGTGGAGAAAAGAGTATATTTCATTGTAGCAAGGAGTGGTGGTATTCCCTAGATTAATACCTTTGCTTCCTTTATGGAGTTAGAGTAGCAGAGCTGCAGTGAAGACTCCTGGTGGTTCATATCCAGGAAGGAGCCTCCCTCTAGCTGAGTCTGTGGGAGCTGCACTAGCCTCTTGTGTGAAGACAGCTATTTGCACATCTGACATGCCATTAAAATGCCAATGAACACATTTTACATTTTCTTTAGTTTTTTAATGTTCTCATGAGTTCACACAATGAATGAACACAGTTGTTATTCTGGCTGGAGGTGATCTCATTCAGCTGAAGGAGCACGACCTGCAGCTCCCATTGTTTCCAGCTTTGGAAACTCAGAACATCCTGTCTGCAGTCAAAACCAGAGGATACCTCTTGGAATGGTACTCGCATGGGCTGTTGGCTGCACTGTGTCAGCTTGTGTTCTGCTCTTCCACTCGTCCGTGCATCTGCGCTCATGGGATCACAGTACTGGCGCCGTGATGCTCCAAACCAGCTCAGGCACCAGCCTGTGTGCAGAGGCTTTGGTCCTCTCACTGCAATGCTTCACACAGCTGTGGTTAATGGTGAATTAGGTGATGGGAGAAGCATAGGTTCAGTCTCCACAGCATCTGCTGGACAGTGACAGCCCAGATTACAATGTGCAGTAACTCACGGGTGACATTCGCTATCTGGTGTTGTGTCAGGGTGCGTATTTGCAAAATAACAGGGAAATCTCCTGCTCTGGACTAATATGCTGAATCAACGGTGGCTATTGGACCTTCACTGAATATTAACTTCTACTGCACTTGGCAAACGCACTTCGCAAAAGGTGATCATGCCAGCCTGAGCTATTGATTGCGATGTAGATCTGCTATGGCTTGCCACTGCCAGTTCTGCCTATAGGCGATGCCGGGTGAATGCCCTGATATGCTTTTCAGTGTCATGGTGATGAGGACTTGTGAACTGTTCTTTGTCTGATGTCAGGTGGTTCCATTTGCCTTTTGAGATAAAGCCATGTTTTCCTGTTCTGGTGGTAATTGTTAGCAGCTTACTATTAAATCTGGTTTATGTTGTGCTTTTTTTTTTTTTGTTTGAACTCTTCTACAATGCTGATTAGATTAAAGGTCAAGTTTAGCAGTCTCTCTCCATAAACTCTAGAGTAAGCCTTTCTGATATCAAAGGGATTGTTTGGATGTAACTAGTGGGAGAATTGGCTCCTGTACTCTTGCTCAAGAGAAGTCAAAAGGTCAAAGTCCACCTAAAGATTCATGTTATCATCAGAAATGCAAATAAAGGAGATGGGAGTCACGAGGCTGGATGAAGGATGATGGGTCAGCATCTTGGGCACTCCCAGATGATGGCATGTGGAAATCCTGAAGGGAACTTTCAGGCATTGGATCTAGGGATATCGTAAGTTTAGAAATTTAGAGGACTCTGCAGTGAATGGGACCACAGCAGCATTAAGTTTTATTGAGATATTTCTTGTCCTCCAGGCTGGAGAGGGCAGGTGAGACATCCTGTGTTTGTACCCAAACGTGCTATGCAAATTTTGCACTCTTTTCCCATGAAGTAATTCCTTTGACTGTGGTCCACTCATTTACATTCAAGAATCACTGAGCATCCAGTGTCCCATTTCATGGCATCATTTTTTTGAAGAGTATTAACTCTGCAATATCAGAGGTGCAATTAATTAATTACTTAATTAGACTTTACCTACATCATGCAATAATTGTAGGTATCACACATTCCCTGATTATTTGTCTTCTCAAAAAAGCTGGGGCTCGAAATGAGTAGATTTGCATTTTATGAAGTTTGCAGAGGTTTATTTTTAAATGGTGGGGCACTTCAGAGCTCTAATTTGCATTACTCTGCTCTCCTGTGATCATGACTTCGAGGAGCAGCAAAGCAACCTTTGAAAGCTGGTTCACTCGGACAGCTGGCAATAAAAGGCTGTGTGTCACTAAGCATTATAGACCTGATAACTTCAAGCCTGTGGCTTGAACTATATGCAAAAGTGAAATGAACTCACGTCCCTACTGATCGTGACATGCAAGGTCAGTGCAAACTACCAAAATATTGGATTGCAAATACGCTCTTGGCAGTAAAAGTCCAGGCTCAGTACAGCTTGATCATTATAGGGAAGCATAGAGCTGTGCAATAAAACCAACTCTGTGTTTGAAATTAGTTCCTAAGAAAGGGTTATAAAATCTGAAGGAAGTTTAAAAGTGATTTTTTAATCACTTAATTAATGTTTTTCCTTAGTGTTCTGTAATTCTAATTCCTGTGCCTTTTTAATTGTGCACTTCACCTCAGCTACAGTCACAGCTGAGGAAGGGAGTCCAGCTGAAGCCCAAAAGATCAATGAAAGGGAGGGAGAGGTAGTTCCCTTTTCTTTTGTGTGTGTGTGTGTTGGTGTCTTTTTTCAAAATTAGTGATGAATGTGAAAGCAATAAAGACGAGAAGATAAAAAGCTGGGATTTGAGAGAAAGAACTACTTCCCATAAGGACATTAAACCCACAAATGTACTGTCAGTGAAACTGGTGGAAGCAAAGAATAAAGTAGAAGTAAGTTTAAAAATCTCTCTTTTTTTTCTTTTTTTTTTTTTTTTTTTTTTTTTTTGATGAAGCTGCAGGATAATAAAAGCAGGACAGTGGACTTAAAATTGGAAAAAGGAAATAAAAGCAAGCCAGGGGCTACATCCTGCCCATAAATTTCATGTGCTCTTACAGCCATTTTTAAATGCTTTTAACTCCAGTAAAACAATGGTCCAAAGGACTGAAGACTTTTCCACATTACTGGAAACTTCCCTGAAGTTAAAAGAGCTTCGGTATGAATTCTTACTGAATGACTCATCAAATTTGATCATTTCATTAGACTCCAAGAGGAAGCAAAAACGGTGAGTCTGTTTGTTCTCTCATCTACAAAAGATGGTGGCCTTCAATGGACAACCTAAAACCGATTTATGCTCTGTTATCTGAATGAAAGGCGCTGTTCCTCTAGTTCCTGGGTGCTTGCTGCTTTCCTACTGGCTGCCAAAAGTGGAAAACTTGATTAGTAGTGGCTGTACAGATAGCTGAAGAAATTGCAATCAGAAAAAGAGAGAGTGACAGGTCTAGCCAGGCTTGGGACACACAGCAGCAGAGTTCCATTGATTTAGGAGCAAAAATTCCTGGGTGGAATTTGTTCTTTTTTACCCCACAATGTTACATGTCCAAAAGACATAAAAAAGAAAAGGAAATAAAGCAGAAGAAAACCAAATAAACTTAATTCCCAGCCCTCTTTAGGCACAGTTGCCGTGATCCCTGTGCACTAATGTTGACTGGTTTCCATATTCCTGCAGGCACTTTATGTCTCCCATTTGCTCTTTAAGAATGAGAATTTGAGTGGACTTTGCCGAGAGACGGACTTCCAGCTCCAGGAAGGAGGTTTGATGTCCTCCCAGCCCAAAGGTTCAGGCTCTAATCCATCCCCTGGGGCTAAAATAAGGTGGTGCTAAACCTTTCCCACTCCTTACAGAACATAATTGTTGTCAGGATATTTTGAAATGAACAAAGGTTAAAAGCTTCCATTCACACATCTTCCCTATTGGCTTGGTTGCTGCCATTGTTCTGATTTTGAGATCACAAAGATTCTGTAAAATCATCTTATTTGTCATGAAATTAAATTACTGCTATTCACAGCTTGGGGAAACACCATCCTCCTCCTCCTCTTTGGCATGGTTATAGCAATTACTGAGCTTGAACTCACTGTCAATCCTTCACCAAGATCCATCCAGGGTGCTAAAAGTGCCTTGGCTACCAGCAAAGGGCAAACATTGCATGAATATCTGTACAAGTAAATGTTCCCCTTGGGTTCCCTGTATCTGTTACTTTGACTGAAAACCAGATTTATGGGGTCAGTTGAACGAAATTACAGAAGAAATTGCTTACTTCTCACGTCATCACGCTGAGCACCTCTGAAATACCTTTATGGAAGAGCTTTTCTTTCTTGTTCATCCATTCAGGTCTGCTGTCTATTAATGCCACAGCATAAAGGATACCAAGAAAGCTCTTGATTTGCTTAACTGAATCAAAATCAAGTGTGGTTTGACCACATTCATTTTAGGTCTCCATTATCATAATGTGCCTGGCCTTTTTACTTAGCTAAATTGCTCTGTGGTTTGAGTGGTGAGGAAAGAGTCCTGACGTGTTTGTACTGTCCAACTTTTCAACACTACCCTGTACATTTCTCATAAGAGCACACTTGGAAAGAAAAATCCCTTGTTGCCACGTGGATAGATTTTAGGCAAATTCTTCCAAGAGCAGGCACCTTAGCAGACCAGGAGCTGAAGCTTTTTGTCTTCTTGAAGAACTGATTGCAGCTTCAAAGTACAATTTTATCGAAATATTTAATGTAACCCTATAGAGCCATTAGTTGTTTGTACAAGAAGATAGAATTATGTAGTATAAGTCAAAATGTGCAAAGCTGAGCTAAAATATGCCCATAACTTGCAGCTTTAAAGCTTCTTGTCTCAAGGCTATCTTCAACCAAAAGCCATGAAGTTCAATCCTGTAATTTTTACTGATTACATAGCTTATGGACTTTCCAGCCTGATAATTACTGAATTCAATGTGCTTATCAAGTTCTTATGGCCTACTTAATCCACAGGTAACATTAGCAGGTTTTTAGTTAGCTGGACTGAACTTTTAAGGACATTTTCCATCCTGTGGAATAAAGCTTGTGAGCTAACCCTATTAGTCAGTGAAGTCATTGGTGTGTATGGGATTTCAAATCCATCTTTGAGCCTGAACTCCTGAGTCTGGGAAGGAAAGTGAAATCCACAGTAAGGCTGCAAAGGGGTATCAAAGTTCCTGCATTCTCAGGCCTAACCTGCTCATTGAGAAGGCAGTACTGGGAGATGGTAATCTACCAGGTAGTTTAATTAGTAGCTCAGCAGTCCCCAAATCCCACAGCTTTGTGTACCAAACCCAAAATCACAGTTTGGCAAAAGACTTGCTCCTAACAAGCCAAGACTTTTGCTGCACTTCTTCCATGCACCCATCCTGCCTTTTGGTAGATTTATTAGAAGATGGATTGTAATTCTAAACAGAAAAAAGAGGGTTAAAGTTTTGGAAAACAGGTTGAGTTCTACTCTGCAGTTCTGACAAAGAAAAATCAGAGACCTTAATTTCTCTTGGATTTTAGTGGGGGGCTTTGCTAGCTGGGGAACACACTGACACAGAAATAGCCATGAGTCTCTGTATAAAATTGCCTTTCAGGCATAATTCACCACTGTTTTTTTAAAGATGTGTTTTAAATACTCTGAGGTTTAGTCAAAATAATGGAAAATTTGAATTTTTGTATCCTTATTGGTCCAAGAACAAGAAATTTCAGTCTAAGACAGTACAGATAACATGATATCTTTTATTGAAACAAGAATATTAATCTAATATTTATAATAATAATACATCCAGAAGCAGAACTTCTGGGCCCTCAAGCTTGAACTTTATAAAATATCCTCATTCCAATAAGAAGTATCACATTGTCTACCTTGTCTACTTAAATGCATGTTTAAAATGATAGATTAGTGGCTATTTTGAGTGCATTTTTACTGTGTTATTATCTTGAGTTTCACTTAACTTATGCAACTCTTTTCAAAGTTATAAACGTGTACTCTTTATATGCCAGACTCAACCATGACCTCATTTTTCTCTATGCTTTAGTCACACTTTCAGAAGAAGTGTAATTTACACAGTCCCAGAGTGTTGTATTGATGTATTCTTGATTTATTTTTATTATATTTGACTTTATTTTTGTCAGCAAGAGAAAATACTTTCAAGAAAAGAGCACAGCTTTTAATGAATTTTATGCAGAAAGACCAGGTAAAAATAGCTAAAGTCCTTCCATAAAATGATTATTTCTGGAAGTGTGATATCTGTGGAGACACTACAGTCATTTCAGTGTAGAGGAAAGATTGTGTTAACAATCACTGCCACTTTCAAACACTGCGTGACTGATAACATTTGTGGATCCCAATCTTTTAATTGCAGTGATTGTTTGCATCCCTGGTTAGGTGGATCTGTAGAGATACATACCAATAAATGCAGCCCATGATTCTTACTGTGATTGTACACGATCTACAGGCCTGGCCCACATCAAACAGCAACTTAGAGCCTGAGAAAAGTAGAGAGGTAGGAGCAAAACAGGAGTAACTGTGGCAGAAGGGAATCCTTGCCTAGTACCCTGATGCTTTTACATGGTACTATTCCCAGGGATCAGGCCTTGAAGGGCACTTAGAGGCTTAAATGCAGTTACAGAGCTGTGTTTTATCCCACTGAAGTAAGAGTATTGCCTACTGCACAGAAATGTACTAAAAATAGCAGGTTTTCTCCATGAAGACCTGTCTGAGGAGTTTGCGATGTGCAGGTCAACACTAAATTTTGCCATTTGATAGGGGAATGAAAAGTTAAATAGAGAACTTTTTCAACTGCACCAGTTTGGGTTCCGAGAGAGCTTGAACAAAGGATGCAAACCAGACCCCGTTGCACTAAAAAAGGAAATCCTGAGCAGAACTACCTTTGTAATTTTCCCAAGGTTTCACCGGGGGAGTGTTCTGGAACTGCCGCCAGGCCTCCCTTGAAGCACTAAGAGATGGGGGCTGTCCAAGAGATGTGCTGCAGCAGAGCAGCTCCTGTGCCAAGCTTGACCGCTTTGTGGGCTGTGGCATCTGGCTCTGGGCTTTCTGGGAAAATGAAGCTTGCAATGAGCTTTCGTCACTTCATGACCACAAAAGACATAACCCTGCTCAGGGAGTCATAGGAGGCCGCAAGATTCACTGGGGCCTTTATAAGGTGCTTTGTTTTTTCATTGGAGGTTTTCAGAGTGGTTCAGAAATCCAAAGTCTCCTCTGGAAAATACTGATAGGTTTTTAGAGCTGGTTTCCTGATGAAGAAATAAAACATTGCAAAGTCTGAGTATATACTGTGTTGCCTAGGCTACTGATAGGTGGTTAGAGAAAGATAATATGCAGATAGATTTCCTCCCTTTCCCCACCTTTTTCCCAAATTTCATTTAAAATAGTAGCCCACTCTCTGGAAGCACCACTTTTCCAAGAGCCTCGTATGCCTGGAGAGCTCAGCACAGTGTACTCCTTTGCTTTTTGATAATGGAGTCTTGAAGTATTTCTTTTTTAAAAAAGTGTTTAAAAGGTTTTAAAATGTTTGAATAGCAAGAGATTTGTACATCTATAACAGTACTTTCTGGTAAATTCTGAAATAGAAATTAGTGTTTGACTAAGCACCTTCAGGAGGTGCTTTGACTTTGTGACACATCACAGAGTAAGCTCTGTAGCTTATCTGCACATAGCCTGTGCAGGAGCCAGTGCTAAGAAGCACAGAACAACTGAAACTGTCAGGAGTACAGGAAGCCAGCAGCAAAGATGAAACTACAGGGAAAATAATTAGGAGCAATCCTAATGTTGCCATATGCCATAGATTTGTTGAGGACTGTGTGAGAGCTTGAACTGGAGCTTGGACAAACCCAAAATGAATCAGAGATCAGCTATGGCCTAAGTGGGATGTCAGTGATCAGCTACAGCACCCCTGTTCAGCTGTCAAATGCTCCTGGTGGAGGAGTGGGAGCTTAACAAATGAGCAAGAAGCTAAGTCTGGGAGGTGTAAGGAAAAACAGCAGCTGCCACAGAACTGCTAGATTTGTGGTTATCATCTATACTGCTCACTTTGGGCTTTAGATGAGGAACATTTTGGGGCACCCCTACATCTGTGGGAAGGGAGCAGACCCTGCAGCTGGACTTCTGTTTGGCAGCCTGAATGGGCACATCTTCTGTGAGACTGGGGAAGGGAGTCTGTAGAAGAAGCTACTTCCACCTACATTAATCCTGGCTCCTTTCAGTTATCCGTTCCTAGATAAATTCTTTCAAACCTGGTGCCAAAACTGCAAGCTGCTGGTCAACTTTTGCAAGGCTGCCTGAATGACTCACCTCATTTCTCAGATTCCTGATAGAACGGGGAAAATAAAAAAAAAGTCTTGTGGGATTGAAAGCTCCTGGCAAGCCTGAACTGTCACTTTGTAGGCACAATTACTTCTGGCTGAGGTGGGTCTGTGAAAGATGCAGCTGATCTCATGCTGGAAGTGTCTTGGGTTGAATTAGAGGGATTCAGGTTGATGAACAAAGTCCTGCCTGTAGACATGAATGAAAAACCTGGCCTCAAGCTCCCCTGCTCCTGACTGCAGTAGTTCTTTCCTGTGAATGTGTGCAGTGGAGGGCACTAAAATGTCTATTTGCTGGAAAGCAAAACAAAGGGCAAAAGGCTTCTCCATAGTTCCAGTAAGTGTGCAAAATTTAGTAGTTATCAAGGATAAAAAAATGGAGCTCATTCATCAGAGTTTGTAGCTTGTTGGTATAATGAACTATCCTAACAGAAGTCCCAAAGCAGCAAATACTTCATTCACAGTGCTTAGAAATCGTGTCAGAAAGGGAATTAAGAATATGATACAAAGAAATGAAGAGTGTGGAAGTGGTGGAACCTAGAATTGCTCAATATGTAAATGTGGCACCTGGGAACAAGGTTTTGTGATGAACTCGATGGTGTTAGAGGTCTTTTCCAACCCAAACAATTCTATGATTCTCTGATTCTGTGATACAGATCAGTGGTTCACATCCAGCCCAGTTCTTTTGGAGCTGGACTTCTAATTTTCTCATGATGGCTCTGGATCGTTCTGAAAGAGTTTTGTAACCTTCTTCTGTTGTAAATCTGTCCAGGTATCAAAAATTCTGTAATAAGCAGCATTTCCTACAAAGAAGGCAATGAGAAAACAGACTAATTAAAGTTCTCAATTAAAGCCTCTGCAAGAACAGCATTGAAAAGAATTCAGAAACTTATCTCTTAAACAGATCCTTCTTGGCCACAATTGTAATACAGTGCTGATCTAGGATAGGAAAACTCTGTCCCTGGGTATTGTTCATTTGTAAGAAATGAACAATAAATGATCTTTAAAAACAACATATATTAAGCTGGCACCTTTTTCAGGCATTGGAATCAACTTAGTAAAGCTGCAGGAAAAAATTGAGGTTGGCACTTGGTAAATTTATATGCAAAGAAATTATAAAGGGGACATCCTCCCAGCTGGATTTTTCCAAATTCTCATCAGTTTTTGTTGCTTCGTTTATTGAACATTTCAATATCTTTCTTTGTCTTCATAAATCCATTATATGTATTGAAGACAATTACAAGCACAGTGGCGTGGTTTTGGCAGAGATTAGGTTCAGAATTGGGAAACATTGTTCATTTTGCTTGTCTGCATCATGGTATAACATACTAGAGTACTTTGCTTCCCTTTTGTAGCAGTGTTTGTCAGGTGAAGAGGCACTAGTTTAAATCCTGGGGGGAGAGGTCATTGCTTCAGGAAAGGGTGATTAAGATCTTAGCTTCAGCACCCACAATTCCAGGCTCAAATGTGTGCCTTTAGAGTTTCCTACGTCAGTATGTGTGTCTTGACAGATATGTTCTCCTTTTCTCCATAACAGCCAGCCAAGAGAACACTCTAATAATTCAGACTGAAAGAGGAATGATGAAAATTGATGGTCCAGATAGAGATGAGGCAAGGAATTTTCTTTCACACCACAACCAAGAAAGAGAAGATTGGGTCTTACTTTCATTCAAATCCTTTAAATTCAGCAGGTCACATTTAAAAACAATTTTAGGAAAAATGCTCACTGGGCAAAAATTTTGTGTTAATTTTACCTCGCATTCTGACAGATTCAACAGAAAGGCTTTGCGTCTGTTTCCTCAGAAGGTGTCATTGCAGGCAGCAGTTCAGACATGATCTGCAGCTGAGCAGTAAGAGTGGTACCAGAATGCCTCTAGGGCAGGAGTGGAAGAAGAAGACAAGGGAGGACATGTCTTGGGGTGAGGCAGTGTGAAGGAGGAAAGTGGACGTGTTCAAGTGGAAGGAATGATGAAAGCCTAGTCTTGCCCAACTAGAGGGTCATTTGGGGCCATTTTTTCTGGGCATTTTGAAAGAAAAGACCAAGTCTGAGAGACTTTAAAATCTACTTTGAGGGTGTGTTTAAAAAGAATGTTGTTTTTGGAACCAAAGCTAAACTTTAGGAATCCAGAATTAAAGGAATAGAGGTGGAGTGCAGGGAGAAGTTAGAGAAATGTTCAGCCCTTGTCCTAGGGTCAGGTTGACTTTGTCAACACCTTGTTTTCACCACAACTACTAGTAATTTGAGTCATTTATAAAATTAGTCCTTGATATGTGCATACTTTGGAAGAGAAGAGCATTTCTGGTGGTTAAACTATTTGGTTAACTGCTATTAGCTAGTAATTTTTTCCTATGTATGGCCTGGTTCATTTCTTTTTTCTGTCTTAGCTACAAACCTCCCCTTAAAATTTAAGTACAAAACCTCAATAGAGATGATAGTAAGTACTGCACTGTGTCATTAGCTCTTAAAGCACCAAAACCCCCAATGAAATGGAGGCAGCAAAGAAAGGGAACAGCATAATAATTTTGATCTGTGCTTCTTGTTTTTATGCCTGACCAGCAGGATCACAAGAAAATCCTTTAACCTTTCTTGCTGCAGTAACAAGACAATCTTAATACTTCTACTGAGCTTCATGTGGCTTAACAAATTTTTTATAATGTGCTTTGATCAGTTTATTTAAATACAAGGCATGATTGAAACAAGGCCTGCTCTTAATGCTGTATTTTCTAGTGCTGAGATGAACACTGATAGAACAAAAAAAAAAAAAAAAAAAGAGGAATACAGAAGAAACCTGGAAAAATGTTTTGCACATTCCCTGTATGCTTTATCTTCCTTATTTTTCCCCAAGGAAAGAAAAGCAAAGTGTAATGGCAAAAAGTAGGATATTTAGCCAATTTTTTACTGAGGAGAAAAGCAAAATTCCTCACTGAAAAGTAGGACGATTGTACCAAAAGTAGGGCAGCTTACTGCACGTTAAGTACCTTTGGATTATGTGTATTGTACCACGCTTGCTTTGCACACACAATTAGTTCAGAGCGGGACTTCCCACATGAGTTAACTGAGGAAGATTTATCTCACTAGATAAAGCCACAGCACCACATCAAATGGGGTCAGAACATACCCGCCAAGGAAATAATCTGGAGAACAGCTATAACTGGCTGAGCTCATGTGAAAAATGAAAATGTCACTGGCTCTCAGGCTAGAGATCAAATCAGATGAGAAAAACTGAGGAGATCAGTGATGCTGGAGCAGGTTACAGAGATTAAAATTCTAGACCCAAGCAGCTAAATTTGTGCTTAGAATAACTGCACAACTTGCAAAGTTTGTGTGCTTTTAAGGATGAGATCATTTCAATGTTGGCAAAGGGTGCAAGAGACAACACAATGGAGAATTTTTAAACGGATCTTTTTCATAAGGAGTTAATGCATAAATTAATTTTGGGGGTTCGGGTGGCACTTTGAGGACAGTACTTCCAGGAACCCTTGTCCAGAAGTAAGGGGTCTACAAGTATATCATGTGTGGACTGATCATTCACATTCTGTAAGAGAGGGTGTGGGAGTTGTTGGGCTGCTGTCCTCTCAAAGGCTGTAAGTGCACGGTCCAGGTAAAGCGTTCCTGGCTAGACCTAGAAAGGAGCCCTGCTCCAGAGGACAACCTAGAGCTTTGAGTTAGGCTACTTAGCTTCCTGCACTGCATGTGGAGAGTTAGCAGGACCTCCTGAGGCTTGAAGCAGAGATAGAAAGCCAGCATGATCTGAAGACTGCTTTTCTGACACAACTTCTCAAACATTTTATCCTGTTCCATTTGAAAATTAGCTTACACAGACATATCTGTGATTTTTTTTTTTTGGGTGCTATGCTGAAATACAATCTGACAGTGCAAAAGGTATGTGGGAGAGTGAAGGTGAGGGCATATTAGTATGCAGAAACTTTGTATAACTGCAGTGCACTACTTTCCTTCAAAATAAATAGGTATATTTGCAAGCAGGGCCTGCTTGGCCTGTTTGTCTGAACCAGTGACCTTCCAGTTTTGTTTGTGTACAGTCAAAATGGCTTTTCTATTGGCAAGAAGGAAGGGCCAGTGCTCCTTTACAAGGTTATTTACAGACATAATTTTAAAGGAGAAATTTCCCTCCATCTATGTCAGAAACAAATGTCAGCACCCAAGGTACAGAAACCATTTTTTTTCCTGGTTTTAAATTTGAAAGACTTCATAAAATGAGTTAATAAAGGCAGTGGCTGTGAAGAGATGTCTCAGAGCATGGAGATGGAAGTCAGTAAGATCTGAAACATAATTTACATTTGAGAAGTGGTGCAGCCAGAAATTAGGTTTCCTTTAGAGTTTCTGAGAGATTGAAGAGAAGTGTGAGTGTTCTCTCTCAAGTAAATCTGTATCTGACCCACTAAGTGCCTAGTTGGGATTAAAGTAAAATAGGCAGAGCTTCAAACATCAGAACTCCCATGTTTCTAAGCTATGGAAGGATTTGCTGTGGGGAGTGCCAATGTGCAGCTGAATAACAAAAATTGTAAACTTTAATATCTCTTCAAGGCATGATGACTGATCCCAGGCTCCCCATTGACAGAGAGACATTAATAAGATGGCTCAAGGACTGAAAATACCCATCTACAGATATCTCCAGTGATGCTGAAGTAGGAAATGACACCTCTTGACAATCTCCCGTGCACTGAGTGAAAACATCTTTGCCCAAGATGTAGGAAAATAGGGAGACCACATACAAAGTCCTGAAACTTCAGAGAGAAGCTAAATCAGATTCATGATTTTCAGTTACTGTGTTCAAACTACACCCAACTGCACAAAAAATGAGACAAAAGAGAACTGAAGTTTGCATTAAAGACAACTCATGGGCAAAGTACATTTAGTAGCTCAGCTGGAGGAATGACCAAGTGCCCTTAGCAGGACAAAAAAGTGCTGAGGGGATGGATTGATAACCAAAAGCATTAGTCCAGAGCTTTATGGGCTGCCCCACTGTAAACAAAGAGGCCAGTTGAAAGTAGAAAGCCAGGAGAAAAAGTTGGGTGCATTTTGACAAGAATATGGTAACCTTCATATTCTCCATATCAAGAATCACTGAAAGCTCTGAAATTTGACTAGTGTCTCAGGCCAGAGAGACTATTCTCTATATGTTTGTAGCTCCTAGGGTTTACAGGAGAATATGTGACACCTCTCCACTGGCTTAGATGAAATTGAGAAGCAGCATTGTATGTCCTTTGTTTTGTTTTCATTCATTTATGTCTGAGTTCTTAATTTTTCAATCCTTAATATTGCATTATTCTATACAGCTACAATGCTAAAGCTTAGAGAGATGCTACTTTGAGAACAGGCAAAAGGTTTTATGATATGGAAATGAATGGCCCTCTAGAACTCCTGGATGAATAAATCAAAAATTTTACCTTGAGAAAACAATTGAGGGAGATTAGGGAAGTGATTTTGTTGTTGGTGGTGGTTTTGTTTGTTTGTTTGTTTGGGTTTTTGGTGGTGGTGGTGGGGTTTTTCGTTTGTTTGGTTGGTTTTTGTTGTTGTTATGTAAACTATCTTCTAAAAAGGCAAAGTTAGAAATTATCACAGGCTTCAAAGGATAAGTGGGAGAATTGGAGTCTCTCCAGAAAAGGGGGAAATACTTGTCACCTATCAGGACTAAGCTTCTTCAAATGTTTGAGAAAATGTGATCAAGATTATTCTTCTTCCTACCAGCTTTGTCTCTTTGTCTGATGGGAAGGCTGCAAGGAGGTTATCCCATACACGGGAGAAGACTTGTTGGTCCAAATATTTAAAGGTCACAAAAAAAGCCAACATTAGCTTATATGTAATGCATCTTTCTTCTAGTCCAAATACTGTGACTTCTGAGATGCTGGAGCAGTTTCATGAGGATGAGGATTCCAACAACTCCAGGAACATGTTTGTGAACTCCAAAGTGCTGTGATGACACTGAAAACACTTCCCCAGAACCAAGTTAGGATAGATAGAATTGCTGGAGTTTCTTATGTAGATGTATTTTTTTAACTTACAATTCTTTTTTCACAAAAGTTTTGATTCTGCAACTTCTCATTCGAATATAACTAAAATTTAAAAATGGTTGTATTATATAATGCCTATCTGCATCCTTCTGCAAGTGAAAAATTATCACTATGCTCTTTTGTTTTTTTAGATTAACTTGTCCTAACCCTTACCCTGTTACTTTAAGGTTGATTTCTATTCACGGTACCTCCCTTGTGCAATAAGCAACTTCCACTTCTTGTGATTTTGCAAACATGAATGCATTCATTATGCCTTGATTAGATACTAGAAGGTCCAGCCACAACTATTTAGTAAGGCAGAATAAACAACTCCATTTCTGTACCTGTGCAATTTCATCAGTGCTAAGTAGTTTCACAAATGCATTGAAATCATCTTTGATTTGAGTCAAGGTTACATAAATTAAGGCTTATTTTAAAATAAGGAGTGTTCTTCCTGGCCAGCCCAAATCTCCCAGTCTACAATGATACAAACTATCATACATACAATATTTCTTCTGCTGAGCATGATATAAATTATTACTAATCATATTCCCCTCTGAGTGATTCTTGTCTAACTACATTTAGTGCGGTGAGCAGAGATTCAATTTTAAGGGAAGTTAGTGGTGTGAGGAAATTAAAGAACCATGGACCACAGCTCTGGTGAAGATTTGGGCCACAGTTATTAAAATATTCTGAGATGTAGGTAAATTTCTGCAAGCTGAGATGTCAGGTATGTGTAAATAAATAAATACTTTAGACTAGGACACCTCAGACTTCAAATCAAACAGCATGCCATAATGACTTTGTCTATGAGGATTGACCTCTGTACTATGAGGATTTTCAGGGAAAAGAAGGTAAGTTCATCAAGCACTTGCTGAGTAAAGAACTTCATGCCATCATTTCAGCAATCCCAGTATCTGTTTAGACCCTTTTAAGTAGATACAAAAGCCATGTTTTCTGTACACACTAATTGTGATGACCATGACTGAAGCTGTCTCCCTTAACTGAGAAGCTCCTGAGGCATTGAATGGGCACAGTCATTTCTCTGCAACCTCTGGAAATCTTTTTCTCAGCAAGTGCTCCCCACTCTTTCATGAGTGTCCATTCACCTTGTAGTTCTCTCCTTCCATGCTTTTGGTCTTAGAGGGATTCCTTCCTTCAATTCATAGGGGAGGTTTGCATATTCCCATCCCCAGAAGTGTTCAAGGCCAGGTTGGATGGGGCTCTGAGCAACCTGGGATATTGGAAGGTGTCCTTGGCAGGGGGACTGGAACTAAATGAACCTTAAGGTCCCTTTCAACCCAGACAATTCCATGACTCTATTATATGTCTAAGAATAAAAACCTCTGCCAAACATGAACATTTCAAACAGGTGCTAGGATGCCTTGCTTTTTCTCAGCATAAGGCAGAAGTTCCTAGTACAGTGAGGAAAGCTCATTATACAGAATAAAAGTGGGATCTGTCGATGGGAACTACAGTTTGAGTGCCATCAAACGTACCTTTACTCCCTTTTCCTCCCAGTCTCTTTGCTTTCACATGACTGCTGTTCAGGATTTCACTTTCAAATAAATATTTGGCACTTGTGTCCAAAAAGACAAACAAATACGCAGAGAAAAATTTGCCTAAGTGAACGCTCCTATTCAAAATTCTGTGGCTAGATGAACGGATAAGTGACAACAGTGATGAATAAATAGTGTCTGGGCCTGCCAAAACCCAGCATTAGAAAGTATAAACAAAGCAGTGCAGAAAACAGATGGATTCATTTTAAGTTTTATCCTTTTTCAGTCAAGAGATGCTAATGAGGCAACTTCACTTTGCACCATGACCCCGACACAGCGTGTGCCAACACCAGCGAGGGGATGGACTGGCGCAGGGTCTGAGTGCCAGCACGCAGCTGCCTTCCCCCAGGGCCAAGTTCGTTATTACCAAAACTACAAAAAACCCAGCGTGGATCTTCCTGCTGAATAACGACTGAAGAGAACTGCAAGTGCCACCCCAGCGATGTCACTCCAGTAATGAGGGCTTTGCCAGTATTTGCACTGGAGTCATCTCAGAACGCAGAAACGTGGGGGGATTTGCTTGCTGGGGTTGTGGGGGAGAGGAGGAGGGTTGGTGCTGAGATGAACTGAAATCTGGTGAGCTTTCACAGGCATGGGAACTGCTCCATCAAATCAGCCCCGTTGCCTGTTTACTTTGAGGGTGGCCAAATCTCGGTGGGTATCGGAGGCAAGTGCAGTCTGTTCGGCAATTGGCACCAATGCCATATGGCAACTTTTTCCTGAGGAAATCAGCCTTTTGTCTGCTCCTCTTGGAACCCAAGGAGCATAGGTTGCTATGAAAAATACACCTTGTGGGGGTTTCAATTTCAAATTGGTTAAAACAAATTTTAAATATAATGAACTTATGCTTGAAATAAAACTCTGAATTTGAAAATTATGTATGTTTGGCAAGCTCTGGTCCAAATACCCAAAACATAATATGTCTGGACAAAAAGCCAAGAAAAAAACATGTCTTTGCACATGTGGATTTGGATACTGTTTCTAGAAGGAAATTATAAGAGAAATAACATCTCCCAACAGCAACTGCCTATTCTTAAAGTCCTCAGGGGAAATTTCTAGCAGTGGGTCTCAACTTCCCTGTGGTCTCATCCCCCCAGAGGCTGCTGCTGCCTGCTGCTCTTCCGCAGACCCTCCTCCCTGTGCTGCACCTCTCTTTCTCTCTGTCTCTCTGTCTCTGTCTCTCTCCTTCTTCCCTGTGCCTTTGACACTGTTTCCTCTTAGAAGGAGAGTTGTTCCCCTGTTTTGCCCCGCAGTTTGCTCCTTGCATCATTGGCAGCACAACCATATTTATTTCTATTAAAAAAAACCCATTATATAGCAGTGATGTATCCAGCCTGTTCTGCTAAGAGATGAAATGTCTTTTGCTAGAACTATGTAAAGTCCCTTTGCACACATATTTTCCCTCCAGGCATTGTGAAAACTACTCCTGGTCTTTGATCTTGTTCTGGGAAGCTCACATGTGACCCAGGTGTAATTACGGCCTTCACAGCCAGCACTGGTGGGATCTGTGTTGGGACACCTGCGAGCTGGAATGTGTCTCACCTGTTGGAATAAGTATTTTATACCTACATGAAAGGTGGAGGAAATATATAGCCTTAAGATTATTTTAAAGAGAAGCCAAGAAAAACCAAGGCCATGACTTGTCAGCAAGCAGGGAATTTAATTCATAAACCAAATGTGTTTGAAAACAAAAAGCATGATGCTCCCTGCTTTCTCTTCCATTTTTCATGTCATACAACTCATGTCCAGTACACCCAGTTATCTGACAAGGGTTTTCATAAAGTAAGATATTAGTATGTACACACACACTCAAATATATATTTGAAGTATAATTTCCCTACAATAACTTTGTAGTCCTACACGTAGCTGAATGAAGGATTGACCCTAATTCTTTGACTGCACGAGCAAGAGGCCTAATGGCTCTTCTGCACTTAGATATATTTGCTGAAAGGAGTTTAATAACATAATAATGTTGCTGCCTTCCGCTGTAATTTCTTAGGTTATCTATCACCGGTTGATTGGAACAAATTCCCCAAAGAGTTCTGGTATTCTAGATCATTTCCTAATCAAATAGGCTCATTACTTATGTAATTTTCCTTGTCCTGTGGGGGAAGGACATGTATATTATTGTTCATTCCATGCAGATTTTGAAATCAAAATCATATCATAGTCCTATTTCCCATCCTCCCCTATCCTTGATTCCCTTTTATCTTGGAGGATGCCATCATGCTTGTACTTTCTTGCCAAGGAAGTGGTGTTATCAAATAGATTAATTTTTTGACAAACAGTGGGGCTTTATGAAATTGCAGAAGAGCCATGTACCATATTCACCACCCCAGCTGCTGAGTTCTCTTGATTGTTTAATAATTTTTGTTGCACTAATCAGCCACAAGATGATAATAGTCATGTAAGGCAAGCAATTACTAGGTTTCCTGGGATAGTCCAACCACAGGGACTATTCCTAATTTAAAGAAGCTTTAGCTGCCAGTGTATATGTATATATTTTTCTTAAACATTTCTAACTACAGTTATCAAGTGAAATAATAAATCGTATTCCCTCTTGTTCTCGTGCAGGGACTGTGCCTAATCCTGGAATTACTGACATCTGTATATCATTTCAGTGGTAAATTACAGCTGGGACATGCTAACCCCAAAGTGTGAGTAAGAGCTGTTCCTAAATGATTGGAAACTTCTTGGCAATTTATAGTTGAATTTTAATAATTAGCTTAGTCTTCATTCTCTTTTGGTAGTTGTGTAAAATTTGTGCTATTTTCTTAGCACCAGAATTGATTGTTTAATCAGCAAGAAGAATGTTCTTTCTGGTGAAGATTAGATTTCTACTAAGCCTCATTTTGTGTTAATTGTCTCATTGACAACTTCCTCTCCTTCTCCCCTTCCCCCGTATAAGCAGAGGAATGATGGAAACCTGGAATTAATATTTCCATGGAGATGATGTAATTTCCTGAGTTACTCCAAAATAATCTGAATTTCAAAACTCTTTTAACCACTAATTTTAGGAAAAGGATAATAAATAATAAAAATATATTCATGGTTAAACATTATCTCATTTTAGATAGTTCTCAGATAATGCAGTCTGTGCTTGCTTAACAAGAGACTAAGCACAGGAAATACAACAGTGAAACTCAAAGTTTGTGCTATTTATCTCTGTTGCCAGTAAATAAGGTTAGAGTAATTGTTTATACATCTGTTAAAAGCCACTCTCCTTGAAAACAATAACTAATAACTAGTTATTCATTTGTGAGATGGGGGAAAATTGTAAGGAGGTTAGAAATTAACTTTATTTCTCAAAATGAAAGGGTTCTAGCCCTTGTATCCATGTCATGACTATCCAAGGAAAAGTAAAGTTTTTTAGACAAGGGCTGAAAATTTAGATAACAATCTAAGATTCACATGCAGCAGTGAATTTGGCCTTTGACTGCCATACTTTGTATTGTTCAGCTAGTGTAATAGTAATTATGGGATAGCTTCGTTCACCATGAAAAACACATGTTTTAATAATTCTGTTCTGCTTACCAGGAGCAAGATGAAAAAATGGGCCATGGGGCAGATGACTGTGACTTTTACTGGCTTCATTAAGACTATCAAATGCTTAATTGAGAAACCATAATGAAATTCAAAAAAACTTTTCCGGATCATCATCCTCCTTGGAGATGCCTGAATTTTGGAAGTTTGGAAAACTTCTGAAACTTCTCAGCAAATGCTATTTTTTAAGTGTGAACTGGAATTTGAAGTATAACAGTTAGAAGAAACAGAAATGAGAAGCTATGCTTAGGAGACGATCCTTGTTGTATCTTTACATATAAAAGATACGCCATTCTATAGGAGCAAACACAGTGCTCAGGGACACGGTTCAGTGGTGGACTTGGTGGTTTAAGGTTTATGACTGGACTTGATGATCTTAAGGGACTTTTCCAGTCTAAAAGATTCTGATTCTCTAAAATAAGTCTTACTGAAATTTGGATATATTTCCAAAAAGTGCTGGGAGGTTATGCAGACAGTAGCTGGCTCTATCTCCAGTGGTTTAAGATTATATTATATGCAGGTCAAAACCATTGTTTCTTCTTATGCCACTTATTCCATTGAGTTATGATGTTCTACTTTACTCACCTTTAACTTTCTTGAAGTGGTTTTCAATAAGTTACATTGCAAGTGTCAGCTTCAAATAGTCTTTGACTTCTAACTGACAAATCTGTACCCTTTTTAGAGTAGAAGAAATAATGTTCTAAAAATGGGAAGTATCATTATTATTTCAATAACTATGTAAATTTGGTTCATAGTTCCTCTTTCACTTTGCTCAGTCCTTTTGTTGAGGATTTTCTTTTCCTATGCTTCCAAATATTTTTTTGCAAGCTCCCAATTACATGTAACACTTCAGCATATGTATCAGTTTAAGGACACTAATGGCATTGTCCCTGTGCAGAAAAATGAACTTTACGTGTGCTTAATTCTCATATTAATTAAGTATTTCCTTATTCTGTACATGCCTGTATAGAAGAGAGAAAATTTAAGTTAATTCAGTAGGTCTGAGAACACTGATGGAGTCTTGATTTTAGTATAGATTTCTAGCTACATTATAACTGTAATTGTATAATTGCAGGTGTTGTAAAACACACCAGAAATAACTCTAGTACTTTCCTAGCACTGGTAATTATTCTGTGCTTACTTGCTTTTAATTTCTCCATTTGTTCACTCTCTGGGAATAATCACAAACACCAGAATTGTACAAGATTTCTATAATTAAGAGTCCTCCCTTCTATATCATGAGTTTAAATATTAATGGAAAACTGTTTCAAAAGCAACTTCTGGTTGTTTGTAAGAAGATCCCCTAGCGACACATGGAGCTGTTATGAATGGTGGGCATAGGAAAAGAATCTAATTAATGGTCTTTGAGGACTTCCCAGAAATTAAATTTTCATAGTGAGTATTGAACTTGGATTTCCCCTTATAGAAAACATTAAAGGAGCTAGTGAACTTAAAATGCAAATAAACTGACATAGAGCTTGAGAGATTAGCATGAGAATTCTGCTGTAATTTAGAAGAAAACAACAATCCAATGTCTTTGTCTTCTCGAAGCAGCAATAAAATTCTGAATCTATTAATATTCTCAGATACTCAGAAACTTTCATGAAAGGTACACCAATCATTAAGTCAAATAGCACCAGTTGTGAATGGAAGCCTAAATAATATGAAAGATGTGGCATAACCAAACCTGATCACGACTCATACATTTATAAGCTCATTCATCCTAAAAAACCCTTGGGTTTAAAATCAAAAATATGGATGGTGAAAACCATCAGAGTGGTTTGGTTTGTTTTGTGGAAGTCTTAAGTCCTTGCTGCTCCATTTCCAGTGAGGGAAATGGTTTGCTCTTACTGAAATTGTGGCTGGAATGAGTTTCCATCCATAATCTCTCAAGACAAATATATATACACACGTTTCTGTATGTGTATGTACATACATCTCTCTATCTATCCATCTACAGGTATGTAAATATTTTTATCTTAATCCCTCAAGCATGCTGTTCAGTCAGCCTGCCCATGCACTCCAGTGCTGTATTTGCAAGACAGGGAACTAAATAATTGAGAGAATATGTCAAAAATTGAATGGCCTATATAAGTCTTGTTTTATGCTAGACTGGATCTGAAAAAATATCTGTTTCATATAAAATATTAAGAGGCAAAATGGCAACAGTGTCCATGTGACTGAATAGCTTGTTTTATTTCAAATACCCAGGAGCAGTATCTTTTTCTCCCACTTCTACCCATTTTCAAAACTGATCCTAAAAATAGGTAGTGTCAGTGTTCAAACTGTTGTACAGTGAAGATATTTTTATATCACTGTTTCGTGCAAGATCATTTTTCTTATTACCTTAACATGAATTTGTATGTGCTTATTTTTAGTCAGTTATCAAATGAGAAAAAAAATTAATGATACAATATTCTATTTAAGTGGGCATATATTTCAATTTTTCATGATCAGTGAATGATACTATAAGTAAACAGATCATATATGATTTGCTGCTGTGTCCAACATTTTCAGAATCATAACACTTATCTTAATTTGAGGGGGAAAAATTAGACACTGGATGAAAATTCCTTCACTTTTATTAATAGGTTAAGATTTATAAGTAGTCTGAGGAAAAAATCTGTTGGGCATGTATGCTCCAAATGTTGTGCTTAGAAACCTTTTCTTCCTGAACACTGCAGGATGAGCAGGTGGGTTTGTTCAAGCTATAATTATATTATCTAAAGCTTTTTCTGAAAGAGAGTAACTGACTTCATATCTTCTGATGATTTATCTTAGAGTATTCCTTTGCAATCATAGTCCAAGAGCACAAATGTGTATGCAAGTAGTAACTGTACCTGTGACCACAAATGTAGGATGCAGGGAAATCTTATTTTCCCTTTGTGCTACTGCAGTCTGGCATAATGAGGAAACTCAGAAATATTTCATTATATGCTGTGATGTAAGAACTATTTTTATATCCTAAATGGATTTTAATGGCTTTGGAAAACTAGTGCTCCTTCTCTATCTCTTGTGTACACAAAAATTTTGAACATTGCAGTCTGAGATAGGAATCCTTCTGAATATTTAATGAGATGTGCTACTGACAACTTAAAAAAAAGCAAAAGAGGCTACCCAGGGCTATTTTACCATCTTTCTCCATCCTGTTCAGTATCTCAACTTACAAGAGAACTTGTTCTCTAAAGTTTTTAGATAGCCTTCCTTGTTTTAAAGTGGGCTGAACATGATTTCAGTGATGTTAGCATTAAATGCATAGTTGGGTTTTTCATGGGATTTTTTATTATTTTGTTTCTGTTTTGGGGTTTTGTTTTGTTTGGGTTTTTTTAATCTTGAAAGGCAAGTTTCACTCTGACAGTAAATTCCATTCTGGTGGTTAAGTGAGGGTGAGTTCTTCCACCATTCAAGACAGAGTTTTTTGGGGTTTTTTGGTTTGGTTGGTGGTTGTTGCTATTTTGGTTGGTTGGGTTTGGGTTTATGGGGTTTTTTGTTGTTTGGGCTTTGTTGGTTTTTTCTTTTTCTTTGGTAATGACACTTCCATATTTTCTGAAACTAGTTCTGCTTTGTAGCCTGGATCTCTATCTGTTCATTTTTATTTTCACAGAGTTTCCTTTCTTTCTTTTGCATTTATAAGAAAATAGACCTGAGATACCATCAAAGCTGTTACAGGTCTCCAGGAATATCTCTATTTCAGTCTCAGATGTGATGATATCTAAGAAGCACTGGCTGGGAACCTCCGTTCTCATCAGTATACGCCACCAGCTGAATATTATTTTTTTTCTTTTGGGGGAAAGTTGTTTGTTTGTTTTCCCCCCCTTTTTCACTTCCTGGGTCTTCAACCAAAGTTGATGAAGTGCTGTAAATCCCACTTTGTGTTTTAAAGCACTAAGCCAGACAAAAAATTTTAACCAGATGAACCAAACCTGTCACAAAGAAATGAAGGAAATAGGAAAAAAAAAAAAAGAAGACACTTGAGAAGATTTGCACTTTCTTTCCTGATCCTGACATCAGCAACAGAGGTCCTGTTAGAGCACCATCAAGCATTCTCTAAGCTAGAACTCATTCTCTTTTTTAATTAAAAATCTTTGACTCCATATTTTTCCTACAACAATAATTTTCTAATCTATTACCTTTATATTTCCAAAGTTTATGTTCTGAAAAACAAAGTGAAGCATAAATTAGATGCAAACAAAGAAAGCCTGACTGAAAGCCATGTCTGAAAGAAATTAACGTTTCTAGATGTTTAAGGTGACAAACAAGTGCTCCTCAAAAAGCAAGGCAGCAGTACCTGTCTCATGAAAGGTAATGAGACTTAGATGGCATCCTAGACATTTTTACATCTTCTTGGCTGAATCTCCTTCTAAAAAGTTAATAGTGAGGGGATTGTTCCTGTGCTTAGAGCCCCTCTTGAGACAAGCATAACTCTTAACCTTGATTTGAGAAACTCTACTGCAAGAGCAGCCTGCCACAACTCCTGTGTGCTCTGCTCCATTGCAGCTGTACCTGACACCATCTATCAGCTAAAATAACATGGGCCACATCAGCTTCAGGTGGGGAGAGGAGGGAGAGGGGAATAGCCATTTGGCATGCAAATTGTAGCCTAGCTTTATTAACCCAGCTCAGCACTGCAGGCTTTTCAAGGGTTATGCAGAGCCAGGTCTGAGCTAGTCACTAAATTGCAGCCCAGAGGAACATTGTCTCCTCTTCCCCGAGCTGGTTGGAGGATTCACTGGAGATCAATCCCCCAGGATAAAGGTATCCTTGTACACTGTCCCTTGACATGTCACCAGTGAGATGCACCCTCTCCTTCCGTGCCATAGGGTGCTTCCAAGCTGCAGGAGGCTCTGTGCATCCCCTTGGTCCCCAACCCACTGTGGGACTGTGTTCGTGTGACAGAGCCATGTACAGTAACGTGCTGTGTCTGTGTTTGATGAATGTTCCAAATCTGGGTCGAACAATATTTGCTCAGGCACAGAGAAAGTCTGGGAATTTGATCTTGGCATGTGCCTGGAGCCAAAAATATAGAGCAGCAAATGGGCATATGAAAGACCTGGCTGAAATTCACCCCTGTTATCCCAAATGTCACTCTGAGACTGTTCTCAGAGACTTTTAGGCTCCCAGTAGACTCAGTTGTGCCAGTGGTATCTGAATGTAATGAGCTGGACCTGTCAGAAGCAAGTCCCAGTCAGCACATTAATTCACTAGCTTTGCAAATGTGATTCTTCGAAAGATCTTTGTAATACAGATTTTGTGATTTAAACTTTGAATTATCACCAACTGCAGTACCTGTCTCACAGTTTGTGTCTCATTAACATACCTTCAACATGCTTAGGAATGTAATTATATTGCTGTTACTGGAGGGGTACTTTCTTTTCACTCAGGAAAACATATTCACAAGTGGGAAACAGTGTCTCATTTCTCAGTGCTTCAGCAGAGTCCTGTCAGTTGTTCTGTAAGATAATGTAACAAAGGCATCCAGAGAACGGGTGTAAACTTACATTTGGTTTGTTCAAGGAACAGATTGCACTTAGGCTGGCCCTCAAACTACAGTTTCAAAGTTTTCCTTTGTACATTCCACTCAAAGGAAATGAAATATGATAGCAGATGCCAAATTCAGCTTTTTAAACCATACCTACAGTGAATAGTTAATAACTTCCTGATCCATCACTGCTGCGTGTTTCAAGCTTTGCAGGTAACTTCATTTTTGAGACTGAAGTGCCTCTTTCTTTTTTTTTTTTTTTATCATTTGTGTTTAGATCAGTATCTGCTGTCTGTGAAATTTGTTTGGATTAAGATTTCATTACTAATTTGAAATGGCCCAGATTCATTTAAGAGATTGTCTTAAAATATCTGTGATAGACTTGGGCAATTTATGATTATATTTCAGAGCCAGCTGCTGACTACAGAGTGAAATCAAAACCACCTCACAATTCACAGTTTTGTTTGGCTTAAGGTTTAAATCCAGTTCACAGAAAGGAAGGGCTGAACTCTCCACCCCCATATTCGCTCATCTCCTTTGCAGCTGTAGAATACTGGAGTGCAATTATTATTAGGAATCTAACTGAAAATGTTGCTTTTCTCCTATACAGGGACCTGTTTTAACTAAAAAGTCCTTCTGTAATTATCGTGGTGGTGCTGTATTTACTCTATTCAAATATGAATGACATCACAAGAAGTTCTCGGAGGAATATGGAATCATGCTACAATCATAAAGAGATCACAGTTTAAAGCAACTAAATGCAGATACATGGAAAAACGAGAACTAAAATTTCTAGGATTTGTTCCAGTGTATGCCCAGATGATCTTTATGCCATCAGTCCTTGTTGAGCAACTTCACAGCGGTTTCACATTCCCAAAGAGCAACCTAAATTTGATTCAATGTATACCACTGTAAAGCAGATTTCATTTAAAAAATGTGTCTAATTTATTCTTTGACTCAAACAAAATGCAGCCTGGGTTGTAGTTTTTGGGTTTTTTTCTTACTAATTAAGAGATAAACCATTATTTTTCCATGATGTATGTAATTTTCACTTTCTAAAAAGACACACTGCATGAGAAATTTCACAAGCTCTAGTAGCACGTTCTTGTGTCTTGCACGAGCACCATTATGTTCAAAAAGGATGAAAGTTTAAGATGTGCTTTGTCTTCCTTTTATCTTAGAAGAATTTTTATTTGTTAAATCTGAGAGGCAAAATCAAGGTGTCTCTTTTAGATTTTTGACACAGGTTCTTGGCAAGTATCATTGCTATATTTTAGTTAATACAAATAATCAGGATTAGCTAGAGGAAATAAGAAGCAAAAAGGAATGGTTATGCTCTAATTATATTAATAAACACATTATGAGTGAACCCTATACAATTTTAAAAATGTATATTTTTTCTTTGCATTTCAGACCTCTGGAATAAATCTATGGTCAGAGCTCAGCTTGAGTAGTTGCTCTGGATGCTGAAGCTACAGAGGTAAAAAACTGCCTGAAATGTCTTCATGTACCTGCATTGTGGTTATGGAAAGGCATGGAAATTTGTGAAGGAGTGAATTCCCAGCCTTCTGACATTTGCTACATTCCCCTTGTGTGGATCTTGTGTACCTTATCCCAGTATTGTGTTAAATTGGGTTGGCTGCAAAATAAAACTTTAGATTTGTTTTCTGTTGTGCGGGGGTTTGAAAATGCACTCAACTTGCTGAGTAGACTGCATTTCATCCAGATTTAACGTCAAGCAGCAATCATTAAATGCTGCTGTGAATGAGATTTATACAGCAATGATAAACTCGCAGTCCCCATCAGACTGAAGGTTCTCAACACACTTGACAAACTCAAACTCTAAAGGCACAAAATAGAAATGAAAACATAAGCTACAAAAAATATCGTACCACGCAGTTATTAGTTATTCAGCATTTAACTGCCTTGCAAGAGTTTTGAAAACCAGCTAATGGTCAGACATTGACTATAGTTTTATCAGAAAATGACTTTTCTATCAAAAGAATATTAATGTGACAAAGGAAAATCCACCTATTCTCCCCTAGTAATATGAAAATATTAATATTATTTAATGAAAACAGAAATTAATGGGATCACTGGAATACTTTAAAAGGAATAAACCATGCTCCACCCATGTGACGGCCATCAAACATTGGTGGACATACCCATGTCTTATTTGTCTACGCTGTTTTGGACTCTATTTATGAATGAGGAATTGCCCTTAATTTTAAGCTCCAGTTCTCCTGTTTCAGCCCCCTGTTAGTGTGCCTTCTCTCTGAGCCAACCACTCCATCTAAACTGATCACTTTTGTCTCTCTGCAACTAGAACGGCCCAATGTGCTGATGGATTTCTTCCTTCTCTGGTTCACCTCTGCACATTCAGTACTCCAAAAACCATTCAAGTTCCTCCCTTCTACAGTAGCAAGATGAGCAGGGTTTGCCTGAAGTTCTGGGATGGTTTGATTCAAAAATTCATTTGGGCATGAAGGTTTACTTAGCCAGCAATGAACTGAAATGTGGCTGGAGCCCCTGTTCGTGTTCTAAAACTGAGAAAAAATGATACAGAATTTGAAAAGAAATATTTAAAGGAAAAAAAAATTACTCTCTTAGGATGAGATATTGCTAATTAGAAGAGGTGCAAGTAAATTATTAAAAATATTGTAAAAGAGTCAAAGAAAGTCAAACATTTTTTGCAAATTGGCAAGTCTAGCTCAGGTTCGCTTGATTCTGGGTTATTTTCACACGGCACTGACTACATTTGGAAGCTTCCAAAATTAATAGGGATTTTTAAATAATGCAACACACTAAATCCTAAATTTGGGTCTGTCATTTCACATTTGTTTTAGTTACACAATGAAATCTGTGGGCTGCAAAAGAAGATCATGCAGTGCCCTGGATGTAGGCAGCTCTCCTGCTGGCTGGGTAAGAATGGGATAAATACGGCATTGCTGCTGCTGCCTGCCTGCCTCCTGTGGCCGTGACTTCTGCCCCTCCAGAAAGATTGGGTGCCACTTCTGCCCCTCTGGAATGCTACAGAGCCACAGGAGCCACAGATATATCCCAACTCCCATGTTCAGTCTCTAAATGAGAATAACTAATCTGCCGCACAGATGCACCAGGGAGGAGATAAAATATATTACATCTTCTAAATAATTGCTCGCATGTTTGTTCAGAAATGGAGAATCACCCAAATCCTGAGCTCTTAAGAACCAGCTGCCAGTGAGGTAAAACTGCCTACCTGCAAGATACACTCTGGTGTGTGCAACAGAAACAAAGGGCAAACTAAGTGTGTCTTATCAAGAACTTCCACAGAAGTGATGAACTTAAAATAAGGAAAGACATCTAAGTGATTTTCAGATTTTTAAATAAGGCTAGACTATCCCCTAAATTTCTTTCAAAAATGATTGTTCAAGGGGTGCCAGTTAATAAAGCCTGATCCTGAGGGAAAAGATTTCAATCCATTTGTTGTTCCCTTATTTCACACAAACATTCTCTTAATCAACCATTCAGGCTTTCTTTGGCCCTTAATCCTTAAACAATGAAATGGTCTTCATTGGTCTTTGCCAGCTTCCTGAAAATGGCTCTTTTTTAATTAAAGAAAACAACAGAGAGCTCTCAAAAAAACCTTAGCCCACCATTGTTGCTAACAACAATGGTACATACCCCTTTATTAATTTGGCTGAAATAAGCCTATAAACAATGCAAATGAGGTGTTTAGGGGATTGTCTCTCTTTGTGAGCTTTCATTTGCCCTTCTGGGCACCGCAGCCTTGCTGAAGGATCTGCAATTCAGCTGTTGATGAGAGCAGCTGCCCTCAGTAAATGGTTCAAGTTCTGCAAAGTGGCTCATAACCTCCTCCTCAAGGAATGGAAGGATCTGGTAAAGGCACAAGGGGCATCAGCTTGTAAGGCCATCCACGAAACCTTCCTTCAAATGTCTGAGTGGGGCAAAGGTGTGAGAAGTGAAGGGATATGTGGACAGGGATGTGGTGCTGTCGAGAGCCCAGACACAGCTTCAGCATTGGGTATCCTACAGCCCAAATTCAAGAGGTTGCCCCAGTGGGATAGAAGGGCCTCTCTCCACCCAAAGGCTGGATGGTTCCATGTCACAGGACTTCCACTGGGATTGCTTGGTGATCAGTCGAGAAAAGAAAATAAAGAAGCCCTCGTTTTCCACATTAGTGTGAAAAGCAGTGAGCTGTGACAGAACACATACCAACCAGACACGAACAGTGTCTGTGCCTGTCACTGCTGTGTCACCTAGGCATTTTCATTCTTTCTGAGGCTTCATTATTTAAATCTTAAAATGCCCCTCTGAAATTCAGCAGAGATATTCCTGCTTTCAATAATACATTGGCAATACTGCTTTCCTCCCTTCTTCAGACCTCTTTGAAATCAAGCACTGCAGTCCACTGACATGCTGACAGTTTTGCATGAATTAGTGAAAAAGAAGTTGGAAGTGGCTGACCAAGATTTATTTATTACTATTAAGCTGACCATGTACCCATGTTGCACTTCTGAAAAGAAAAGTAAGAGAAGAAGGAACTGAAAGTATTTGAAACGTATGGTTTAGGATTTATTCTGTTCTTCAATCTACAGTATGTAATTTTAAGAAGCAAGGCTTCTGGTTTGAGGTGAAAATTCTTGCTCTAAATTGTAAGCAAGATTACTTTTCTGGTATTGCTTAATATGCTGAGAGGAAGTGAAAATGGATGTTTCCAATACTGGGAAAAACATAACTCCAAAGTTGGTCACTTAAGAGATAAGGGCTAACTATTATTTAGTCCCTTTTGTTTAAAAAGAAAAATATTAATCATCGTGGCAGCAAAATACAGACACAAAACATTAACATTGCTGCTGAATATTTTATTACATACTCTTTCTGATAACAATCTAAAATGCAAAATCTATGTGATCCAAGCACAGAAGTGACACCTAATCTTTCTGAAGCAATGCCCTGCACTCTGGAATGTGTTGAGTTGGAAATACGAGTCCTATGAGTCTTGTACTCGCTTCATTTGCATGCACTCTTATTTCACAGCCGTGTTTCCTTTAACACCTCAGCCTTCCCCGTGTATTCCCCGTGTTTGGCTCTGCCCGGTCTGTGGCAATAACCCCAGGCAAAGAGCACAGCAAGAAGGCTGCCAGCAGCAGAGGGCTGGCACTGACCTGCCAAGGGCTTGCATGGCACATGCCAGCTCAAACACGGGCACTTCCTCTTGCTGCTTTCCTGCCTCTTGAGGCCAGCCAACCAATGATGGAATTTCTCCATTCCTGGAACATCTGGTGTAGGCTCTCAATGCTCATAATTATCCTCCCAGTCCCAGCCCTCTGCAGGTGCAGGGAAGTGCAGGGCAGGTTCTTTGAGAACACAGCTCTGTGGTGGATAAGTTCATCTATAAATCTTAGCGAAACACATGCCATAGGATTTAACATGCGTTTATATTTTTATAATTTTTGCTGAGAAAGCAATACCAGTTGGAATAATGTTACATTATAAGGTTATGAAACCTGGGGCAAAATCTCCAGCTCTTAGTAAATGTAGGGCTTTCTATTGCAATAAAAATCTTCATGCCAGCATCTCAAGCTGCTGTATCACGTATGCCTTTACAATCTACTCCTACACCACTCAGTCAATTTTTACTGTTTCCCTCAACACAGGCTTTCACTTCTCAGGTGTTTGTCTTCACCTGCTACTCCTCCCTCACCAGTCAACCCCTTGCTGTCCTCATCTCACATGGTAAGTCCAGGAAAACCTTCCTGTGTGTGCCCTGGCAGTCAGTTGCTGCTGTAGTGCACACTGGCTCTCAGACAGGCTCTGATCTGTGAATGTCGTGTGAGCCATGACCTGTTCCTCGTTTGGCTCAGCATGGCTTGCCTGGACAGATGGTGGGTAATGGCACGCACCGCCTACTTGTCTTTCTGTGCCTTTCTCCATATGGTTCTTGTATTAGACCTGGAAACAAATTGGAGGGGTTGTTGTAACTAGGAAATTAATTTCATTAAGCTCAACAAAGTTGCTGTTAAAAATTCTTGTGTTCTCGTACTGGAGTGAATTGTTGTGTGAGTCAGTTCAGATTGAGGGGGGAATATGCAGTTCCCTTGATTTTATTTGGGTCAAACCCACCTGTACTGTGCCTAAAGCTTACTCTGTGGTGTGTGTCTGTAAGCCATTTCAGCATACGAGTGTGTTCCTCATTTTCCCAAGAAAATCATCTCATGACAGGTGTGACATCGTGCAGCATTAATATCTGTACATGTACACTGCATAAGATCTGTAAATGTTCTGATGCTGCACAGGATTACACAGTCTTAGAAATGGATAATGTCACTTGCTCCTTTTGGTGCTGGTAGGGGAGATAGTATTGAAGCAACCTGATATTAAAATGGATGGTTTTAGATGATAGATTTAGTTATATCCTCTTTGTGCTTAAAAGGAACTGATTAAAAATGTCAAGATTTCAGGATCTAGGATAACATCTCAAAAGGAGTCTGTAAAGGTTCACGAGTCTAACTGTCATTGTAAGCTTTAGCTTCCACTGAGACTTAATGTCAAAGGCCAGCATTATTTTACAGATATTTTTGATATATTTCTTTCTCAGTTAGTCACTTGGGACCAAATCCCCAAGAGGGAGCTACAACATGAGGGAATTTCTGTTTTGTGGGGTAGAGCATGGCAGTCCAGGCTGCTGAAGGCAATGTAACATGGATTTAGGACTCAACTGCGTGGCTAATGCAGTCTGATCCAGAAACGGGCTGGTGGAATTCCTGAAGAGCCACAATCAGTTCCTGCCGAGAGCTTCTGCTTCCCAGCACACGGGGCAAGAATGTATATTGTGGCTTCTAGCCATGTGAAGGTTTGGGTGTACAGCTCATAGAGGTATGGAATCTGGCAACCATGAAAAGTAGGGATATTCATGACGGAGACACCTGTCCCTGCTCCAGTGGTTACTTTACGTATTTTAAATATTTTTTTTAATCTTATTTTCAACATTTACATTACAAGTCTTATATAAACCAGCCTCTGGAACAGGGGCTGGGATCCAGGTGTCTCTGCCCCTCAGTGAATGTTTCTACCACAAGGCTGTGGTATCATACTCATTGCTTCTCCCTTTTTACCACAGGTATTTTTTATTTATTTATACAAAATGAAACAGATTCATCATCAAGGTTTGCAAGACTAACAAAATATTTCATGGACAGGAATTTAAAGCACTGTTGAAGAATGAGAGGAATTTGCTACCCAGTGCTCCATACTTTGTGACTGGGGGTTTTGGGGAGCTCCTCCATGTGCTCACCACATGCCTCTGGGATAGAGTTTCTCAGGAGATACAGGTGGAGGAACTGTGCTTGAGAATCCTGCCAGGCATTAATTAGACATGGAGAATTCAGCTCTGCTGACACTGCAAGGCTCCTGGACAAGCCCAGAAGTGAAACTTCAGCACCTGACTTAACACTGGAAGCAGAGGGCTGTAGAGGTAGCTGAAGAATTTTTGGATGCAGGCACATCAAGGTAAACAATCTTTGAAAACCCCACTAAGTATTTATTTGTATCTTTAGATTCTTAACTACAATAATTTGATTCCAAGTCAATTTAAGAACTTGTGTTTCTTGAATACTAAGACTTTGCATTACTTTTTTTTTTCACCCTGTCCTGGGTTGCAGTGTATTCTATTACCATCCCCATCAGCTGTTGAAATCAGGTGGGGCAGTGTTTCCTTGCCTCCTCCCCCCAGACTATCTTTCTGTTAATGGCCCATCATTGTCCTGCCATGCTGCATGACTCAGGGATAACTCCCTCCGGACTATCTTCTGTTAATGAGCCTAATCAACACTTGGCCTCATGACTCATTACCCCATTGTGAGATGCTCCACCCAGAGGGAGGAACCAAGCATCCCATCATGGGTATAAGTTGAGACTGAACACCAGAAACAACCTTTCCACTGGATTTCCAGAGGACAGGAGCTACATAGCCACCACTGGACCTTCTGAGGAAGAGCAGACTCTTTTTTTCTACAGGATCACCACTTCAGAGGACTGCAGCCACCATTCTACCAGACTGCTACCACCACCCTGCCTAACAGGGACTCAGGTTGTATCTTGACTCTGTCAGTTTGAACCAGTGTTTTCTTTTAGTTTTTTTTCTTTTCTTTTTTTTAACTTCCCCATTAAATTGTTATTCTGACTTGGTGCCTCCCACTGGTTTGTTTTCAAACTAGTACACACTCTAAAAGAAGCTTCCTAACATGGCTCAGAGAGGGACTGTCATTACTGAGTTATTAATGAGCCTGTACCTTTGGTTGTGTGCATTACATGTCAAGTGAGAATTGTTTCAATGAAATTAATTATTGTTTTGGCAAATCAGTAGAACAAGTATTCATTCTTAGCTTCCCTTTACTCTGAGAGATTTGGTCATTTTCCTTGGAATATACTAGTTAAAACTTACTTTCAGCCTACATTTCAGTTTCTCAGCTATTTAAACAGAAACTCATTTTGTTAGTCTTACTAGGTAAAGATGCTTTGAAAATATCTGTCCCATTTCCTATGGAAAAAGGTTGCACACATATACATGCTTATAAATCACAAAACCAGGAAGCGTAAAACTTGGTGTACTTACAGAACTACTTAAAAATAATTTTAAAATACTTATTTTTTGGTAGCTGCTGACATTTTTTGGTACCGTGACCTCTGGAACACAAGATAAATGTAACTGACACCGAAGATAGTATTCAGGTTAGTAAATATCTTGATTTTTCAGTGTTGTCTCCCAGAACTGTAACAAAACAGGTTACATTAAAGAGCACTGAAATTTCTTTTGGAGGAACCTGTGAATTCCTTGTACCTTATGCAGAATATTTCTAAGAATTAGAAAAAAAAACCCCAACAAAACCACCAGATGAAAAAAAAAAGATCAAGAGCATATTTGGTATTTAGAGATCAAGGTCCAGTCAAATGAAAGTTTATGAGAAATAGGGCCCCAACCTATGAACATTCATGTATCCACTCAAATTTGTTGAGTGAGAAGTTTGTTAAGTGCATATTAAAAAAAAAAACCGAACAGTGGAAGAGTTAAACAACCCAGTGATCAGAAAACTAAACACCATTTGAAGCACAAAATAAACAGAGGATCCTGTGCAGATTTGAACCAGCCAGTGTACTTGTAATTATTACTTTTAAAAGAAGTTGAATATTTGCTTTCAAAACCAGTACTTCAGGTGGCTTCAAAATTATAACATACAGAATTTTTAAAAGGTATTTTTTCCTGAACCTAAATTTATGAGAGAGAAATTTATGGCATAATTACCTAATGTTAGCAAAAACTTGCAAACCAAATCGCTGGGACAGTCATTCAAGTATTATGAATTCCAGTTGGCATCTTCAAAAAAAAAACCAAAAGGGAGTGCTTGTGATCACGTTGCTATATGACACTTCTTTCAAAAATACCAGGACACTGCTAAAAGTACTCATGTTCTACATCCCAAAGCAGGCAGTGCTCTCAGAAGTGGCTTGGAGAGCCAGCCCATGTGGATGAGGTTCAGTGCGTGTCAGTGGGAACGGGCCACTTTCTGCTGATCCAGGGGCCCTCACAAGGGAGATTAGCTCTTTGAAGGAATTTTGCCTGCCTCAGTATTATTCCTCATTTTCTTACAGCCCTTCTTGCCCTGTGACTTTCTTGGCTATGAAAGGTAAGCATGCCATGCTCCAGGAGAGTGTTTAAGGCATGGTTTATACACATAGGTATCAGCACAGGTGGTCAGTTGTCCACAGACCAGTATCACATTGACTATTGCAGTAAAAACCTCTGCATAATGCGAGCTCTCAGTTGTGATAAAATGGAATCACTCTTTGAAAACGACACTGCTTCCATGGGCATCATAAAAAAATATTCCATACACATATATTTTACAAGAGCCTGGAGCGAGAGAACAAAGAGGAATGGCTCCAAACTAACAGAGAGTAGGTCTAGATTGGATATTAGGAAAAAAATTCTTTACTGTGAGGTTGCCCAGAGAAGTGGTGGATGCCCCATCCCTGGAAGTGTTCAAGGCCAGGTTGGATGGGGCTCTCAGCAACCTGGTCTGGTGGAAAGTGTCCCTGCTCATAGCATGGGGTTGGAACAGATAATCCTTAGGATTCCTTCCAACCCAAAATATTCTATGATTCCATGATTCTACTGACAAAAGATACATAGATAAAAAATAATATAGAAAAGTTACAAAAGATAACCTATAAAAGGCTCCAGTCACACTCCTTCCTCTCCCGAATCAGAATTTTACTCTTTCATTAAAGCATGATCATTCAAGTAAGCTAAAAGTAATCCATCCAGTTCTGAATAATTCTATTTTGAAATACAAAGTTTGTAGTACTTTCTTAAATGCCTCTATTGGAAGTATAACAGAATTACAGAGACTGAAAAGCTCACTTCTGTACTTGGGAAAAATCTGAATCAACCTATTCTTTACAGTGCATGATGATTCTAATTGTCTTCCTAATACAGTAATCGTAATTCTTTCTAGTCACACCACAATGGAAGGCAATGGAAATTTTAATGAATTAATAAATTTGATTTGTCATCAAGTGGATGTTCTCCACAATATAGGAGTAAATTTTTGTTCATTACATACCTCGGTCATCCCCTCATGAAGAAAACCTTGAAAATGTGACTTAAATGAAACAGATGCAGTGTGGGTGTTGTGAGTATGCCTGCACTCAACCCCAAAATAACATTATTTACTACTTCTTTGCTGAAAATGGTATAAAAAATAATTTAATTCATATGGTAAACATGTTTCAATGCCACATTCACTTTTAAAATCATTGAATCAGCAAGATAACTCACACAAAACCTTTTACTACATACTACTCTGGATGCTTACTGAGTTACATGAAAAATTTGTCATTTTCAAACCTTTCATTTGAATTTCACGTGATAGTCTTTGTGAAATGCCACTGAAGTCAGAAAAATGCTCATATTTGTAAGTAAGCATATTTTTAAGGGCTCCAGTAAACAGACATGTATAAATTGGTCATGTGACCTACTGGTCATTACCTAAACTTCTGAGGATTTTTAATGATTTAAAAAGTTTGTCAAATAATTTGAGATCCTAACACAGAAAACTATCATTAAAGTCCAGAACATTACCACCGTGTATAGGTTTTAATCACAGTACATTTCACAGATTATGCAAATTTAAATTCAGTCATTCAATATTCAGTAGCATTATAAAAATTTATATAGAATTATCCATATGCAAAGCCATAGGAAGCTGAGAAAAGTTTAATGACAAGGAATAAGATAAAAAAATTAACAAAAATGTAAGAATAACCACCATGAGTATAGACCAAGACTGATAAAGTTGAAATTGTATGAATAGGACTGTCTCTATTATTTTTCTTCTTCCCTCCGCCCCCCCTGCCCCCCTGCCATGGCACTCTTCAATAGAACATGGGCAGAATTTATGTCATTTTCACTGTTGCTTCTTTACCCCCAGAAGAGCACCTCACTTCAGCTAAATCACAGCATTTCTTCAGGATTTGGGACTTTTGTTGTACTTTTAGTTGTACTACTATTTTGGGGAGCACAGACCATGTAACCTGTTATGGGAAGTGGCCCTGTACATGTTTCTTGTGGTTGCCCGGAGCAGCTGTGGCCCAGTCCCTGTGACCACAAACCAGCAGTGGTATGAGAAAAGACTGCAGGGAAGTGTAGACGAACCAAACAAATGCTGGTTGTCTGATCTGGATAGCTGGGCTAAACAGTTCCATTGTGAAATCTTTCCTCCTCTCCTCAGTGGTCAGGGAGAGCATTGTTTCTCCCTTTAGATGGAGAATCACGTGTTTTGTGTGGGTTTTTCATGTAAAGTCCCTTGAGGGAATTAAGTAAAAGTACTACTACTTACAACATGTAAAATTCACTTTATCTTCTTCATTCTTCACCATTTACTAAGGATGAAGTGATTCTGAGACAGATGATTATGTCTTGGGGAGCAGTCAGCTGTCCAAAAATTCCTTACATCTCCTTTTCTTCATTGTCCATCTCCTGCTCTTTGTTGTCCAGAGCAAACTGCTTTTTTTTTTTTTCTTTCAGTGAAAGCCAGTTTAGCTTTTTTATCTAACTGGATGTTTGCCTTTATTTTCTTACAGATCCTTCTGTGATGGTAACCCATGAAGCTTCCTGGGTTTCTCTCCTTTGAAGTCTCCAACAAATCTCTACCATCACTATGGAAGATTGCTTTTCAAATGAAAAATAGAAGGGTATTTCTAGATTTTTCACTGCACTGTGAACTGCTGCAGCTTCTTTGGTAAATGACTGATACTTCTCCAGCAAATTTACACAATGGCCTCATCATATGTAATGGTTCCTACTTTCTTTGGGTTATTATAGACATCTATTCATCAAAAGGAGGCTGATTCTGCAAGTGCCAAAAGGATGCATCACCAGAACTTCAGTGAAATCTTGAGCTGTTGACTATTTGCAGCAGTAGAGTTCTGCCTTCTCAGAATTTCTCTTATCTAGAGAAGGGAGACAGAATTTTTACGTGACTGTAACTATATGCTCAACATGCTGTTAAAGAGGTACCTATCAGCTGTAGACAGCCTAATCCAGTGGAATTATATCCTGAAGAATGAAATAACACCAATACCCTCCCGCCCTTCCCCTTCTTTTTGTGTGTCCCTGCACAGGAAAACTCCTAAATGGTCATTATTTCTCATCTTCTGCGAAACTCGTGTTCTGTTTGGCTCATCACCTACCATGTTTTCCCACCTGCTATTGATTTTGACGGAGACACTAAAATTAAATTACTGCTGCCTTTTTTGTGAATGATCTTCACAACTTAAGTGCCTAAAACACCCTTAGATAACCAGTAGACCAATAAGACACAATTACATTGTTTCATTAAGAAACATGCAGAAGTACTTCCATCAAACCCCGTGTGGCAGAGAGCACAGAGAGTTCATCTTCCCATGTACTGATCAATGCGTAAGAAATTGTGCCTTGACTTTGTGAGCCTCGACTTCCATCATGCTACCTAATGCATGATGCAAGAATCAATATACCAGGAAAAAGGACTCTTAATTTGACTTTCTTGTGTCAACTTCAGCACAGAAAGTGGCAAATGCCCTGGGGAGGTCTGGTCCATTTCATGTGGGACTGGAAAGATCTTAGGGTTGTCTAGACTGTCATAGGGTTGCCAGCTTCAGGGAAGCTCAGCCACTGACAGCTTAAGCCTTTATCCTTGCTGGAGCCTGGAACTCGTAACCGCTACTTTGCCAGCTAGGCTCGTGGTAGCCTCAGAGATCCTGGCAGACAGAGCTTAAGAGATATGTTTCAATCATTTAATGACTTTGAAACACTCTTGGGGAAAAAAAGGCCCTTCTGTTTAGGCTAAAACCACATTACAGCAGTTATTACAAAGAATATATGTTTCTTTACACCAACGTAGAATCTGTCCAGTCAAAAAAAAACCCACTGCTGCTTTTAATCTAAACAGAATAATTAATGTTTTAGCTTAAGGAACTAAAAGAATATATTCACTTGTCTGCTTTGATCTATGTATTATAAATCTAAATTGGGTGGCAGCAAAAAAATTAAGGTAGGGCGTGTTTATTCCTCTGGTTCTACTTTCTGCTTTCGTTTTTTTAAGTGCCAACATTTCTGGTATCAGGAGGTGTAATTGTAAAGTAACAAAGTGGAGATAAATTAAGATGTAAGCAAATGCTACTTGGTAGGGTGTACTAGGTCGAAGGTCAGATCTATCTGATTTACAGCTGCTGCATGTGTGGTATTCAGTACTGCAATATCCATTTTTTTGCATTCTGTTTTGATGCATCTAGACTTAGAAATACCTAAAAGATGCATATTAAAAAAAAAAAAAAACTGAAAAAGAGTCATGCAGTTATTACTCTCTGGGCACTGGTTCTGTCTCTGGGAGGTTGATGCTTAGGGTAGATGGAACCCAGCTATGTTTTTCTAGGTGTGTATGGCAACCTGCTGATTGCTGTCTCACCAGAATAAACTCTAAACCTTTCCAGCTGTTCTTAATCTGGCCCCTTAACCTTTAAAAAAACCAGAGGCTTTCCATTCCTCAGAGCCAAACTTTGCTAACAATATCTAGGTTGTTTTCAAACCAAGCTTCAAACATAAAAATGACTAATAAATCCATATTCCATAATAGTTAGGCTGGAAAACTATTATTTTAAAACAGACTCCGTTTTTATGACCCATTTCTAATAAAAATCCCAAGTATGCTTCACTAATGCTACCATTTCAGATACTCAGATCCCAGATGATAGGCGTGATATCCAGATAGATACACCAATAAATATGTAAAGGCTATAAATCTGTCTCAAATTAGTGATTTGTAGATGTGCGAGAGGGAAGAGGGCTGGGAAATTCTGCTTTCTAATCTGTTAGTTTCCTGACTCTTAATCACTTCACAGCTGGTGATTGTATTTTTCTGTGGTTTGTATTAAGTACTAAATACATTACTCCATGCTCTTCGGGGCGACCCGGGGTTTTGCACAGACTTTTAGTCTGCACCTGATTTCACTCGTGTGAAGACCAATTTTGGGCAGCTCGAGGTCAGGGGCAGTCTGCCCCTAGCACTCTGCGGAGCCCTCCGGCTTGAGAGTGAGGCAGGTTTTGAGGAAGGGAGGCACTTTTGGATGAGCCACAGCCTAGAAATCCATAACGCTTCTGAGGACCGTAGCCCGCTGGCTTCGGTATTCCAGTTCGGGCTTCCTATTAAAACAACGACACAATCCGTAATAATCACTCATAAACATCCATCTTTTTGACTCTTTTACGGCCTCGTAATTGCCCCCACCTTGACAGGCGGATTCATGCCCTGGCTGCCAGTGCCCGGTGCCAGGGAGCTCCTTCAGAGGAGCGCGGGCCGGGACGGGGCTGCCCTTCCCCGGGAGTCGCAGCCTCCTGCTTCGTTATCGCCTCCAACACCCCCCGCTCCGCTGCTCGGGTTCGGCCGCTTGTTCGGTGCAGGTTCGCTTCTGGGCTTTGGGCAGCCTCCTCTCCCGGACGGGGGGAGCGCTTTTCCCGTGTAAAACTCAAGGACTATCCCAGCAGCGTTCAGGAGGGAAATCCTCTCCTTTTCGCTCATCCTCTTTTTCTCTTCCCAAGCTGGCTTACGTTTAAGTCTCTCCCGCAGATCTCCCTCTCGCCCTCCCGGCAGGACCGGCAGGACTTCGCAACTTCTGCCGCGGTTACGCCGGCCTCTTATTTGCATTTTCTTTTAGCCCTGGGCGCTTTTTTTTTTTTTTTTTCCTTCTTTTTTTCCCCCTGTCATTTCTCATTCCCCGCAGTCCGCAACAACCGGGAGAGTCCTTCCCCTTATCCGCGGGGCACGGCCGGGACCCCCGCGGGCGGGGCACGGACCCTCCGGCGGGCAGCGCTGTTCCGCCCCCGCCTCCCCCTCCCTGCCTCCGCCTGGAAGGCAAAGGATGGCCTAGAAATTAAGCAGCACTTCTGAGGCGGTACATCTGCCTTTCCCCCCGACCGCCCGCCCCCCTTCCCAATTTTCTTACACCGCTTAGGAATTCTCCTTGTTTCTCCCACTCCTGTACTTTTAAAATGAAATTTTAATTTCCCGCCCCAAGCCCGAGGTGGTCGCGGAGAGGCGCGGCGCTCCCCAGCCTCCCGTGCGCAGCGCTGGGCTCTCGGGGAGGAGGCGAGCGGGGGGCCAGCGCGGCGCTCCGTAGGAAATGCCGGCGCTGCTGCGGCGGGGAGCGCCCCCGGCCCGCCGCCCCCCGGCCAGCGGGCACTGACTGCCGGAGTCGCTCCCGGACCCTGCCCTGCTGGGAATAAGGCCCGGGGCGGGCGCCCATCGCTCCTGGGGCGCGCAGAGGAGCCCGCCGAGGCCATGGGCGGCGGGGAGGCGCGCAGCCCGGCGGGGCGGCGGGCGGGCGGCGGCGGGGCGGCAGCGGCGGAGCGAGGGGCACCCGCCCGGACCGCGCCGCTGCCGCCGCCGCGGGAGCCCTGGCGCCGCCGGAAACTTTCCTCGGCGCTGCGCGCCGGCTCTCTCTCGGTGCTGCTAGCCCTGGTGGTGAGGCTGGAGCGGGGGGAGCGCGGCCGGGGGCCGTGGGGCCGGGGCTGGGTGCCCCCCGGCGCGGTGCCCCTCTGCCTGGCCGGCGCCTTCTTGGGCGCAGGGCGCTGCCCGGTGCGGCCGCGGGCGGCGGTGCTGCTGCTGCTGCTGCTGGCCGCCTGCTGCGGGGGGGAAGCGGTGGCGCAGACGGCGCTGGCGGCGGGGGAGGAGGTGGAGGAGGAGGAGGAGGATCGCTTGCTCTCCCTCGCCGCTACGGGGGTGGTGCTGAGCTGCCTGGCCGCCGTGACATGGCTGGTGCTGAAGCTGAGGCAGGGCGTCCTCATGCTCGCCGTGACTAGCGCGGCCAAGACCACGTCCCTCGTCGCCTTGGAGCGGGTCCCGGCGTCCTGGCGGCCCTACCTGGCCTACCTGCTGGGGCTGCTGGGCATCCTTCTGGCCGGCTACGCCGACCGGCTCTGGCCCCCGCGGCGGGCCGCCCCGCTGGCCGAGCCTCCCGCCGCCCCCCCGGCCGCGGACGAAGCCCCGGTGCTCAGGCGGCGGCGGCGGTCCAGCTCCATGATCTCCCCCGAGATGTCGGGCGGCGGCGGCAGCGGCAACAAGACCCACCGGAGGACCTCGCTGCCCTGCATCCCCCGGGAGCAGGTAGGGCAGGGGCTGGGGGGAGACGGGTCCCAAACTTTGCCGGGGGTCCCGCCGGCGGCGGAGGCGCGGGGAGCTGCGTCCTCCCGCCGCTCCTCGCCGGAGGGGCCGCGCACAGTGCGGGCTTTCCCCGGCTCCCGGCGGCACGGAGAGCCCCGGGACGCCTCCGGACAGGGCCGGGGGAAGCGGGGTTCTCCGGACCCGTCTGACTTGCTCCGGCTGCGGGCGACGGGGAGAGGGCTCGGGGTGTGCTTTTCTCTTACAGCTGTCGCCGGCGCTGGCTTTTCCTAAGCCTGGCAGAGGGAGGGCTGGGGTGGACGGTGCCCGCTTGGCTCTTGGAGCCGGTGGGAACCTGCCCTCAGCGCAGCCCTCGGGTTTCCCAGCATCACTTACGAGCCTCGCTATTTCAAACCTGTAGTTTCCTAGAAAGGTAGCTTAGCCTTTTTAAACTTGCTCTAAGCTTGGAAGGGGTGTGTGCGTGAGCCAAGCAGCTTGTCCTCGGTGGGAGAAGTCCCTTATCAGGGCGGTAGCCTGTCCGCTGAGGCTCCTCTTTGCACTTTGCCTCCCCAAGGCTGTTCCCGTGCGTGTAATCAATAGCTCCCGCTCTGCCGTGGCTGTGGGAACCGGTGCGAGGCACACGCGATTTATCTCAACTTTGTTTCCTTTGAGAGGCTGTGATTGGAATGGCTGAGTGAGAACTTTGTGACCAGCGATGCGTTCATTTAAATGCACACATCAGAAAACTGGAGAAAGAAGCAATCAAGCACCGGTATCTTAACTGCGCAACTGTGGAGTCTTGACACGGACACAAAGTGAACTTCGTTCTGCGCTTGAAGTGTTTCCCAGTTGCTTTGAGATTTAAGATTGCCCCACAAAAGTATCACTCCATGGGTCGCATGTAACTGGCTTGAAAGTCAGCGCAACCCTTGCTGACCAGTGGAAAAGGAAACCTTTCCTGGCAGGGAAATAAGCATCAAATGGTGTTAAGCTTTCTTTTTCAATTAGTATTGAAAATGATTCTGTCCACTGTGATCAGGTGAAGCGTGTTGTCATACACCAAAGGTTTTATTTCAGGTTGCTTGCTGGATAAGCAACAAAGTATTTTCCAAGCAATGGCATCTAACTATATGGTGTGGGTGGCTAGCTTGTTTCTGGAAATGGTTTGATTACATCTCTTTGTGGTTGGTTTTGACATTTTCTAGAAGAGGGCCTGACAACCTTATATACTTGAGACTTGTTTTACAACAAATGTACTTATTTATTTAACAGTTTTGTTTAGGTAAAATAAATATTTACCATAGACAAATACAGTGTGAAAAAGTAGAGAACTGACCCGGTTCGGACTTTAACAGGAACTGAAAGGGAACGGTGTAAGAGTAGTTTGTAAGTACAATAAGGCACGAAATTAAAACTCTTTAGGCTTACTTGGTGATGCTAGACATTTCTGGTGGTTGCTTACAATAATCATTTGTAAGGTTTTAAACATATTTCTGCTTGCTTTCACACTTCCAATAAAAGCAGCCTTTTAGTTAACATCTCTAAATGTAATCATTCAGAGACAGGACTCAGTGACCACGGTCCTTGTCTTTGCTCATGGAAGGACTTCAAATCTGCTGCATATACCAGAATGTTAAACTGGTGATGGTAACAAGGTAGACTTCCCTTCCTATTACTTGGGGACAGTGGTCAGCTTTGCCCTCAGCAATTCCCACTTCCAGGCTATGGAGCTGGGCTGGAGTTAGCTGGCAACTGTTCAGTTCACCCGCTGCAGGATTTTGGCAAATTTCTCTTTCTTTTGTTCTCACTCACTATTAATCAATAGTGAGATCTGCTATTGCTTGCATCACTGTGTGATTAGAAATGGATGATTGCTTTGGAGTTCGGGGAGACTTTTTTGGTTTGTTTTTTTTTAGCACAATGTGGCTGTGTGTATTTGAAGTTCTCTCCCTAAAAGCTGTCCTCTGAAATAAATGCTAGCACGATAGAAAAATGGAAAAGCTGAAACAAAGCTCTGTAAGGACCTTGAAGAAATGCTGGGAGAAGTGGGACTCCCTTACAGCAAACAAACTTTATAGCAAAAATCAGCTACCTGTAGACTTTAAGAAAGCACAGGTAAATGTTTTTCGTTTGGACAGTTTTTAAATAGAACATGTTAAAAGTAGAGATGAGGGTTTTAAGAAAAAAACCAGGCCTTCTCCTGCCCCCTCTCCCCCCCCCGTTTTAAAAAAACCTCCCCTGAATGTTTCTTGTCTTGTTTTTACATCTGTGAGCTGCCAATAATTTTCATCAGGAAATAGATCCACTTTATTACTTTGAAACACATACTTTGATTTAGTGAGTAACATTAGGCAAAGTTTTAGAGAACTTTCCCATCACCTCCTGTGTCACCTTTTCTATTGCTGAGCATTTAATTGAGCTTTTATTTTTCCAGAATTTGATTGCCTTCATATCTGTTTGTGTTAATATGAGATTCTATGAAAGTTGGAATTTCTGAATTTTTCTTTTTTTAGTCACACACATCTCTATTATAACCTGAATTCTTCCCTACTAGAATTCGAAGGTGAATCTATGTGGCATTGTGATGTAAAGGACAGTACCAGGAATTGCAAACTGACAACATGGATATTGTATTAACACATCTCGTGTTAGTTGCTTATCAGTTCCAAAAAGAATTTAAAAAGCAAAACTTTCATTAAAAAATGCCACCATCCAGAATTCAAATGGTACCATGATGCAACCTTCTGTTGTTGCTACAAGTGCTCTTTCCCCATTTTAACTTTAATTCTGTGCTTTTTGTGGTTGCTGTTTGTCTCTCTTTCCCGACTTTGGCAAATTCTTTGGATTAAAAGCTTCCAGACTGGTATGTGTGTAGATCTCATTGAGAAATGTGTGCGTGATCTTGCTCTCAGCTGAGTGTTGTCTCCCTGTGATTTCATCAAGGCTGGCCGAGGATGCTCCGCTCCTTGAGGGCTCGCTCACCCAGACTTGAAAGAGGATGCAGAGGAAAATTGTGAATGGATGGATAAGACAGGAAATGAATAAAGAAATACCTTTTTTTTTTTTTCCTAGTAAATGCAAAAGTGGCACCAGGAAGATGGCTTTTGGAGTTTTTTCTCCAGGTTTCTGCAAACATTTTGGCTCTTTCTAAAAGCATAGAGAGGAGGTTGGTGAGGGTAGGGAGAGGAGCAGAAATGTGTTCTATGTGATGTTTTTTTCCATTAAAATATTATAATGCCCTTATGCTCCAGAGCTCATGCCTCTGATCAGCGTGTTAATCTCAACATACAGTAGTCCAAGGGGATGATTTTGCCTTGGTGGGTAGAAGGCTGCACAAGAGATTGTAGCTGGACAAATTTAAACCATGCTGAAGACTCCGGATTTTGCTTTCGAGCTTTGCTTGTTGTTTGTTTTGTTTAGGGGAGTGGGAAGCTTTCAGCTACCTTGGATTTATTACAAGTGTGTGTTATTTGCAGCTGCTGCAAATAGTTTGATTTGCCTTTGTAGGTTTGTTTTTTCCTCAGTCAGAAGACTGTAGGGGTACAGCACACATCAGGGTTTGAAGGACTTTCTGGTCCCCCAACTAGCAGGTGACGCAACCCTGTGTGAGAAAAGGCACTTGTGAGGTGCCGAGTCTTGGCGTGATCCATGCAGGAGGCAGCATCAGGATGGAGAAGCTTCTCCTGCAGCTCTGATGTCCCCAGCTGCCAGGCCAGCAGCTCCCTGGACAAACTCCTGTCCGTGTTCTCTGGCTCCTAAGGCACACAGGCTTTCTATCCATTTTCCTTACATATTTCTTTTGTGCTCTTTACTTCCTTCTGGGTAGTTGGAGAAGGAGAAAGCTCTTTGCCTTCCCAAGGGACATCTGAGGGTCTGTCACTTATTTTCAGTTGATTTGGGACTTGGTAGCTGTTTCGTGCTGCCGCATCTTTCCCATCCTGTTTCTCTTTGTTAAAGAGTTATTTTTTTGGATCGGTAACTTTGGTGCCAGACTTGTCTAACTTCCTCCCGCAGCAGCAGTGGGCTTTTTGCTCGATTTGACTGTTTTTCATGGGGTTCTGGGTGGTAACTCTGCTTGTTCCCAGCCTGTAGCCTGGGAAAGTTGTGAGCCGGGACAGTCGTTATCACCGCCTGTCTGTGGAATTGAGAAGACAATACTGTAACAGTTCACATGGTCAAAGATATCTCTGCAGTGATAAGATCTAAGAAACAGTGGAGAAAAAGAAATATATTTGTAGTTTGTTTTTTTTTTCCACGGGAAAATTAAGGCTTTATCTCTTCTCATTGTTTGATAGTGAGAGCTTTGTTAGTGCCAGGAATATGTTGTTTCTTCCCCTTTGCTGGTTCTTTCTCATTTTGCTTTAAAAAACAGACAAATGTACCTTTACATTATACCAGTTTTTAGTAATATGGATCCTGTCCTCTGGCCTGAAAATAGGGGAGATCAGGGTGCAACACAGAGAAATTTAAAATTTTGGAGGGGAGAAGGCAGATCAGATTTAGATACTGAACTTTGTCTGTGTCAAAGACATAGGTCTCCTATTAGATGCGATATTTTATATACCGAATACCTCCTGCTAATAAGGTTTATTGAGCTATAATTACTCTGATAAGATTTACTGGCATTGCCATTTAGGTCACTAAAAACTAAGGAATACTGAGGAGTTATGTCATCTGGTGACTTTCTGAAACACAACTGTGTAAAATATTTAAGTAAGGCTCCAGGAAAAATCACCCAGGGATTCCAGACGTAATGCTTTATTTTCTTTTGCATGGCTTCATTTACGCAAACCCGCTCTACTTAGATTTTTTCATTTTTCTTTCAGCCTCACAAAAATGTTAAAACTGCTGCTGAAACTCTCACAAAGGGTTTGGAACCTATTTCTGTCAATTGGTTAAATCAATAGATGTATATTATGGTATATTGGCAAAAAAAGTAAAGTACAGTAGTGACTTTCTGCTCTTTCTGCCTGAAGTGTGAAAATGCAAAGCTGGGGAACTGAAAGAAATCCTGTGTACTCTGGGTTTGTCATGTTAATTAAATAAACAGCCAGAACAGTGACCCTGTGTATGAAATGTGTTTTGAGAAGCTTGTTGGGGGGTTGGAGGGGAAAAACAGTGACACATGATGTTTTGGACTTTAACTGTGACATTTGTATGAATTTGTCCTAATCTGCTGTTAGTGTTCTCACATTCCAGCTGTTTTTTGTGGGAGACTGAGGCATAGCTGTGTGTTGCAAAATAGAAGGAATACTGCTTGGGCTTTTTTCTTTAAAAAGTAATATAAAAAAAAAAAATTCAAGCCTGGAAGTGAAAAGGTTGCTGGGTTCTGGTGCCTGCAAACTGCAGGGCTTGGAATGGGGGTGAGCTAACTATATCCTGAATGATTTGAGAATCAAAAGAACACTGCTGCAATTAAAGCTTTGAGCCAGTTGCAGTGATTTACCTAGGTAATATAATGGGAGATGTACAGCTTGTAGCATATCCCTTGACAGATAAGGAAAGAAATGTACAGATTCAGATAACAAAGTGGAAGTCGTGTTTTTCTTTGTGTATGGATTTTTATTTTTTTTTCCTCTGCTTGGTTTTGAAGAACTTTTTTTATGAATTACCAAACACTTTCCTCAAAGTCTTTTCAGTGTTAGTCAGGGTGTCACTCAAAGAAACACCTTTCATTTGGACTATGTAGGTTTTCAGGTGTTGGGGGAAGGGTTGTGGGGTTTGTTTTTCTTATTTTTTTTTTCTTGTTTGTTGGGGTTTTTTTGCTGTTTGCTTATTTGTTTGTTTGTTGGGGTTTTTTTGTTCAAGTTGTCTTGCTCTATGTCCCGCTGCGAGTTTGCTTTATGCCCTGCTGCAAGTGGTAGCATCAGTTCTTTGTACCGGGAGTAATAAAAAACAATAATGAAATGCGATGTGCGTCTGAATTTTAAGTTGTGGGTGGAATATCAGCCTTTTTTCTTTCTGAACTGCTTTTGGAGATTCACTGGGGTTGTGGAAAGAGGAGGAGCTCTACCTCTTTATCAAGCTTTGGCTTCTTTTGTTGTTTGTTGGGGGTTTTTTTTTTTGGTTTTTTTTTTTTTAATGAAAGGTTTGAGCTGCTTTTCTTCCTTTTCCTCTGTGTGGGGTGTAAGTCATTGCCGCGAGCCTCTGGTGGTGATGGTGGTGATGGTGATGGTGAAGGGATGCCTCTCGCTCCCGCAGCGGGCGGGCGCTGGCGGGCGCGGCCCCCTAGAGGGCACGAGAGCCCCTGCGCCGCTCGGAGCGGCCAAGCCGGGCACGAACATCCTCCGCAAAATCTGTCCGTGGTCCTTAACTCGGCCCGTGTCGGGATCTGCTCCGGAGCTGCTGTTCCAGCCGCGTCCCTCGCTTCCCGCGCCCCGTGGCTCCGCGGTGTCAGAGCCGGGAGCTGGACTTTGATGATCCTAGTGGGTCCTTCCCGACGCAGAATATTCCGTGCGCCTCAAGACTCTATGTAACCATTTATAACGAAAACGGGAAATGACACTCGGAGAGCGCAATAGCAGAACGTCCCCCTCTACTCTGCCCTGGTGAGGCCACATCTGGAGCTCAGTGTCCCATTCGGGGCTTCACAGATCAAGAAAGACAAGGAGCCGCTGGAGAAGGTTCAGTGCAGGGCTATGGAGATGATGAGGGGACTGGAGCATCTCTCCTGTGAGGAAAGACTGGGAAAGCTGGGCCTGTTTAGTATGGAGAAAAGATGATTGAGAGGGGATCTTATCAATGCATCCACCTATCTGAAGGGTGAGTGACAAGAACACAGGGCCAGGCTCTCTTCAGTGGTGCCCAGCGACAGGACGAGGGGCACAAACTGAAACACAGCCAGTTCCACCTAAATATGAGGAAAAAGTACTGTGAGAGTGACTGAGCACTGGAACAGGCTGCCCAGAGAGGCAGTGGAGTCTCCTCTGGAGAGATTCAAAACCTGGCTGGCCACCACCTTGTGTCACCTGCTTGAGGTGACCCTGCCTTGCCAGAAGGGTTGGTCTAGATGATCTCCAGAGGTACCTTCCAGCCCCAGCCTGTGATTCTGTGCAATGTGCTGATGAGAGAAAGCTCCTTCATTGCTGTTGAACACAGGAGACGGATGTTTTCGTAGTGCCACCTCAAGGGTTGCTGAACAGAAGGGAAAATACTGGTGGTTGTATGAGTTTGGTCAGTGAAATGGCATTGTTAATTTTGGAACCTGTCAAGAAAAGGATTTTGTGTTAGCTGGCAGTGCTGGTCACTGAAAAGATTTTGTGTGTGTGAGGTTTTATAGTGAAATTGGGTTAGTGAAGGCATGGTATGGAGTGCTCTATCAAGTTTTTGTCAGACATACAGAATAATTAGGGTCCAGAGATAGCCCAAACTTCTGAGCATCAGCTAAGAAGAGATGGAAAATCTGTGTAAAAACAGATCTGACTGAGGGGTATTGACAAGGTACTTGCCTAAAAATGGAAGAATAGAAAGGAATTTGGAGAAAAAAAAAAAAAAATCCCTCTCTAACCTCAAAACAAACTCCCCCCAAACCTTTTATTTTTAAACTGCTACAAAGAAGTCTGATTGTGTGAGACAGAAATACACACCGATCATGGAACATGTGCGTGTCACAAGGTATGAATGAAACTCTTCCAGCTTAGACATTTGTATTTATTATTTATTGAATTGTACAGGTTTCTGATGCCAAACAGGTTGAGGATTAGAAAATCTGGCTTTTTTTTTTTAAATCTGATACTTGTTAGGAAGAAAGTTACCAGTTGGTCACTCAGTGTGCTTTAGTGACCATACTGTTTTATCTGGAGTGCCTACTGACTAGGACCTATCACTGCATGACTCTTTGTATTTTTACTGCAATTAACTACTGAAAAACAATTTAGGGAGAACATATTTATGAGCATCAATACAGCTAAAGGCTCTCCTTCTGCCCTGCACAAGGCTGGAAAATTACAAAACCTCCACATATCAGAAATAGCTCAGAGCATAGCTGAGGCCTCCTTGGCTAACACTCCCAAGCCGCCAGTGAAATATGCAGGGTTAAAGTGGTTTATTTGACTTTTGTATTTTGTATGTTGCTTAAGTTGGCTTTGTTTTGTAGTAAGATTTATGCTTTGGTTTGAAATTTAAAATAAAATTATATTCTGCGTCATTTTGTTGTTGGTTTTTTTTTTTTTTTTTACTGCGATTTTTGTCTGCCTAACTCTGTAGGAGTGGTGCTTTTCAAATACCCTCATGATGCTTTTTCTGATGGTTGCTGAAGTCCTGAGGCACACCCCGCTGATGGCTTAAAAAAAGCAACCCTTCCTCTCAGACTGGTTGGTCCTCTTAGAAATATCTCAGCTTCATTTAAAGCTGTGTGAAATATAAGTACGATGATGCCTGCTGGAAAACTATCACTGTGTTTTGAGGATCAAGTCACTGAAGGTTGTTTGGTTTATTTTTTGTTTAGAAAAGCTTCTTGTTTCTGGTTGTCTTTTACTCAAAGATAATACTGTAGGGGAACAATTATTACTGAACTTAAAAACTGAACATTACTTATTCTGAGCAGCATCCTTCTGACTGATTTTTGAGTAAATTTGTCCATAAGCACAGTTGTGAAATGAATTCCAAGTGGGGAAAGAATTGAGTATTTGAGTGGTGAAGGTTAATTATTTTTTGAACTATTGCACTCCCAGCAGGTTGATGATACCTTGCTGGCATCTCTGTGTGCTGGAGTTGCTGCCAGGGCACCAGCAATAACCTAAAGTGCTCCTCACCCTGGAGTACAGATACTTTGAGTCTCTTGCACTTACTTTTGCTGTATGGTTTTAAATAAGCCCCTGCGTGTTTGTGTTTAATGTCATGAAGGAGAGGCAGAGCGTTAATCTGTTTTGTTACCTATGTTATGTAAAAATATTGATTCTTGGCAAATACATACACCCCAAATTTGCCTTAAAATGTGGTTATGGGGCTGCTGAAGAGGCCAGAGGGGGGCTGTCTGCTGTGTGCTGTCAGTGAAGGCACTCGCAGCAGTCTGCAAAAGCACTCTCAGGAGCTTTTCTGTTTGCTGCCTGACCAGCAGTGGAGGAGGGCACTTGGAAAGGGTGCTGCATGGGCTGAAAAGCTATGTCCAAGCAATTTTTACTCCACTTCTATCAGCAGTAATCTAGATATGCTCTCCCAAGCTTTTTGTTGCCTGCAGAGTAAAACTTGTGAAACCTTGTCTATGCACGTATATTGAATCTCAGGTGAAATGACAGCTGTGGAAAGGTGCAGACCTCTGTGTGAAAGTGTAGATTAAAAAGGGCTGCACAACCTTATGTACTGCCTACCCTTGCCTCTGTGAATGCAGTTTCAAGTGCTTTTGAGAGTATTTTTTTTGTTATTTTCTTTCTTCTCTTTCCCTTCCTGGTTTCTCTTCCCTTTTTCTCCTTTTCTTTCTTTCTTATTAATGCCTATTTGCGCTCACCAACTGACAGATCTATCTGGGGTTTCCTTGTAGAGTAGCCTCTGCTGCTTCATTTCCTCTACAAACCCACCCTGCAATGCAGATACCACTATTTCTATATTGGTAATGCTGAAGTCCTTCCCCTGAAACTCACTTTTGAATGGCAAAAAGCTGCTGGATGCTGCACTGAATTCTCTGGTGTGTTTCCCTTCAGCTGTACTGGTCGTGCTAACTATAGGTTGCTCTTGGCAAAGTCTGATCACTGTATTTGGCGTTGATAAGGAACTTTAATGTGTTTGGGCGCTTCTATAATTGCAAGATAACTGATAAGATATTTTTCATGTGGCTGGAGTTTTAGTTTGAATCTGTCACTGGGATTGTTACAGGAATACTTGTGCTGAAATGCAGCCTGCCTCTTACTCTTGTGAGACAATGGATACCTTCACCTTTTCATTCAGTGATATTTTAAAATTCATATTGTACAAGTCAAGGTTTGTTAAAAACACTATTTTTCTTAGATTCTTTTTGTAAAGGTTTTTAATCATCTCCTCCCTGCCTCTGCTATTTTCAATGGTAATTGAGAGTGCTCAGCCCTCCCAGGGTAACAGGGTGATTCTTTTAGTTCAGTCCTTAGTGCAGAAGGAGCTGTGTTCACATCCATAAATCCAAAGAGAGCTTTTAAATTTATTTTTTTTAACAGCTAGCCATTCTGTTCCTTATTTTAAAGAAAGTAATTCAAAGCTAAGGTTGGTTGTGCTGCTGAAAATGTGACCTGACACCTTGTAGCATGTTTTTGTAGATGTGAGCACACACATATAGACATTCATATATATATACATATGTGTATGTATCTATCTACACAAGTTAGTATTGTGCAGTTGAGAGGGATGGAATTCTTTGTTTGACTCTGACAGCACAGTTAACAAGCCTGAGTTACATATGACAAGGTTCTTTCTGGATATTAAATCACATTTTCTGATGTTTCTGCAGGCAGCCTTGTTTATTAATATGCCAGTTTTGGTAATAATAATTTGCTTGACTTTTGATTCTTTATAGTTTAAATATTTCTTCTTCTTTCTTGATTTGCAAATGTGTGCCAAGTTGTGCAATTATTTGTTATTTATTTGTAAACGCTTGAGTAGTTATTTTGATCAACAAATAGCTGCTTGTGTCTTACAAATGATACATTCCAGTATTAAATTTGGAGCTCGGTGCCAGAAATCTGTCCTAGAGGTGTAAAGCCATAAAGGTGCTTTCCATGGTGTCCCAGGTGCCTGGATTGACTTGCTGCTGGCTTTAGCTGGGATGTGGAGAATGAGACTGGCTGGGCAGGAGGAGCTGATAAGGTCCCAGTGCAGCCTTAACTGGAGCCATTCTTGTGGGCATAAATAAGGGGTTATTCAGCGTGTAGCTCTGGCTGGTGAGAAGTATGATAAGACCAGTTGAAATAAATAGATGACTTGTATTTTTACAGATAAACACAATGAGCTTTAGCTGGTAAAACTCTGTTATGTGTAGTGGATATGTTGTTGCTGCTATGTACCTATTCTCTGGGAAGCTGTGGACTAGTTTGTGTTTGTTATTTATTAAAACAGTACCCTGAAATTCACTGCATTTCTGTTGATTCTGAATTCTGTGCGAGCTGAAATGTTTCAAGATAATTCATATGCCATTACTGAGGTTTATTCTTTTTAAGACCAGCTAAGGCATATGCAAGTGCCATTCTTAAATGCAGTCCTAATTGTCTACTGATTACATACAACTGCAAATGAATAAACATTTTCTATTAAAGGAATTAATGCTGTACTTCATGTGTGCTTGTGAGGGATGGAAGTTAAAATGGGGATAAGAGTGTAAAGGGAGCCTGAACCTTTCCAGCAGGCTTCTGCTCAGAGCTGCAGAGCATTCATCTTTCCTGTGACTTGTGGAGAAGCAAAAAGCCTTTGGAAGCAGGCAGGTATATCCATAGGTGTGTACAGTCTGATCATTTTAGGCAGCATGGGCTCTGTTCGTGCCTCATTACAGAGACCATAGTAAGACATCTGTTCAGTGGCAAAGAGAAATATTGTCTGTGCCTTACTGGGACTGCAAACTGGCTTCTGGGCTACAGAATCCAGAATGCTGGTTCCTGCTAAGCCTGCTGTGTTTGTCAAGCAGTGTCATAGAGGAGCATGGGGTAATAGTGTGACAATTAGACAGACTGGGGTGCCAGCCCTAAATCACTTACTCCAGCTTAAATTCTGGTTGAGGATCCAAGCCTGTCGTTTCCTCTTGGCGAGGCACCTTTGGAGTCAGAGCCAGCTCATAGGAAATACGAGGAACCAGGGCTTAACTGAAATTTAGGACATCTAAACCTAGCTCTCTGGATGCATCTGTTGTGGTGAGACAGAGAGAGATGGCAAACACAAATGTTTCTTGGAGAGCTCTAGAGCATTTTTAAGTGAAGTAGGAAAGACAGATTGTCTATCCCCTTCCTCTCAAAGCTATCCAGTCTTTATTTCAGCATTCTCTTCTGCTGTGTGTGGTGCATAAATCTAGTCCTAAAATGTGTGATGTTCTTATTCAGAGTTGATGGATAGTAAGTACTTTTGATAATAGTGACTGAGGCATAGTTTCAATGTTTTCCATTCCAACATTTTAGCTGCCATCATCCTTGGATCTAGAATTTTCTTTTCCTTTTGTATTATGCATAGATGGACAAGAAGATCCTTAAGATTAACCTTAAGACTTCCTGACTCGGGCTGTGATCTGCCACTTGAGCACACTTTTTGAAAACCCAAAATTTTAAATTCTGGGTTCATGTTTAGATCTTTATATTTTATTTTTCTTTTGAAAACTGCAACTAATCTGTGTTTAAAAAATGGTAAAATTCTTCCATATGTGCTTATTTCATGTTCTGATCTGCTTTATATATTGTCTCTTCTCAAATGAAAGTGGTGATGTGATGCTGAGAAAAACATTGATTTTTAAGCTGAAGTCACTGTATTGCAAAATTTACTGAAATGCACTTAAAAATACCCAGCCCAAAAAATCCTGTGATAGTGGGAGCAGTGACAAAACAGCTTCCTTTGCTGTCATTCAGTGCACTCATGAGAACTTGGCCTGGGGGCCTCTGGGTCTTTTATTTGGTTAAGGTTTTTAGAACTGAGATGAAAGTAACAATCAGATTGTCTTAATCATTTATAATAGCAGGTTAAGAAGATGAGAACTTTAGGGAGAAACTTGATAGCCCAGGGAGTATCTTTCCTGTGATCTTAATGCATTGCTGTCTAAAACAGTGAGTCAGTGTTTGTAAGCATAATTATGTCATACACTATCTTTTGAATGCTTGAATCTGCAATCGCAGATGTTTTTAATGAAATTTTAGATATCTAACTTCTTAGCTGTATGTAGGTTTGTTTTCTTTTTCCATGTGTTTATTTAATAAAAAGCAAACTTAAAAGAAATGTCATGATTTTGATGGCCACATGCTTTGAGTTAACAGCTTCCTCAGTGCCCCTCTTTTGAATAGTCAAATGTTCCTTTTTGATCTAGGAATGCTTACGTCAATGAACTGATTATTCCTGCCTCATTCCCTATCTTCTAGTCCAGCAAATCTGAACCCCCCTTCATGAAAGACAGGCCAAACAACTCAAGGATGGGCTTTGGGCACTTGATTCTGCTTCTGCATGTAAAGAAAGGTGAATTAGATTCATTTGATACTTGTCTGTGAGTGACCACCCAAGAATGATGGCACTTTGGTGATATTTTTTTTTCCTTAGCTTATCTCACTTCTTTCCCATCAACCAGATTAAAGAGCATCTGGTGATTTTTTTTGTTTTGTTTCTTTGCTTTTGGTTTTGTTTGTTTGTTTTTTGGGGGGGGGGGGGGGGGTGGTGTATGTGCGTGTATGTTATGTCCATGGGTGTCAATCTGTGAAGAATCTACCTCAGATTCTGACGGATGATAAGAGCTACCTGGCTCTAAATACAAAAGCTTGAATGCAAAAATTCACTGACGCTTTGGAGGAAATTTCCATCCATCAAAGACAGGTTTGCTCTGGTCATAGTATGTGAAATGAACATAGAAGGGCAGCTTCAGATGAGCACAGGTAAAATTTCCCAGCAGCAGGTGAAGTGTGTCCTAAGAATGCGTCTTAAACTAGAGAAGGATGCTCACTGCTTTTCCATTTGTTAACACCGAATCAGGAAATGCATTTAGGTAATTGCTGCTGTTACTTCACCTCTCACCCTCTTAATTCTAATGGTAAATGTATTTATTGTTTAATCCTTTGCCCCTCTGTAGGGTTATAGTGGCCTTTCACCTTTTGGGCCTGTTTGTTCTGAGCGATGGCTGGAGCCATGGTGTGGCTCATGTGACATCACAAACATTTGTGTTGGCAGTCCTTCCTTGTGGAGGACTCTGAAGTCTGACAGTGGTGAAGATGACTAAGTAGAGACAGATTTATGTGGAAATCTTATTAATACCCATAAAAGACAGAATGAATGCATAAGAAATTTGGCTCCAAAAAACAACCAAAAAATGCTCTGTTCTTAGAAGCATTTGGCATAGCTCCATCATGCCTTTTGTGGGAACTGGCTCTTTGTCTGGCCTAATCTAGACTTCTTTTTCTTTTTTTTTTTTTGAAGATTACTAAAGACTTCCACTTTTCCCAAACTTTCTCACAGTAGAATAAAATTAATTTTCACTTTGGTAATGCACAATCAGTTAATTATTTCAAAGACAATGAAACACAGATGTCTCCCCTTGTTTCTCAGCAAAGATTTAATGTTAGCCTTGCTGTGAGATTTTCACTGCCTCTAAATGTCCATAGATGATACATGGTGCTCATAATCAAAGTAGTTTACAAAGAAGGGGAAATAATTTTCACTTACAGTGTGTGAGGGCTGGAAAGAAGCTTTATCAGAGATGTGAAATTGTAATTCAGTTTCTTTCATAACATGTTTGATACTGGCCTTGGGAGAGGAGTTTCTGATGCTCAGTGTGTTAAGGCATGTGCTCTTGTCTGTGCAGCTGCAGTAAGATTTTCTGCCTAGAAAACTCATCTTCATTTTTGTCATAATCCATAGTATGTACAGAAATGTTTTATAAATAAAATTACCTGCATTTACTCGTTGCATGTGGGTAGAGCTTCCTTTTGTCTTGGAAATAATTTCCAATACACTGTTCCTGTTGAATGTGTAACTGAAAAAAGTTCTTGTTTGCTTTTAGCTATTACTGTGATGACCTAGGCATGTTGTTCATTGAGACATTGTGTTTTAGATCTCTAATTAATCCATGTACCAGTGAGTGTCTTGTACTTTCTCCATATGTGTGTTATTTTTCCCAGCAAGCATGATATTCCAAGCTCACTCCTGATGTGACTACACACTGCTTTGCAATAGGAAGCAATAAATTAGCTTTTAGGGGCTGGCTTATGAGCAAGATTTTATTCTTTATTTGCTTGCCTCTGCTTCTTGGATGTGTGCAGTTTCTAGGCCTGCTGTTATCGCTGCCACTGAAATTGTTACCTGTTGCAGTGGGGATCCTGCAACACGCATATATCAAACCAGGAGTCCCGTGGAAAGGATATATATATATACGGACAGACAGATTCTTGATAGCTGTTTCAGAGAGATGTTTATTTCTCCAGCCGCATGGCCGGAGCTCTGCCGAGGAACTGTTCCAGTCACGGGACCAAGGGTCCTTCTGCCCGCAGGGAACACAAACCAACCAATGGGAACGAGGCTGAGCAGGGGCAGGGAAACCCCGTGTCTGTGCCCTCAGGGCCCCTCTCCCAGGGCTACACGGCAGGGGAGGGACCCCAACACCTCACCCGTTTTATTTTAATAAAAGGAGAATGAAACAACTGGATAAACATAACAAGAACAGTTTCAAAACAAAACAAGCCACCCTCCTGAGTCTTTAAATGTCCAAACAGATTCTCTGGAACATCTTAGGGCTGACAGAAGGGAGACAGAATTCTCTGAGCATGCTTTGTGGGGAAACTGAGGCAGGAGAGGGTTTAACTTCTTCCCTCCCCCTTTTCATCCCCCACTCGGCATTGGAAAGGGATTTTTGGGGAAACAATTGGCAAAAGCATGGTTTTGTGAGGGAAACCATGGATGAAAAAACGGATTGGGAATACACTGGGGGTAATAGGACATAGGGTAAAAGGGAAAGGTGGGATTAGGAAAGGGAAACTGTAGGGGGGGCTTACAATGGAGATACTGTCTAACATGACTACGATTTTTTGCATATATACTGCCTTTTACAGGAACACCATCAGGCCCAGTGACCTGCGATGCTTGTAACCCTTTTCTCCCTAGTACAATATTAAATTCCACCACCTCTCCATCTCCCAAGCTTGGGATGCATTTTTCAGGGTTATTCTTTTTAATAGCAGTTCTATGCACGAATATGTCTTGCTGGTTGTCACACCTTGTTATAAAACCATAATTTTGCTTAACATTATACCATTTTACTATCCCTAAGGTCTTAGTTGCTATGATCTTTTCCTTTTTCCGAGTGGCTGCTGTTTTCTGTCTCGCTGCGTCTTTGCTGTCTCTTTCGGTCGCTCCCGTGTTGGAATTGTCGGGGCTGCTGGTGCCTGCGCGCTCTCCCCGGGGTCGCGTTCGGGGCTGCGCGGGCCGGGCCGGGCCGCGCTGCTCAGTTCTCCGTGCGTCGCCTCCTCTGGTCGCAGCTTCGCTGCCGATGCCGGGCGCTGCACCCACATCTCGGCCGGGCCCCCGAGCGATGACTCCCCCGCGCCCCGCTCCAGCGCGCGTCTCGGCTGGGCGCGGCTCCGTTCCATCGCCATCGCCGCCAGCCGCTGCCCGCGCGCCGCCCCTCTCGGTCAGGCGTTCACGGGGCTCGCTCCACCACGCGCTGCACGGGACCATTCGGGCACCGCCGGGTCCCGCTGCTCCTCGCTCTGCTGCGGACACTGCGGCTCGCGTGGCTCCGCCCGCACGCGGGAACTGCCTCGCTGCTGCTCGCAGAGCGCTCGGTGCACGTGGCCTGGGCCGCACGGTCCCTGCGCCACGCTTCCCTTCGCCAGGACACAGCTGACATTGCTCAACACTCTCGGTAACTAAATAATATTCACGAAAATATTCTTCCATCGGCATATATTTTGACTCCAGTATTAACTGTGTCCAAACGGTTTTCCAAAAGCCCTTGGTAAGAATTAAATCCCAAGAAACATAGAAAAAGTTCTTAAACAACCATGCCAGGAAGTGTTTCAGTTCTTTTTGAGCTTGAATCAAGCTAAAATTTACAAATCGTTGTTCAAGAATCATTTTAAGTTTAAGATAAATGTCCATATGCGGCTCTGAGAGCCAAGAGTCTTCCCACGGTTCCTCCATAGTTTAGATACGGAATAGCAAAGCAAAACCAAGAAGAGGAATCCAAAGTTTCCAGGGTTTACTCACACAAATCAGTCGCTTAGGGATCGGGGATCGTTCTGCTCACAAATCTCCACCATTTGTTGCAGTGGGGATCCTGCAACACGCATATATCAAACCAGGAGTCCCGTGGAAAGGAAATATATATATACGGACAGACAGATTCTTGATAGCTGTTTCAGAGAGATGTTTATTTCTCCAGCCGCATGGCCGGAGCTCTGCCGAGGAACTGTTCCAGTCACGGGACCAAGGGTCCTTCTGCCCGCGCAGGGAACACAAACCAACCAATGGGAACGAGGCTGAGCAGGGACAGGAAACCCCGTGCCTGTGCCCTCAGGGCCCCCTCTCCCAGGGCTACACGGCAGGGGAGGAGACCCCAACAGTTACCATTTCAGAAGATCAAAGAAGCAACGCAAAGAAGAAGAAAATAGTAAAAAATTCCTATCTGGATGAGAACACAGTTTATATCTTCTCATGTTTGCCAGGGTAAAAATCTTCACCATGAACTGTTGCTTACAACCTGGAAAGACAGCTCACATCCACTGTTCTTTGGTAGTTGTCCCTCATCTGGAGGCGGTGGAAAGCATTCTGCGTTGGGCAGATGTAGAGGGAATTGATATCCTTCCTGCAAATGGCTTGTTGGCCAGGAAGTGAAATTGTTACCTTGGATTTGAAGTCCCAGAGCTGTGCCCCTGTGATAATAGCACTGTGCTCCTCAGGTTCCTGAGATGGCATAGCTCTTTTTGTTAAGTCTTGGTAAGATTTCAGAACTTCCATCCCCATCCATCCTCTACTTCTGTTTCTGCACTTTTTTGTCATTTGTGAGAGCAGTAATGCTGCAAGAAAATGTTTCCTCAGGCCAGTAGGTTTTATCATTAAGTGTCTTCGTCAGATGCTTCCACATAGAGATGCCAGCATTGAAGTCTTTTATTTCTTTGATGTTTGGCTATTAAGTGGCAAACCAGTGTCCCCTCTGCTAATCTTGCTTAGTGTTTGTATTGGTCTTCTTACTTATAGAACACCCTGTAGATACTGGCTTGGCATTCTGAGGTGTGTTGTACTCAACTTGTGCTGAACTGGATGGGCAGTAAGGGCATTTGGCATCTCACAGGAATGAATACGCTGACAGATTAATCCTGTGTTGACTTTTATATTAAATAGTGTGGTGAAAAAGCCATAGAAATTACTGTTATATCTTGCTTGGGTCAGAGACAGTTGGAAGACGGGTACTGAAATTGTTAGCTCTGACCTGCTGTCTTCTGAGTTAGACTTGCCCTATATCTCTGTGGGATTCTTGGGATCTGAGAGGGAGGGAAAGTCTGAGGGCTGTGTCAGATGGAATAGATCTTGTTGGCCTCACTTGAGGTAAATGAAATACTAAATCAGTAGAGGTGAATTAGTGCCATCTTCTTCCTTGCTTCAGCTGTGTAATTTACCCGAGACCAGCTGGCTTGGAATGGTGCAAAATCCATGTGCAGATGTATTTGGATAAAATTCACCTTGAAGGGAAGCGTGGTTCTCAGTGTTTCCTTGTTTGCCATGAAGGCCAAGTGCATCACATCCGGTCTTGGCTGGATTAAGCCTGGAAGTCCAGAGTTCCCTCGGAATTCTTCTCGTACTTTACAGCTCCTCCCTGCTTTTTATATGCAAACAACATTCTTTGAGAGGCCTAGAGGGCGGAAATGGCTATGAACAAAACCCATATCTTTTCTGATATGTCACAAGATACCAGAAAAGAATAGTGTGCTCCATGTCTGCTGGTAGCTGATTTCTTTTCATCCTATGTATTTTGTAGAAAAAGAAAGCTTGATTGGATATTGGGGAAAACTTTTCTATGAATAGTAGTAGTAAAGCTCTGCAACAAGCTATGTAGGGAAATTTCATCTGTGTACATGCAAGGTTCTTTCAGCATAGCGTTTTAGATATTTTTCCCAGTGGGTCTAGATACCTGCTTTTTCTTAGAGAAAACCAAAGTTGTTGCTGCCAGTGTTTCCTGCATCTGCCTGCGGGCTGTGTCCCCCAGCTGCTGGCCAGAATCCTCGCGCAGTGCCAGTTGTTCTGTTTGGTGCAGACCCAACCAGTAAGCCCCGTTTATGTTCCAGTCAGCACCCAAAGTGGAGTGTTAATCCTACTCCAGAGCCAGGAGTTTGCAGTCTTGGTGCCTGCCCTTAGGGTTACTGAAGAACAGATCAGATTTCTTGTGTCTCTTCTACTGTTGCCCTTCTCTGATTCAGCAGGTGCTGTGTTGTTTAGTTTGTATTATCAAGTTGTGATTTGTGGCAGACTCTTTCCCCGCCCTCTTTTCTTCCCCTTAAATGATAATGTTCAAGTTCCAGATTAGGCTCCTAATTGCTCTTCGTTTGGCCCGGCCACAGGCTGATTTATCAAGTCCGCTTGTTAACTTAATGCTTTTATGGCTGCCAGGAGAGTGCTACATGGCCTAAGTGAGATGGAGTGGCCCGGAGTTGTTAGACTTCGTGTGTAGGGAGGTTTCCTAGCAGCCAGATAAGGGACAGCAGTCTGAAGGGCACAGCAGCAACCTGTCACCCTTGCTCACGTGAGGGACCAGCATTGGACTTGGGAGAGAGCTTCTGTGGGAGGAAGGGCCAGGGAATGGGTACGTGTAGGGTACAGCATGTTCTGTGCCTTGTGCCCTGCTGCCCAGCCCAGTAGTTCTCATCTGCCTGGGTTTTAATGCTTGTTGTAAGTCCATAGTGTGTTTTTTTTTCTTTTTATTGTCATTTCGCTGTGAAGTAACTGGTTGGTTCTTAAAGGCTGTTAAAAATCTCAGCATGGCAGCTGTAAAACTGCCTAATCAACTCCAGCAGATAATCTTTCCTAGGGGAGACCTTTGAATGCGTTGACTGTCAGCAGGAATAGGTCAGATGCCTCCAGGTAACTTTCTGGGAAGGGAGTCTTGTTTTCAAAACCGTATCTACCTGCTTTGTTAAGAACTAAGGAACTGTTTAGTGGAACCTGTCATAAAAGTCCTCTTTTATGGTTGTGCTAAATCCTCTTAAAGAAAGCAAGTAACTCTCTCATTAATGCTGCTCTGCTCAGCATAGAAATAAACAGCTGTTGTGACTGTCAGAGGTTTCAAGAAAGACTTGAAATCGGAAAGAATTTCCAGACTTGATCAGTTGATGAAACTCAGTGGGCTGTGGCAGTGCAGTTTTATCTCCAGTTTCTCCTTGGAGTCTGAGAAGTGTGTTGAATTTGGGCCTGAGAACTAGTTCGGAGTTGTATTTTAAGGGGGTAGGTGACACCTGGAGGAGATAAGCTGTAACAAGAACTAAGATTTTTGTAGTTTTCCTGTAAGTCATATGATTAAAAATATGTGAATTTTGGTGTATCAAACTTGAAGAATAAATCCCTTCCTTCCTATGCTGGATTCCAACATTCAGCAGTGGAAATATTGAAGAATGTCATTTGGAACTGATGCTGACCATATTGGTGGCCTAAAATACTTGGTTAAAACTACTTCCAGAGCCTTTTATAGCTTTGAAATTGCAGAATTTAATAGCTCTGAATTATACTAAAGCTTCTTCAGATGTCTTGCCTTCTTTCTCCTGAACTGGGGAAGCAGAAAGGGAAAAAACCCAGAACCAAGCAGCCAGCATTGCTCAGGCTTTTGCTTCCCTTGTCCTGGACTTCCACTTGTGAGCCTACAATGAGTGCAGGGACATTGACTGAGTTACCTCCTCGACACCTCTGTGTTTCTCCAAGCATGGGGCTTTGTGAAGTGTAGGACATTGCTGGGATCCTGGGCTCACCAGAGAGGGAGCAGGGTCATGCTGTGAGCTCAGGAGTGCAAGTGCAAATGACACATTTCAGGAGCAGAACAATGTTATGGAGGGAATTCGATTGCGAAACAGAAGTGCTTATATATAGAATAAGTATATATGAATGTTTTTAATTGATGTGTGGGTACATGCAGGCCTATTAATAGATGGAAATAAGCAGAGGGAAGAGAGGAAATAAAGCACCACAGCTGTGATTTATCAAGATTGACATGAAAACAAATATTATTCTAGTAATCAGAGGAAATTCTTTGTAAAGCATGTACAAGAAAGGTATTTTAACCCACCTCAACGATTTCCTGCACAACTATATCCAAAGAAAATCAGACAGACCTCTTCCCCTGCCCCCCACTAAGGGTCACTTCAAAATTATTGTTTCTCCCCTCCATTTCTCTTGACGTTGGGCTTTTTGTTTGCTTCAGATGTTTTTCTTTTCTCTGGTCAAATTCTTCTTTAAGTGATTTTTGACCTGGCATGTAAAACTGTGTCTAAAAAGTGCAGCTGTGGGGTGGGGAAAGGATTTAGTTTAGTGTGTAACTGTAAGATGTACTGAAGGGCACTGATATTCCCTCCACCAAGAGCTGTAGGGCTGGGAAAACTTGGTGTGCTCCTGCCTGGTGTGCTCCATTTAGTGGTGGGGGAGGTGGTTCCCCTCAGTCTGGTTTGGTCACAGAATCATAGAATGGTTTGGATTGGAAGGGGCCCTAAAGATCATCCAGTTCCAACCCCCCTGCCATGGGCAGGGACACCTTCCACTAGAGCAGGTTGCTCAGAGCCCCATCCAACCTGGCCTCGAGTACTTCCAGTCATGACTTTTGTACAGCTGCTCAAAGGAGGCAAAAGGAATAGCTTTGGCCTGTCTGCATCATAACTGTTTCCAGCTCTTAAACATCTGAAATCTTAAGAGTGTCTTGGGAGAAAAATGGTCAAGCCCCAGAAGTAACCAGAGACATGGAGATAAGTGGTTTAGGTGAAATCACCTGGAAAACACTTGGGGAACCCAGCGATTGAATTTGTCTCTTAAAATGTTGCAGGTTCATCTTGTCAAAGTTCATCTGCCTGAAGACAACACTTCACTTAGGACCCTGCAAGTCCCTACACCTCTCTTGCATTCAATTATTTTTGTCTTTATTTTAGAAAGGATTTTTTTGAACTGTGTTCCATACAATTCCTGCTTCAGTTGTCTGTCAAAAATGGGAATTAATAAAATGCAGCCAAAAGCCTTTTTGAGGTGGAAATTAAAAAAATAGAAGGGATGAAAAAGGAAAATACTAATTAATTGGATGCTGTACTTTCTGCTACCCAGAGAAGTTTCCCATTTCTCATTGGCAAAAAGACTTTGAATGCCTTGTGCTCATAAGTCTTCTCTCTCGATGTGTATTGCAAACCACAAACACACCATTTGTCTGCAGGGAATTATATTAATAATTGGAAGAGTGACTAGAAATAAAAACAAATCTGGTTAACATCATCCATGACCTGACTTGATTAAAAAGAATTTCCCCCTTGAAAAACTACTCCAAATGCTGTTTCTGAATGAAACTTTAGGTAATAACAGTGGCTGATAATACAGGACAGAAAAGGATTTGCAAGAAGCATAACCTCGAGCTCCCTTCAAGCCTGTACTGAGCACATAGATTGGAAAAGAATGATAGATGAGGACTAAATAAAAGACTTCTGGCTGGGGCTTTTTGTGTTTTTCTTCTGTGATTGTAATACTTAATAATGAGATTTATGTTTTCAAACATAGCTTTATCTTCTAAATATGTTGTAGAAGGCTAAATTGTGGAGAGAGGGGAAAAAGTAAGGGACTGTTTCTGTAGTGTTGAAATGCAGCTTTAGCTTCAGCATTTAAGTCTGAGTTTCTGCAGGAGTTTGTGCTTAAGGGGCATTTTCTGCTGCGTCACAGGTGATCTGGTCTCATGGGGAGCCCGAGGCATTTCTTTGAGTCCTTCCCAGATAATTGAAAGCACATTTCAAAGGCATGGCACTGTTGGGCCCCTGGCCCTTATTCCCTGGGTACAGCAGCCCTTGGCTGTGGCAGCACACAGTTCCACACGTGGTGAGCACGGTGTGAAAGCAGCCCTTTTAGAAGCATGTTGGTTACCCAGGCCGGGTGGAAGGAGGACAGGGAAGGAAAAGAGCTCAGTCAGCTGCCTGTGTAGGAGTGGGAGTCAGCATGAAGGTAAAGGAAATTGCTCTTGATGTGGGAGCAGGTCAGGAAATTGCAGGGAGAGAGGGAATAGCCTTGGAGAGCTGCATCAGTAGGGTGCTTTTATTCAGCATCCTGTATGGTCTTTGGGCTAAACTTCAGTTCAGAACTTAGATCTGACACAGTTCTTGCCTGTTGCTCAGTTATTTTTGAGGGGTTATGTTGAAGTATCTGTGACTTGCATTATAAATGGAATTAATGTGTCGTTTTCCCTGTCTTTTGCTTTATCAGTTTAGATCTTAAATCGGCCCTGGCATAAGAGACATTGTGCAGAAGGATGTTACAGGGAATGGGCATCTGATAGTGGTCAACTTGGGGGTCTCTAATCTCACAGGGATGTTGTAATTACTGGAAATGACATGAGAAAGTAGTTCTGGAGAATGCCATTGCTTTACAAACCTTCAGTGAGCCAAAAAAGAAGAGGGGAATGGACTTTAGGCCAGGAATGGTGCAGTCTTAACAGACCAGCAGTTTTTCAGGGACTACCTCATATAATTGCTTAATGGAGCAGTGTGTCAGCCAGTGGGCCGGCCCACCTGGGCCAGCACAGGGATCTCTAACATGGTGCACAGCCTTGGGGAGGCCTGGAAACCCCACCCTGGGCCAGCCTCACCTGAGACCCTTACAGTCATTCTTGGATATGTGCTGGATGCCAGACTGAAACAATCAACACAAGAAGTTCTGAGGCTCTGAAAGGCACAGGGAAACCTCAGCCACACGAGGTTCTAGTATGGGGACAGTTTGTTCTTTCTGGGCTGTAACTGGGAAAACTGCGGTTAAGGCATGGAAGAATGTATTAGTCCTAGTTAACTAGTATTACTAGTTTGTCCTAGAATTAAGTGGTTTTTGATATCCAGCTCTTTATGCAGTTACATACAAAGTGCTGCTTACATCTCTTTGTACCCTACCCATCCACACTAGGAGGATGTGTGGTGAGTGCACTTCTTCAAGAAACTGTCAGACAAGAAGGGATTTCAGGGTGTATTTTTCACAGAAAGATTGAAAGAAGTCTTTTTTGTTTCTGCTTTAGATGTAAAACCCTAAAATGCCCCACTGCTTGTCTCACATTATCAAGCCAGGCACACAGCTTCTCTATGGCAGTGGGTAATACTGATGACACTCTTGCATTTTCCTGCATGAAGGAAATGCTTGTGGGGTTGCTCAGGGCAGCGGTGCTGCAGTTGTGCTCGGGATTGTTATAGTACAGCTTAAACTGCCATTTCCTGAACTGTGTGGCTGAGCTGGTGGTATTCCCATCATTCCCAAAGGATTAGCAGCCTGGTGTGTGGGTGCTTTGCTCCTCTGGTGTGGGTGGAAGCACGAATCTCTGCACAAGCAGGTAACTGTGACTTCAGAGGTAACACCTAGTTCAGTCACCTCAGTTAACTGTGAAGCACATGGTAAATAAATTTCATGAAATTACTGGATTTTACTCAAAACACTGCATACAAAGAAGTATTTTATATTCCAGATGTTTTAAATTGCCTCGATATTTATAATAGTAACATTTAATTAAAGTAATTCTAAATAAATTTTTGACCAAAACTGAAATTTGTTTGGAATGTTTGCATTAGGGAAAGCACTAGCAAAACTTTATTCTGCTGGACACAAATTATTTCTTTCAAGAACATTTTATAAGCATATTGCTAGATTTTTACAGAGTTGCAATGTAGGAAAAGGAAGAGGAATAAGTATCAATGTAAGGAGGTCAACAAAAGGGTTGAAATCCATAAAGAGAGCTAGTCTGTATCCTGAATTCATCTCTATTGCTCAAAGAGTAAGTGATTTGTAGATCCTGGGTGTAGGAATTTTGACATTACTTATTTCATTCAGTTTCTTTGAGATGCAAAAATCAAGCAGCTTCTTTTTTTTTCCCTGCTGGGAGATAACAAGAGATCCATTAACTCCCATCAGAGATTCATTACTGCTGGTCTTTCCGACTTGTATTTAAAAACTAAAAATAAGAGATTAATTTACTAATTTAAAAAGGGGCTTACATAATTTCAGTGTCTGCACCTTCTGAAAGACTGTCTTGACAGTTCAGTAACACGCTAACTGTGTCAAACTCTGTGATCACAAGCTGGACCAATTGTTACAACGAAATGGGAGAAGGTCCATGGAATGAGTACAATTGCAATGATAGTTTTACTGACAATGGGAAATCAACTTTATTTTTCAAATACAAAAAGAAAAGACACTTTATCAAGACTAGGTGTTGGAGGACAGTCGTGCAGAGTCTGGAAAATGGACATTTGAATGGGAGTCGGCATTGTGACTGCCAGAAAAATGAATCAGCAACATCATCTGCGTTCTTCTCAGGGTGGCAGGCTTCTGAACTCGGCTGCACTGGATGGTTTTGTAACAAAACTGTAATGGTCTCAGGCTCTTAGTTATGTATTTGTTTAATGTCTTTGTGCAGTTGAAATAAAGATGCTGATACATGTATTGTTTCTTTGAGCAAGGCTAGCTCTTAACTTTTCTTCCTGATTTTATAACTTGGATGTTTTGTGGTATGTATGTGTTCTTGGGAACTGTTTCTTAAAAATGAGTGCTATTAAAGGACTACCACACATGTGGGTTCTGTTAACAGGGAGTGTTGCTGTGTAGAATAGTGATTTGTTGTACAGCTAGGATGGTTTTTACTATCAAGGAAAAATAATTGAGCTTGGTCAAGCAGACAAGTTGGCCAAAATTTTATAGGAACAAAGAAAATCGATCTCTTTGTCTCAAAACTTACTCTTGTAAATCCTCCATAATTAAAGATGGTTCCTGTGCCATTGCTGTTTGACAGTCCCAAATGGTAGAACCCATAAATCATTGTTTATGTGGCCACTCCAAATGCCAGAACAGCTACAGACAGTCACTGCCCAGCTTTTGCTGGTCGTTGATCCTGTAGCTTTCTATTTTGCTGTACTTTGTTTCTCCTGGGTTGGAATACCTGTGGATGGGACACGTGTTGCTTCTTGAACTGCTCTGTGATAAGGAGCAGTCATGGCATTGCCCTCTGCATGAGGGCAGTAAATCTGTACATTGTCTTTGAGCACGTGGCTGTTGTTTTTTTGCTTGGTCTTGCTGGCATGGCAGCAAATGCTGGTTTTACCACTGCCTAAACTGGAGGAAAAACCAGTTGTTCACACTGAAGTTGTTGCTGGGGCAGCCTTTGCTGGTTTCTGCAGCACAGCTCTGCCTGATGGCTGTATATTGCACTGTTCATTCTGTGTTTCTCTTGTGCACACCAATCCATGTGAGCAGGTCCAAAAGTGGAGGACAAGTCTGTCCAAAGATGAATAGGTTAAGCAGAGTCTCGCTAAGGAAGGGGTTGTGTGGTGGAATATTGGTAGAGAGCTCCTGGTAAAGGGGACTTAGACCTCACTCCCAGTCTGCACCAGTTTGTTCCAGTGTACAGTACTGCTTTTGTATTCATCCCTGTGGCTCTTCCACTTCTTTGCCCATCTCAGTTGCTGGCACTCCCCAGTGGGGATGGCAGAGCCCTCTGGGCAGCTTGGCTCTTTCTGGCACTCAGACCCCATGATCTGATACATGGGCTGGAGAACCTGAATTAAGCTGGCACATCACTCGCTGACTGCTTTCAGCTGTGTGTTTTCAGAAGATTTCAGAAAATAAACAATTTCTTATTTGTGGGTTTTCAGGACAAAAGAAAAGATGACTGTTAAGTCACAAGCCTAAGGCTGCTCTGGCAGGGATTATGTTGGAGCCTTGGGTGGCAGATACAGCATCCCAAGAGTTTTCACTTTTCTTTCTTTCTTTCTTTCTCCCTCCCCCCCTTTGGAAAAAGTTTTTCAGTAGAAATATGTAAAGCATGGAGTTTTGTTTTGTTTTTTTCTATGAAAACTGTGACTTTCCTTGGTTTGCCAGTGTTTGTCCCTTCCTTACCGCTCGCCTTCATCACCCTTTCTCCCAAAGACTGATGCAGAAGTTTCTTTGAAAAAGATGAAACTGAAGAACAGACCAAAAGAACTTTCAGCAAGCATTTTCTGTGAACTTGAACTAAGCAGTAACTCTGTTTTTCTGTCTTCCACAAGACTTGTTGTTGTGTTGTTTCATGCCTGGGATGGCTGAGGGTGGAGGTCTGTAGAGCTGCTGTGAAAGGGCTGTGCGTGATAAGAGTGGGAGCCACAGTGTCATAATTAATGCTGTCAGAAAGTGCTTTTTTTTTAATGCGACTAGTGTTGTATTTCCAGCATATTGTATTCATTTTCCTTTTATTGTGGTCTGACAGTACACCCTGAGCTCAAACCAATTTCTTAATCCTGAAAAGGCTCTCAAGTCAAATCTGGCTAAGGAAGTTTAGGCCTCTAGGAGTTTAGGGCTGCTTCACAGATGGAAAAAGTTACTTTTTCCATTACAACAGGAATTAACTGGCTTTAAGGGACTTAGGATCTTTTTATCTTAAGAAAACTCTTCATTAATAAGAAGAGCTTAAATTGTGATGGTCTGCTAATCAAAATGAAGATGTCCTGGTGTATGGTGTTTCCATGGCATTGGGTGTAACGAAATAACGAAACTCCGTGTTAACAGAAACAGGATGAATATTCCTTAATGAACGTCAAGGGAAAAAGGTCAGAACTTTTCCATGACTGCATATGTGAACACTTTTGAATCCTTTAGCAAGTTTTATTGATTAATTGCATGTTTTAAATTTGATTGCAACAGCAAATTGCTTGAAGGGATCATGAGTACAGGATTGGTTCCTCCTTTCCTGACTACAGGTTTTTGGAAGCAATGTGTATGTTGGCAGTCAAATAACCCTGTAACCTTTAGGTTTGTTTCTCCTCATAAGGTTTGGTGTGTGAAACTCCCTTATGTGACATCTCAGCATCTCTCCAGGTGTTCCCAAATTCAGGAAACATGTAGAAACACATAAAGCTGGAAACACTTCTGAATTTATATATATATGTAAACATGATGTGTGGACATGTATTTTATACTTTACAAGTAATGATACTTAATTGTTTTGGTGTGCATCCAGCCACAGGGTCCTTTCACACTTGTGCGCTTTGATATTTGTGTGCTGTCTTTTCCTCTTGCTTGAGTTTCATTGCATGTTGCTTCACAAATACAGCCTCCAGGGGAGGTGCAGGTTGGACATCAGGAAGAATTTCTTTATGGAAAGGGTTGTCAAGCATTGAAATGGGCTGCCCAGGGAGGTGATGGAGTCAGCACCCTTGGAGGTGTTCAGGAAATGACTGGATGTGACGCTCAGGGCCATGGTCTAGTTCACAGAGTGTTGTTCAGTCATAGGTAGGGCTCGATGATTTTGGAGGTCTTGTCCAACCTAAATGATTCTGTGATTCTCTGATTAATTCTTTGTATGGCGATAGTTGGTCAAGGACATTAACATGCAGAACAGACTGAGGCTGAACCTTTGCATGAACTGTTTTATCGTGAGAGGGTGGATTTGTCTGGTGAGGAACATGAGATGGTGACCCCAGCACGACTACTTGGGCATCCCCAAGTTGAACCACTAGCCTGTTATCCCTGGGGAAATTTTCTTTGACTGCAAAGAACCAATGGGTATTTGAGAGCACTGACTGGGAATCAGATTTATCCATTTTTGTTATCTCCTCACAGAAAGCTTTTCGATCCTTACCGTAAAGCATTCAGTAGCATGGATTTTGAAGCAGGTTGGTGGTTTGTCTGTTTTTGAAGTTGGCAGAATTTCATTCTGTAACCATAAGATTCTAGTATGTACATGTGCCTGGATGGGAGGAGTATTTTTTTTTTTTTTTAATGTTACTAGCCACCTGTGTATAAATGTAGACTTGATTTGTGGAGTTTGTGAACATTTTGATATCTGAACTCTGTTTTCAGCTAAAGGAAAAACAGGATCTTTTTAATACTTGAAAATTGGGATGGGTACCTGGGTTTGGAAACACAATGTACTACATGTTCTTTTCTTCTGATCTTCCTGCTGTTACTTTGATTCATGTGATACCAGTTTTCAGCAGACTGCTGTAAATGTTTATTTCTAGTCCCAATGTCGTAATGTGAGGTTCTTATTCTCTACAGTTCTTACACCTGCAAGATCTTTCTTGGGACAGATAGAAATGTTGTTGAAAATAGAAATTTTGTTTCTTGGTCCTGAAAGCAACTTGGTTGCAGCTGCTGGACCTGCACGTGTTGAACCATGCAAGGCCAGCTCTTGACAGAGGCATTGTAAAGGTGAAGGGTGTTCATGTCCCTGTCAAGGATACGCTTGCAGTTAGTTATGTTTAGTTTTGCAGTTCAGTAGGACTTGTGCTCACTGATGCTTTTTTCAGGTAGCTTTAATGTAAGCTTTGGTGACGAAGGTTTGGGTTTCTGAAGGTTAGTGTTGCTATTGACACCCTGATGGTCTTTTTCCAGATGGAAACTGTTGCTTACTCCTTTTCTCCTGGAAGAAATGGGCAGGGGAGGCTGGTATGTGCCACCAAGCCTGTCCCTGAGGCTGTAGGAACTAAGGTCACTCCTGGAACTTTGACTTGGGTGTTGCAATTGGCACTTTAGGTGGGAATAAAACCTGTATGTATTGCTGTTGTACTTCTGAGGCAGAGATTGAAAGCATACAGCTGGAAGAGCAAATTTCCAAGCAAAGCTGGAAATATAGTTGGGTGGTTACAGGAACTGTCCCAGAAGTCTGTGAGCCAGAGGAGGAAGAAAATATACACTAGCACTAGAGAAAGTTTTGAAAGAACCCAGACTGTATATCCAGACACTGGTGGCTGTGATATTTGTGAGCTCTCAGACTGAGCCCCTGTGCTGGTTTTGGCTGACATGTAGAGTTAATTTTCTTCAGAGTAGCTGGTATGATTTGTGTTTGGGATTTGTGCTGGAAGCAGTGTTGATAACACAGCAGTGCTTTAGTTCTTGCTGAGCAGGACTTACACAAAATCTCTTCTTCTCCTCACCCACCCCCCCAGCGAGGAGGCTGAGGGTGCACAAGAAGTTGGGAGGGAACACAGCCAGGACAGCTGACCCCAGCTGACCAAAGGGATGTCCCAGATGACATGGATCATGCTCAGCATATAACTCTGGGGGAAGGAGGGGATGTTTGCAGTGATGGCATTTGTCTTCCCAAGTCACTGTTACATGTGACGGGGCCCTGCTGTCCTGGAGGTGGTTGAACACCTGCCTGCCATGGGATGTGGTGAATGAACTCCTTGTTTTGTTTTGCTTGCATGTGTAATGTTTGCTTTACCTCTTAAAATGTCATTGTCTCAACCCATGAGTTCTCTCACTTTTACTCTTCTGATTCTCTCACCCATGTCAGCAGGCGACAGTGAGCAAGTGGCTCTGTGGGTCTTAGCTGCTGACAGGCCTTAAACCAAAACAGTCCTTTTGAGCACCCAAACCATCCCAGCCAAAACCAGCACAGCCCCTCTACAGGTTTTTCCCAAGGAAAGAGTGGCAAAAGCTGCTTGGAGACAACCTGCTTTGCTAACTTCCCTCTCCCACACTTTTTTTCACCCCACCATGATCTGTTGTTACAGGGTTTCCCACATTAAGAACAGCTCTTGGTCAGAGTCAGGCCTGCTGTAGTGTTGTTCCTTTGATGTCAGCAGTGTTGCAGGATTCTAAGATTCATTCTGTATTTCACCTGCTGCTTAGCACACTTCTAATCCTATTGTTCACCTGTATCAATGAGCTTCATGCTGTGAAAGGTCCTGCTCTCTCTGGCTGTTGAATGTACTTTGATGCTTTTAACAAATGGAAAGAATAGGGGAATAGAAACGGAGCAGTTCTTTGCTCCTTATACCTCTACCATAATTTTCTCCTCTTCTCTGTAAAGGAAAGAGAGAGAATGTCCTATTTGGTTGTCTAGATTGCTTGCTTAAGCTTTATGCTGCTGCTGCTACTACCACTGTTTAGAATACTACCCCTCCCAGCTTTGTCTTAAGCCCCTTCATGGAGCTTACATGTATTTCTGTTCAGCAAATGTCCTGGCTGTGCGTTTTTACTGCCTTTGCCAAATTACTGTTTTCAGAACAGTTCCCACACATGTACAGTAGCTGACCAAATGTGAATAGCTGTGTTAGGCATAAATAGGGTTTGTAAAATGCACAGTTGTAGGTAAATGTCTTTCTGTTTTCACCCTTCTTCCTTTATTCTCTGACCTGTAAATTCTGAGTTGTCGTGCACTCAAGAAGCAAGATGCCACTGAGGTATTGAAATTGTAGTGGTAGATATAATAGCAAAGAAAACATGCAATTTCCCAGCTATGTTTCTGCTAATACAGACTGCTTTATTTTTCACTGTATTATGTATTTGACTACAAGACACTAATTTTATGTGCACTACAATGTAGTGGAAGATTTCATTAACTGTCATAATTCTTCCTAGTTTAAAAGCATTCTGATCTCACCTGTTATTAACAGAAAGGGAGTGTGTGGATGTTACTCAGAGTGGCTGATGCTCTCTGTGCTTGTGAGCTTGCACACAAGAATAATGCTGGACAAACACTGGCCCTTTCCTAAAATGTGCTCCCCCATGTAGATCTGCTCTGTTTTGTGTCTTCTATGAAATATGAGCATATATATTTTTTTACTTTCTGGGCTCAGAAAGGACATTCCTATTCTGCTGACTGCACGTTCAGCTGTTCATTAATCTACCCAGGATTCCCTAATGCCTGGTAATCTGTATTAAGGAATTTCTGGGAAGGGAATTATCAAATATTTTTGTGAACCTGTGGTTGCAGTTCTGGAGCTGCCAGCTCTGTAGCAGGGCCATGGTTCTGATAAAAAAAAGTTTAAAGATTCTACACATTTGATTAAAAAAAAGTTTACAGATGCAGGGATTTGTTGCTTTCCCCCTTAAAAACTTGCAAATGCATTAAATAAGAAATTCAGGTAGAAGTAGATCTGCTTAATACATGAGTGTGGCCAGAGTTAGCCACAGTGACATTAGTGCCAACTGATCAAAGGAAGGAGTTTGGAGTTTGATATTTCATGGGACAGGAGTGTAGAAATACTGACTCATAAAAATCCTGTAGAGTTTATTATTTTGGGTGTTGCTAAGCATTAAGTTTTAGAGAATGTATGTGTGACTAACATTTGATTTGGGGAAGATTTGCTAAGTCAACCAGAAAGAAGTAAAGCAAATTTATAACTTCACATGTCTTTAAACAAGGCTTCAAGTGATTACAAAAATAGGATGGATGTTATTGTAAGGAGAATTGTTAACTGTTTGTCTTTTTAGATACATAGTTTCCATAAAAGCTGGTGTAGTGGTAGGATAGGAAAAGGATGCATCCTGTCAGCTTTAAGAGCTTGCATCTTGAAAAATACTTGGATCTGCCTGAAAAACAAATGCTGTGCTAGATTGAATGATGAAGCCTTCTTCAGCTTCCACAAAAGGAGACAGATTTTCAAATGCTGAGCTGCTACACATCTGTACATGGTTCCTGAAATTGCTCTATTTTCCACCTGTACTTGAGAAGGTGACTGTGTGGAATGGGAGACACCTCACTGCTCATCCCAGCATTCCTGTGCTCTCCATGCCACGCAGCCGCCTGCCGGCTCCTCACGCGCTCAGTTCCAGCTGACTGGAACCTTGTGGGGACTCTACCTAGCTTCCTCTCCTTATTTTCCATTCTTTATTCTCCTTATTCTTTCCATCTTTATCTCCTCTTGTCATGGTTTGACATTTTGCCAAATGCCAGGCGAAAGCCACTCACTCACCCTTCCCTGCAACAGCTGGGTAGAGGAGAGAAAAATTTAATGAAGGCTTCATGAGTTGAGGAGTGGGAGAAAAAACTCCAAGGGCAAAACAAGCTCATCTTAGAGATACAAAGTGAGTTTATTACTAACAAAGTCAGAGGAGGATAATGAGAAGTAAAAAATAAGCCCCTAAAACCACCTTTTTTTCCCCCAACGCCTCCCTCCTTCCCACCAACAGTGCAGGGAGACAGGGCATGGGCGTTTTGGTCAGTTCAGCACCCAAAGTTTTCTTCCACTGGGCTCAGGGAAAGGAGTTGTTCCCCTGTGAGACCGTGGGGTCCTTCCCACAGGAGACAGTTCTCCCTGAACTTCTCCAGCATGGTTCCAATCTCACAAGCAGCAGTCCTAACTTTGTTTTGATTTCTTCTTAAATATCTTATCACAGAGGTGTTACCACCATCTCTAACTGGCCCAGCCTTGGCCAGCAGCATGTCCATCTTCAGAGCCATCAGGGATTGGATCTGCCGGACATGGTGGAAGCTTCCAGCTTTACAGAAGCCACCTCTGTGGTCCTCCTCCTACCAAAAACCAGGCCCTGCAAAACCAACATACCTCTGAGAGATGTTCTGGTTGGCCAGACTTGCGCCGGGAACCGCCATTGAAGAAGTGACATTTTAAATGAGCTTGCTTGCAGAAAGGAATCAACTCCAGGAATGCTCCAGACTTGCAGTTTTTCTTCACACCTACCTCCCCAAGCAGCAGTGCACGCTGGCAGACTTCCAAGTCAGCTGTGCTTTTTTTTTCTCCTTGGGCTAGGAGCTTCAGGTATCAAGGAATGCAATGTGACTGAAAAGAGAAAGCACTCACATTTCCCACACTTCTCTATCTGGTTTCCTTGCCAGTGGTTGTCGCGTGAGAGGTTGATACCGCTACACCCAGTCCTGCACAGTTGTGCTGGTGCTGGATGTACTCCAGCTTGTTGAAGGAAATATTATTCTTTTTATCCCTTCCCTGAGGGCAGAAGTCCTTCCGTGGTCCATTTAATTACTGCAGGTTATTGTGATTGAAATTTCCACTATAACAGTGTGTGCCAGGAATTACGGTGTGGTTTGTTCTGAAGCCTGACCCTACGCTTACTGATTTTGCTGGCATGTTTGGTTGGTCAGGAAGCCATTTCCCCCCCATTTTCCCCCTTCCACTTCTACCAGCATAATTCTGTCAACAGAAGCCCAGGTGCAGCTACACTTATTCCCAGCATGAAAGCCTTCTTGGTGCTGTTGCTAATCCTCCTGCAGAGTTTTCTGCCAAAGTAAGCTGTGTCTTGGCTAGGCAATGGCATTTACTGGTATGGCAAAAGTAAGCCATCCTAAGGCCCTGGAGAAGGCACCCAGCACTTTCCCAGTGTGTGAACAAGATGACTGTAGAGTGTGCTCCAGCCTGGGTTGAGTTTGTTGCTGGAGCCATACCTTGAACAGCCATTCCCAGTTGAGCAAAGTGTCATGGGAGGGCTCTAGAATCCCCACAGCTCATCTAGGAAAGATTGTGATAGGTGCATCACAGCTCCTAAAAGCTCAGTCTGCCTTTCCCTCACCCTGGGCAGGTTGGGAGTAGGAGACCAGACTGCTGAGGAGGCTGTACAAAAGAGGTTTGTCCCGGAGAGCTGTGCCGACTGCAGTGTTGGCAGGACATGTTACCTCTGTTGGGCTTGTATTGTCATGGGCTCACTGTTATCGGTTCCTGAGCGAGCAAGTCACGTCTAGACGGTGCTGTAACAATATACCATAAATCATGCTGGGATCTTTCCAGCCTTGCACAGGAAGCCTGGTGCTCTGCACAAAGCAAATGTCCACCAGTGTAATCACAACAAGGCTGTGTTCCTGAGGGCTGTGACGGGCAGGCGTTTCAGTGCCCACAGAATCTCAGCACGTTATTGCTTGGAAGGAGGAAGTTGAATGTTTTTATGTTTGCATCGAGTAAATAACTTCTTGCTGAACGTTGGGAATTTGCATTTTGCAAGCGTGGATTTATAAGGGAGAGGGATGCATTTGAGGGCTTCAGCACCTTCATTTTCTACTGCAGTGCTGGCATCCCTCCATTTTTCAGTGCAGTGTCCATAATTTCCAGACAGAGGTCAGGTCTGTGGCAGGTAGCTGGTTCCTGCACTGGCATTACCATTCCTTGCTCTTACTCTGACATAAAATATGGGTCACAGGGCTCTTTTCCCCTCTCCTTAATCTAACATCCAAGCCCAAGCTGGTTATTACTGCCGAGAGTCCTGAAAAATGTTTTGGAAAGAGAATTCACTTTTCTAACACTTGCATGTAACTTACAGCCTTGTCAGTATAAACTAAGAAACAATCTGAAGTTCTGTGAATTGTAATTAACCTTCTTTTTTTTTATGCAATTTAGTTGTTTAGTTTGTTTTTAATTCAAAAACCTTTTTGATTTCAAACCTCATTATTGCAGGCCTTACAAATATCTTGTGGGTTAGAAGAGAACTTTTACCCAACTGGTTTTCCAGTTAATAAAAGAATGCGTGATTTGGATGATATTCTGAGTATTTTCATAATTAGCACAAAGCTCAATGCTTTTCTGTTGGAGTTGAAAATACAACTTGTGTAGTCCACCTCTATGGGAAAAATTACAAAACTCTTCAGGCTTTTCTGCTCTGATTCATCCTTCTTTCACACATGCCTAAAAGGTTTTGAATATGATAAGGGTTCAGGCCCTCTTTGTAGCAGTAAACAATTGCAAATAATAGAGCCATGTGTGTTGACTTTTTGTTTACTCTTCTGAGCTCTCTTTGATCTTATTGTGGCTTTTGGCAAGAGAAGCATTAGTGCTGTGTGCCCTGGGACCCCATGCCATACCCACAGATTTCTGGAGACCAGCACGGGAGAGGGAAAGAAGGCCATCCCAGCCATCTCTCTTCCAACACAGCTCTCTGTTATCACTTGGTGATGTATTTATTTAATCTGTTTTTGTGCTGGTCTCTTTGTAGAAATCTACAGCTTTGAGGAGGATGAGTTTCTTCCAAAGTGCGTAAGGTTTTGATGAGGTATAGGACCCTGCTGTCCCTTTGATGGGAATCTTAGGTGGAATTTCCAGATTTCTTTTAATCCTGTTCTCAGGAAGCACTTCTGATCTCCAACCAAAAATCTCCTTTCCCTACACACAATTTCTTTTCTTTCTACTGTACCACTATTCAGTCCATTCAGCTGCTCCAACACTGCCCCAGGATTCCCTTATTCCCCCTTCCTTTTTGGGATCCCTGTGCCACACATAATGTTCCTGTGGAAGTAACCTTAGGGGGAAGACAATGTCTCACCTTTACTCTGTTGTGTGGCAAGCGCAGATTAAGGCATCAAGCTCTAGTTACTTTTATATTTGTACATCTGCTTGCTAAAGTGCAATTCTCTGTGTATTCCATTTTTTCTCCAGTTTTTCTGGAAATCAATTATAATTGACTTTCCAAGTAAAAACATCTACATTTTTATAATTTTTCCCCTCATCTCTATGCCAAGTGTATCTTGGCTCTACCCAGAGACCTGATTAAAAATATTAAAACACACTTACCTATGTGCAGTGGCTACATTTATAGCATTTGACTTGAATGTTTGTTTCATAGTCTGGGTTGTAACAATCTGATTCTCAGACTGCCATTGACGTCAATTTAATAGGAAAATTCAAATAGAACCTGTATTAGATTTTCACTATTAAGTTAACAATAAAAACTTTCTACAGATGCCTTACGTAGACAAGGCTGCTAACAGAAATATTACATTAATGAAAATCAGGCTTCCAGAAACAGAGAATAACTTAAAAAAAACCAACTAAACAAAAACCAAACAGTTTTGTTTTCCATTTTCTAGCTCACAAAAGTATTTGCCTTTTAATTGCACTAGTGGTTTAGATGTTAAGTATTGGGAGAAGACAGCTCTTGGCCATTTGTGGTCATGTTGCAAATCTCTTGGCTTTTTCGGAGCTGGAGAGCCCTTCCAAAAGTGTTTGTTTTACTGATTTCGTTGCTCTGAACTTCAGCTTTCCTGTTTGGGTTCTGGGGACACCACCTGGGTAAAGGCAGACCACCTTTACCAGCTCTTTTTAACCTGCCCAGTCAGGTGCTCACAAGGTACTGATATAACCAGAAAAAACTCTGGAGGCACCAGCTTGGGTCAAGACAACATCTGTCTTGGGTCAAGACAACAACGTCCGTCATGGTTTGCTCCACGTGTAGTTGTCGGTAGTCCCTGCCTTGAGGATGGGGCAGTGTACAGCAGCAGATGTTGGAGTGAGGAAATAACATTGTTGTTCATCTACAGGTGGATATTTTCTGTCATAGACCAGGTAGGTGACTTACCTGCTCTTAAATCAGGAAATCCAGGCATGGACTTACCATGGAGTAAGGGGTCAGAGCATTTTGCTTCCCCTGCAGCAGCAGAAAGGGACTGATCTTATCTTCAGGGGTAGCAACACCCCAACTTGAGCAGAGTTAACAAAGCCTCTGCATGCATGCCCTGTTCTGTGGCGAGGGAAGCAAGGGAGGCTTCTTGAAGGGGCCAGTTCTGGTCCTCAGCGGGGACAGTGAAGGTCCCTTCCTGAGCTTTAAGTACACAAGTACATCTGAGCTGTTGTGATGGGGGATAGAAATGCTTGGCATCCCCAGGGTGGCTGTAGACCCTCTTAAGTGCCCCAGATGTCCATGCTCCAAGCTAACAGTATTGAGGAACATATTCAGTGCAGGGAGCTTGGGGTGCAGCTGCTGTGTGAGCTGCAGGTTGAGCTCTGGGTGGGAGCCTGAGACAGGAGGCTGTGAACTGCCAACCCTTTTCTTTCTAAAGGGCACAGGGACCTGTGGCACATCCCGGTGACTGGACGCTCACACACTCAGCAGGAGCCAGAGACTCAACAGGAAGATCCCAGACTTTCCTGTGCTTAGACTGTGAGGGGATAAAAGCTCAGGGGTTCTTTTGTTCTGGTTCCGTCCTCGAAGACACCAACTCGAGGTGTTTCTGTGCTACTGTGCCATGATTAAATTGCTTTAAGGATCCAGAGGTCTGAGACTCTGCTATAGGAAACCTGGGACAGAGCTGGTGAGGAAACCTGTTCTGTCTGTGTGAGTGTGGGGTGTGTACGTGCAAAGGGGCTTTCATCCCAGCTCAGGTGGTGTGAGGGTGACTGCCAGAGTGGCTCCTGGATGGTCGGTCAAGGAATTTCCCCTAACAGCAGAGTAGTGCCATGCTGGCACCAGCTGTTTCCATGGTAGGTTTGAACAGCTTTGAATCTTCTCCATCCTACAACCAAAACATGAGCCCAGCCTATCCTGCCAGTGGAACTGTATGCACCAGTGTATTTCTTTTTAAATTTCATCTTGTCTCTGCCAGCTGAAATAACAAGGCTTTTAAGACACAGCTGCATTGTGCTACCATGGTTTAAGCATTTACGTTACTTTTGCAGAGTTAGGCAGGTATGCTGCGCAAGTGGGCACAAAACGTGGCATTAAGAGTTTTGTCATGAACTTTCAGTGTGTTCTAAGGGCAAATGAAGGGTGCTTTTTATATGCCCTCCCTCCATGCTCCTGGGATTTTGTGAGGTGTGTTTTGGATGAATGTAGACTTGCTTAAACACAGTTATTTTACTTGTCTGCTGCTGAGATGACAATGTTCCATTGAAATGTTTGACAGCCTGAAGTAACTGACAATTATTTCACATGTGCAGTGTTTATCTCCGTGGTGCACAGTGTGACAGCTCAGAAGTGACACCGACATTCAGCGTGAATCTCACTGTTCCTCCCATCAGCTGTCCTGGTAGCCTGCAACTTTTTAAAAACACACTGTGGTTTTTACATCCGAACAGAGGCCCTCTGTTCCAAGTCACGCTAGGTAACTTCGTGTTTCCTTACCCTTTTCCGTCCCCTGGCAGGACAGCGTGCAAAAGTGCGTCAGGAAGTGGGGACCAGGGGGTTATGCATTAGTAAAAATTGAAATGACTGTTGTTAATTTTGACCACATCAGCTTGCAGGAGATCTTGTGAAAGGTCATACATATTTCTTAGAGTACTTGAAAGGACCAACAGCATCTGTTAATGGGATTTGGGGTAAATACAGCATAGGGCTTTGAACAGTCCTGCCAGGGTAGCTGAATACTGTCTTCTTGTTTATTTGTATTTTGTTTGCAGATTCCCATGAAGAGAATCCCAAGCCATGAAAAAGAGTGTCCTAACCTAAAACACCTTGGGGCTTGAAATAGTTTTTTAAAGCCTTAAGAATGTATAATCATCTATGCTTTATCTTCTGATGATTTCTTTATGTAGTCACATGGTCAAACTCTAGTTTGTGCTCCATTTGACTAGGGATGAATTAAAAAAAAACAGCTGTTTTCTCAGGCAGGCAATGCATGTGTTGCAAAGGCACTTCAAATACAAACTGGGTACACAGTTACAGGAGAGGCACTGAATGCTTACTGGGAAAGTGATAAATAGTGTACTTGCTGTAAAAGACAGAAATATCAAAAGGCAGACAGTTTGATGGCAGGTGGGAAAAGTTGCTTTTTATTTGTCATATTATGCTTTGAAAAAAAAACCCTAAAACTCAAAGCCTTTTCTCCTGTTTACTGCTTACAGTGAAATGCAGACTGATCTGTTTCCAAGTTGGTTTGGCTTTCTGATTTCCATAGTTCAGCACAGTGCTTTGCATTATAAAGTCAAAGGCAGCTGTAATACATTCAGTATCTCTGCTTCCTTTTAAAAAGTTAATTCTTTGAATTTTTGGCAAATTGACTGTTCATTTGTCAGTGTCACCTTAATCTGCAAAACAGATAGTGAGCAGCTCAGTCTACTTTTTCTCCTCTTTGTTTAAAGAAGTAGTCAAAATAAAATATGACTTGCTGATATATTTTCTGATTGTCCATATTGTCCATATTACAAATGTTGTTTTCTGTGTCTATAAGGTCGTATTACATTTCTTCAGTAAAAGGAATATGTGAAGTCTGTAGGCATTGCCGTGGTGAGATTTTCCTTTATACTGAAGGTAAAGTGCAAAATGCAGGGTCTCTTATTAGTGAGCCAGATGCCTATTTCAGATGTGGCTGTGGATTTAACTTACTGTGCTTGGCGTAACAGGCCTCTTCTAGGTCTGAATTATTCCAACTAGAAAAAAAAAATATTCTTAAGAAATCCTGCAGCTATTTGGACTGAAAATTCCCTTCCCTCCTATTAGCAGCTGAGATTTATTTTTCTGTTTAACTAGCTGGATCTTTTGTTCATGAGAATTGGCATCCTGCAGTGGCATGGTGTGTGTCCAGCAGTGAATGTGAACCTACATTGTAATGTCAGGGCAGAGGAAGCAGTGGGATTTATTATCAAACTGGGCAACTGGTGAGCTTTGTGAAGCTCAGGCAGCCCACAGAGGTTCCGGGATGGGTGACCTTGAGCTTCCCTCTCTTTCTGCAGAAGTGAAACTTGGGGTAGAGCCAGGTTGGGGGAGTGTGTGTCATGGCTGGGGAGGTCTGGCATGGTCCAAAACATGTGTGGCTTCATGGCTCTGTCTGGATCTGGCCACAGGCCTACATGGGTGGCTCTGGTCGAGCCCAGCTTATATCATAGGTGTTTTATCAGCAAGCGATTTTAATAATGACATTTTTCTTCTGCAGTATGGGGAATAATAGAGTTGCAACTTTTTAATATTATTTGCAGTGAGCATAGTGACAACACGGTGTTACTCTTCTTAATCCAGCTGGCTCACTGCAGTTCTGCTTCAGTTCGGGGCAAAAATCTGGGTTTGTGGGTGATAGAATTTGACAGTTCAGTCTCCTCAGCTGCCGATCGCTGGTGATACCTGAGCCCCCTCAAAGCTGTGGGTGAAGGCTGCTGCTGGCAGTGTGGCTGGGCAGAGGTGACCTGTGCCTCTGCACAATAGGATCCCCCTTTGCTCTCAGCAGCTGCTCGGGAGCCCCTGACAGTGCTGGGACTTGTTTTGTCTGCGCCAGGGACCAGAGCAATGCCAGCTCTGTTGTGGCAAACAGCTAGGTGTGAGGTGATGCTACATGAAAGCTTTTGAAGAACAAAATGCGTAGCACTCGGACTATTTGAGGTAATCAACAGCTCTGTTACCCGGGGTAATCACAGTAAAACAACACCTACAATCACAGAGGTGGTTCTGCTTTTTATTCCATGTGTTTCACGATGGTAGCATGCCTGCAGTAATTCCTAGGTGGTCTCTGTATGTGTGTGGTGATGTCAGCAGCTTGGGGAATTAGCTTTGCTCAAGTTTACATCTGCTGACTCATCTGTTTAAAGAAGTTGATTCTTAATTTTCAGTGAGTAATAATTTTTCTCCTCTCATACAACAGTTGAGGAGAAAGAGATGGTTATGAGGTTTAGCAGGGGCTACCACAGTACAGGGTTTCCTTGCAGTCTTTTAACTTACTGCATATTTTGATGGCTGCAATATACAGAAAGCCTCAGTTTCATGGTTCTTCTTGGACCTTGTCCAGCTTCTGCTGTGAAAGTACAATTCAGCAGAAGCCCTTTTAGAATATTTACTTATTTTTAGTATCCAGGAGTTCTGCATGTGGTATCCTAGATCTTCTGGAGAAGAGTTGTAGCAGTGGTGCCTTGGCACTAATGAATGCTTGATATCTCTGGGTTTTTTTCCACTGTTACTTTTTCATTCGGTAACAGAAAGTTAAAGCCCCCTCTGCTTTCCTGCTCTTAAAATCCAGTTTTGCAGCTCTTCTCTCCCTCCTCTCAACACCCCTTTGGGAACAAGAAGGAATGGTGTCTCTGGCAAAGAAACAGGTAAGGTTTGGTTGGTAAGTGGAACTGATTTAATTAAGTCTCCTTTTCACCCTCATAATGGAGTCATTCAAGAAGGCAGAGGAGTAGGAATGTGGCTTCTGAGTCTTTTTTTCTCTGCTTTCTCTTTCCTTTTTCCATCCCTGCAGTCAGTGAAAGTAAAACGGCTTTCTAAACAGAATACTCATTTTTTCTGATGATTTAAAAAATAGGCTGTGTTAAAATTAAAATCTAATTTTTATTAGCTCATCTTTGCATTCCTGAAAATATTAGAGCAACTTCGATTAGTGTATAGCATTTGCTCTAGACACATGCCAGTGGAAGAGTGAGGATTCCAGATCTGTCTAACAGCACCTGAAACCTCACAAACATTGAGCAATACAAACTTAATGCCACAGAAGTCTGTTTTCCATCCTAATTAGCTCACGGTCTTGTATCATTAGTTTACTCTGTCAGCACACTTTGGTTTTGTTATCTTGACAATTGATGTCAATCCTAGCATCGCTCAGAAAAACTGGACTTGGAATTTTGTTGAAATGTTTTTTTGGTTTTGGAGCCAAAGTATTTTGCAAGACTCATCAGTTTTGCTATTTTTTTTCAGCGGAAAATGAAAGAGAGTTCTGAAGAAAGAGAGAGAGCGTGTGCACGTGAGTGTGCAGATGCGTGGTAGGCTGTTAAGGGACTGGCTTCAGATGTGGAAGACTTGGTTCAGCTTCCTGGTCTGCATGGTACAGAGCAATGTAGGATGGAAAACTACTCTCTGACCTTTGAATTGGGTGGAGTGAAAATTCAATCAGTGGTTTCTTACTGCTAGGAGATTGCTCTGACTAATGGTTTGCTTTCTTGAACTGGAAAGCAGGGATTTTTGATTTTCAGAATGAAGTTGTCACACCGGGATCAGCTGGAAATGTTGGGCAGAAATCCTGGTCTTTCAACAGAAGGGATGACTTGTGTGAATAAATCTGAAGGAACTAGCACTGGATAGATGGATAGTTGTTTATGGTACTTACATAGTGCCAAAGAATGTCTGTATGCCCTGAGACATGAGTATACTGAGCTGGCTTCCTTACCAGAAGCAATAAGGCTTTTCTCCAGCAGAGCAAAACAAACCTGGGCTGGCTCTTCAGCTATCTTGTTTTGGATATGTGCACTAGCTCTGTGCTGCAGTGCAGCAAGTTTAGAAGAGCTATGCCTGAGTCTTGTAAGATTGCGCTTCTGGCTACCTGTTCATATATGCCCATCTTCAGAGAGGGAGAATGAATGCAAGTATCTCATGCTGTCATGCTTGTTGGAAAATATGGCTTCCCACTTCGTTTGCTGCTGTTGTGGTTATTTATTGTAGCCCTGAGAAAGCAGAGAGCTGCCCTGCCTATGGACTGCTCTGAGTTCTGCAGACAATTGTGCTCTGTGGCTTAATGCAGTTTGAACAACCCCATGGACGTGCTATGGCTCTGCTCCATCAGAGTGCTGTACCTCGTCCCTTTCCTACAGACTTGCTTTGCTGGACAGCTTTTAATGCCAGCATAATTGTTACTTAACTTCTTGCCTTCACATCTCCATGCAGGAATGGGCACAGGCTCCACACACACAGAGTCAGTGCACGCGCTGAACACAGATGAGAAGTCCAGAGCAAAGCAGAACAGCTTGTTCTCTGTTTCAGAACTGAGCAAGGGCAATGAGTTACTCAGTGTCTGCACTTCATAATAGGCTGCTCTCTAATCCACATAATTGCTTCAAAGAGGCAAAATTGGTTGTGTGTAGGTAGATGTCTAAAATAGTAAGCTGAATGTTTGTAAGAATTCATTGTAAGAATTTTGACTCCAGTGTAATCACCTCTGTGCAAGTCCTCTGGCAGCATCAGGTTGTTTGGTTGTGTAGAATTGCAGTAGATTGGTGATTTTATCAAAATACTTTTTTTCCTCAGTGCTAACAAGTCAGTGCATATTCCCTATGTATGCATGTTCCCATATTGTGCAATACAGTGCTTTTCTTTCCTTGGGGAAATGGCCCTGACTCTGTAACCAGAGACTTTATAAATGCTGTAGAACATCTGTGCTCGACACGGCAAGGACTTTGTTTACTTCCACATTATTTATTCATGTATTCTTTTTCTTTTTCCAGCCCCCTCACCCCCAAGTAATGGTGCTTTCTTTTTTTTTTTTCTTTTAATTTTTTTTTCTTGAAACTCCTTTGATGGAGAATTCGGCCTTTTCTACGAAACACCACATTCAGGGGTTTTATGACTCATTTGTAGTTGGAATACCTACTGGGGCAGTACAGCAGGCTTGGATGCAATAAAATGAATCACCATGACAAGTTTTACGTAAGAGCTGTTTGGTAAATGTTCTGATACAAGAGAATGCCAAATGAAACAATTCCTTGCTTTCTTCCATTGGCCTGAGCAGTTATTGCCCTGAAGATGAAAACAATTGATTGTTAATTCCTTAGATATGTTAAAAAAATTAGGATGTTTCAAGAGTAGGTGCTGCTTGCATTATGCTGTGGTACTGCAGTCCGTGTAGAAAAGGCTGAGCTTGATCGCTGGCTTTACCATTCAGGCTAAGGTCTACACTGATGATAAATATTTTGGGGAAGTGTTCTTGTGGGTGAAATGAGTAAGATATTTCTAATAACTTGTCATTAGTGGGGTTTTACTGTTAGGAGTCAGGGCTCCATCCCATTTTATATATCTTTTCCAACTGTAGCATTTGATACTGCAGAGGAGGGGGTGGAAACCTAGCAGCACATTTGAAAATGGATGCAATTTTTTTTGAAGCAGCTCTGTAAACTGAGTAGCTCCTCTTCAGCCAGCCAGGCTTTCTGGGATTGCAGCATAACAGTGAGATGGCAGTGCACCTCTCTGCCCTCTTCTCCAATGCTTAACCTCTTTAGCCAGCACAGTGGTCTGAGTGAATTTCGGTAAATATCTCCATCACTATTATATAGCTGTAGTCTGCTTTACTCAGCGAGATTTATTAGAAGGTATTTTTTAATTAACTGCATGTAATCTGTGCTTCAGTAATGGGAGTTTAACTGAAAACTTAATTTGGCCAAGCTGTGCTTATGCATAGCTTAATATAATGATATATACACACATGTGTGCTCTCTTGCTTGTGCTTCATTCTGTCTCTCTCATCTTTATCACCAACGATCCTGTGTTGGTTATTGGGCTTCAGTTCTGTAACTTGAGAGTCCTGAAGCTGGAAACTTCTTAGAAAAAATATTTTCTTTTTCTCCATGAAAATATAAAAACATAAAAACATTAGAGCTGGACAAAGGGTATCTCAACTTCTTTAATAACACCTATGAAGAAAATGAGTTCTGACAACTACTTTACTCTTCTGGTGGAGGGGATACAGGTGGTCTGGTGCATGGTGTGGTGCTGGTGTCATCACCTGGTGCTACCACGTAAAACACATTGCATCACAAAGCTGCTCCCCAACTTCTACAGGGCATTTTCAAAACCAGATAAGTCTGAAAATAGTTTGAAATCACCATTAAAAAGTAATGAAGCCATTTTTAGGGCAATGTGCTGGGTGATTTTTTTCCCTTGGCATTAATGGTGTCGGTATTGCAGATAAGGCCTTGTAGTGAATTCCCAGAGAAATGCCCATGGAGAGTCAAATATATTCTCTGCTTCTCCAGGCTTTCATTTATTGTTGGCATAGATTAGGTGATAGGTACAAACCTGATGACAGACTGTGGCCTGGTTCTTTTGTTCTGAGGCTACATAAATGTTTTGTTACTGTTTTTATATTTCATCTAAAAAGTCTTGTAGCAGATCTCTCTTCCCTCTCATCTCCTGCACTGTGGTCTAAACTAACCCTTGGAATAATTTTACATCTTTTTGTATGCATGGAAGAGAAATAATTTTGGACACATCAAATATGATCACCTTCAGTAAAGCTACAGGAAGAACAGGCCCTCTAATCTATCAAACTATTTATTGAGGAATAGTTTGATTCTGGAAAAAAAAAAGTCATTGGAGAGAAAGTATTGCAGTATAAAAACCTGAAGGCGTTAGCAGTTAGGAAACTAAAAGAATCATAAGCTTTTTTTAAAATACGGAAAGTATTTTTTTCTCTCCTCTTCTGGTTTCCGAGCCTTTAATAAACCTGCAAGTCATGGTTTTAAGCTTTTTCTTTTTATTTATTTTTATTTCTCCACAAGCATGAGAACTTGAGATATCTTTTAAAATAAACAAAACAAAAATCCTGCAATAGAGACCTCTGGATTCTCACGGAGTCTTAGAGTTTCAGCAGCTGGAGCTTTAGGAAAAATATGAAGCTTGTAATTATCGTCACTCCACCCAAATGGGTTAAAGTTTGGACTTCCATGGGATTGCACATTTCAATTAAATGTAAGATACAGTAATGGGAGCAAGGTCCTGAGCTAAATTCCCATTGCACAGGCTTATTTACATGGACGGAAATTTAACTGAGGGAGTGCAAAGGAAGTGGGCAGCATTAGGATGTGTGAAGTTTGAAGAAGTTCATTCTTTGGTTATTGTTTCATTCCTTTCTTCTTAGTGTCTCTGCTTTTACATCTGTGTTGCACCTCTGATTGATCCCGTTGTCTTTGCCTTTCCTTGCTTTAAGAAATAGAGAATTTCATAGGTCCTTAGCCTCTAAACCTAAAGGATCTTTTCTTTCTACATGTGTTCTATCTTCTGCAAATCAAAGATGTTCTTATGACCTTCAGGGAATGGTGGGGGTGGGGTGGGACATGATGCCAGGTATGCCAAAGGGTCTGCAGAGCTAACATGGTTGTGATACAGAAGGAACCTAGAGAATATTTTCTTGCTGCAGTGGTTCAGGTTCTCTTGTTTTTCTTCTGAGGCAGATAAGGTGTATGTTTCTGTCTGGGATTTTGGTCTGTGTCAGGGGCAGCTGGGGAACTGGTTCCAAATTACCTTTTGATGAGCACATTTCTGAAGACAAATTTCCATTCAGTGCATAACTCACAGTTGCTCACCCTCCCACCTCGTGCCAAGGACTGCCACGAGGCACTTCCATAAGGTGGCTCATCTCTCTTGCAAATATTTTGGAATAGGAAAAACCATCATAGGCCCAACATGCTTTTCATGTTGTGAAAATAAGTCAGTAAGAAATAAGTCTTTAGGCCCATATCTTGTGCAACAATTTGGTTAATTGTAGAAAAGCAGGACAAAGCTGTTCCCAAGCACGGTGTAGCATTTCTACCTCTTTTGCCGGAGTGAGGGACTGCTGGACATTAAGCTCTCACTTCTTCAGTCCTTAATGAGTGACAGGTGGAGCTACTTTCTGTCATAGAGGCACAGATCAATGTCTAAAAGTAACTCATGAAGGCTGACACAAATTCTTGGGTTGATGGAGATTGGATCTGTGGCAGTGAACTGAGTTGGAATTGTGTGATGGAGTTGGTACATTTAATATGCTCTGACATGTAGTTGTTTGAACAGATACCACTAACTCTGTAGTCCTTCATTTGCCTTCGCTTGGAAATTCAGTAGAGGACTTTTTTTGTGTACTTGAAGTGAGTTCCTTCCTTTTGCTAATATGTAGGTGTTCTTCCTAAAAATTAGAAGCAGCAGCATGCTTGCAATGAATGCTCCAAATGTTAAAAACTCAAGCCCAACCGAGAAAAGCTTTGTGTTTCCAATGTAGATGTCATTGCTGTGGGCAAATATGGTCATTTGCAAGAGTCCTTCTATCCAGACCCTCCTGGTAGTTTGGGAGTTTGTTTGGTTTTGTCTCTTTCATTTTTTCTTTGCCATCTACCTTTTTGCTGCTGTGTGTGACAGATGCCTCGCAAGTCTTTCCATTCCCTTGAGGCGGACTATCTGCATAGTTGGTGAAAGATAATCTTATGCATAAAGCTGCCTTTCCTTGTGGGAAAAGAATTTTCTATTTGGTTTGTTGTTTTGATTGTGTTTTTTTGGTTTTTGGGTTTTTTTCAGAAGTGTTGCCTTAGCATGGAAAAAAGAAAGGTTTTAGTGTTTTGTAGTTCAGAACTGGTCTGTATTAAACCTTTTAAAAGGGGTGTCTCAGCTTGTGACTTCTGTACTTTTAAATTAAATGAATGAAAAAAGTCTGTATGTTGTTACCCATAAATAAGACAAGACTAAATTTGCTGTGGATTTCCTACAAATCCCAGCATGTATCAGAGCTGTAGCTTAATCCAAGGGGAGGCCGATTAGCACAACTTGGTTAGCCCTCTTTGGCGCTCTGGATTTGGGACTTAAAATATTTGGAAATGCCAGCAAGTAGCCCATAGCTGTGCTCTTGAAGCTGGGCCTGTTGCTCTGCCTGTGTTCCTGGCCTTTTCATTTCCCCTGTTTCGAAGACCTGCCAGGAATAGCACATTTTATACGATGCCAAATGTATAAATTCCTCAGACCACTTGGTCTGGGAGGAATGTACTAATGGTGTGGCTGACTGAGTTTTAATCTGGGATGTTTTTAATTTTCAGACCATGTTAATTTATTTTGATCTGAAAATTACAAGATTTGCCTCACTTCTCCATTTTATTGCTTCTTTTAATACTTCTTATTTGCTTTTTTTTTTTTTTTTAAACAATTAGGTCTTTCCAGTGTTCAGTCACACCTTCTTTTTCTATCTTTGATAACTGATGAAGAAGCTGCGTGTTTGAGTAGACTGTGAATCCCCTTGAGATGGTAAGATCAATATGTGTATCCTGGTTGGTTTGTGTTACATATGATTTTTGTGCCAGCAGCTGTTTATTAAACATCCAACTAGGGCTTATCTCCAAGAGTGTTAGTAGCTATTCAGAAATGCTGTGTTCTGTAGGATCCAGTTCTGGGGCTTTTACTGTTTTATGGCCCTGCTCACTGGAAAATAAGGCAGACTCCAGGCTGAGGGAGTGATGGGAGCGCCCTGTGGTATTTTTGTTTTTCTTTGCCATAAAGTCTGGTTTTGGAAATTTCCTTTTAGTTTGTTCAAAGGCTTTTATTTTACAGTAATGACACAGACACCTGTTATCACTGCTGTATCAACTTCTATTGTTGAACAACTGACTGAAATTGGTATTTTTGGCCCTAGCTGCTTGCCCAGCCTCAAACTGAATGGGAGATAACAATTGTCTGAGTGCCTCTCCCAAGTTCTCACCAAAGAATTTCCATTTCTGGATAATATTTTGATCATATTGGAGTTCTTCATCCTCCTCTTATGGAGTTGTTGTCCGTGTTAACTCATTTCATACAAATATGTTTGGGTTTTAATTATGGTTTCTTCCCAGTAGCTGTCTTTTCTTCCCGCCTGCTGTAGCAGGAAAATATGTAACTGTGACAAAGCCTCCCTTGGGAAGCCATCAGCCACTCAATACCTGGAATTAGGAGAGGCTTCTTACAGTAGCTGTAAGTCAAGGACCTCTGCAGAAAGGGGTGTGAATAAATCTTTGGTTCCTGCATGTCAGCTGGATTTTTGTGCTGCCTTAGTTTTATCACACATGTAGTTGATGGGGTCTTTCCCGCCTCCCCCTGACTCTTTCAATAGGCCCTTTTCCAGCTCTTGATATAGCCTCAACTCAGTTTAAATTATTTCTTAGAAAGCAGATCTCTTGCTGTTTTTAACCTTCACAGACTCCTGACTAGTTGTTGATGCAGAGACTGCCTGCTGGGTGCCAGTTCAGGCTTCTCTTTGGCTGGTGGAGAGAGACAAGCTCTGCTTTGTTCGGTCCTTTTTCAAACCTCCCCACCAGTATGGTGGGCAGATGGCAGAAACACGAGCCCTGTGTAAGTGAAACCACTGTGCTCGCTGGGAGAAGCTGGAGGGATGGAGAGCCTGTGGCCTGAGGATGAAATTCAGATTATTTTCCTCTCTAATCACATACCCTCTTTTTGTAATGATGCTGGTGGTGAGGCCACTCTAAGAGGTGAGCAAAACAATGCTGCTTGTGCTTTTGTCCTGCAGAAGTTGCCTGTTTACAATACATGGAAGATTTAGTACAGGACACTGTGACCTTGCACGTTAGGTAATTATTTCAGTGCCTCCTTGGCGCCTGTTAAATGCATTTCAGTGCTGCCTGAGTTCTGTGGATGGACTCATTCCTTTGAGTCTGCATCAGATGACAACACAAAGGAAGAAACACACCTCTGGCAGTAGGGCAGGACAGCCACAACATTTGGAAAAGCTTGTCAGCTGCATGCTCATCTCAGTTACAGTTGCCCATGTGCCAGCTTGTACTCTTTGGGAGGTGGGAGAGCTTTTCATGTCATTTTTCTCCCTGGAGAAGTCTAAGATGACTTGTCCATGTATATTGGTTTTGTATATAAATACATAAACATTGGAGCAGCAGTGGTAAGAAGGAATATGCAAGTTACAGCCCTTTTTTTCAGGGGTTTTAGGCCAATCCCTTGCCTCTGGAGGCTGGCAGCATATGTGTCTCCAGAACTGGCTCAAGTAAAGCAAAGACTAAATTCTTTGAGTGCTTGCTAGAGGACTCCTGAAAATCAGCGTCACTCAACTGACAGTGCAGCGTTCAAGCAATACCAGTCTTAAAGTCTGCATGCTAGAAAAGAAAGCCAGTCAGATTTTGTGTGGTAGGGCTGCTTTATGACCCCCCTTGGGACAGGCTGCTGCCCGTCTAAACTGAGAAATGGCAGTAGAAGGATTTCTATATCCCAGGACCTTAAACTTCTGGTGCCCACGTCACAGTCTGCTACCTTGGGGTAAATTCCTTTCCATCCAGAAGCAGGATAATTTGGTTGACACTTTACTGATACGTGCTGTACAAACAATTGTTTGGACTGTGTAATTTTCTTTCTGACTCTTCCTTCTGTTTAGACAGCTAGAAACAAAAGCTGAAACTGGATCAAGGCCACAGGGCTAGCAAATCCTAAGTGAATTACTTTCTCTGTTGTACCACTGTCTTTGTTATTTTTTTTTCTCCTTAACTAAGTTTAATCAGAGTGAAATCAAACAGGAAAAGATGCTGTTGTAATTTATTATCTTCTTTAAGACAAGCATGAAATAGTCTTATCCCACTCTTCCCATGCTCAGAAATAAAGAAACAGAGCAAAAAGGGTTGGGTCAAGTTAGCAGAATTGTTTTACCTCTTCCATTGTGCACACTCCTCTGTATGGAACTTTATGCTGTATTACAGCAATTTACACAGTGACAGAAAGTGTTCAGAAGCTCTGTTTTGAGTAAATGTTTAACTTTTGATAAATGCTGTATTGTTCTAGCCAAACAGCAGTACAAACATGTCACCATTTGGTGCCTTTCCAGCATGCACACCTTGTTCCTTCGTGATGCTTTTGTTAAACTTGAATGAAATCAAGGTACATTAGGTACTCATTTGAAAGATAGACACAGAATTCAGCCAGCACTCTTCAGAGTCAGGTCCATCCTTGATGTAAGATTTTCTCTGCCCATGGAGGAATGAACTTGTCCTGTTCCATATCTCTTCTTGCTGGTTGTGTTGGAGAAGAAGTCCATTTTTCCCGGACCATCTCTTTGTCAAGAAACCTTGGGATGAGTAGAGATAGCATCATGTTGTTTTCTCTTCTGTCCAGATGAGACCACAAGCGGGATTGTCTGGGTGATACTGCTCACTGAAATACAGCTCTGGTAGTCAAAGGCTGAGGTGGGCTATGTAGAATTGGGAGCATCACTGAAGGTGTGGGGAAGAGCTCTGCTCGAGCAGATCAGCAGAACTGAGTTGTAGTTGAGACAGGGAAAACCAGGATGCTTCAGAGACCATAAAATAGAGCTACTATTTCAGGAAAGGGAGAATGTTTGGTCTAGCCTGTGGTTGCCTCTAAAAATACTTCAAATATCATTCAAGTCAGCAACAGGACAGGCTATATGCCTATTTACCAAAAGGAGAAAATTAGCCACCAGGCATCTTGCCTTTTGGAACATTTCACTGTAGGTGAAAAACATTGTTATTCTCCATGTCTGTCGAAATTTCCCATGACAGAACTTGTTTGGAATAAGCAACTGTGAGTCCAGAAGTACATCTTGACCTGGAAGGAAATGTGTGAGGATAGCTCGGATACAGAGGTTTCTGCTGTCTTCTTTTCCCTTCTGCTGTCAGGCTGTTGCTTCCTATTTTCTGGAAGGAGATTGAGGAACAAAGCATGTTCATGAGCAGAAGTCATAGTTACTGCCTACAGCAAACAGCTCGATTGTGAGGCACCAAAATAAGTACTCATAAAAATAGACAGGTCTATGCTTTGAGCCAAAGCTATTTGGTGTGATCAAGCAATGCCCTTGAATATGGAAAAAACTGTATTCCTGACTGAGCACCCTGTACTAATGGCAAAATTGAGCTCTCCCGAAAAGAGGGATTGGATGTGCTGAGAACATGACAGTAAAGATCAGAACCTTCACCATATTCACCCAGTACAAGCAAGTAATGTAGGGAAAATAATTATGGAATTTCCAGCAAAACCAAATCTTAGTGAGTTAGGAATTTTTTTTGTTCTTTGAGCCAATGAAACAGTGCTTCAAGGTGATTGGTTTTATTCAAGGTAGTAAGTGCGGTTTTTGGGAAATGACAAATTTCATCAGGATCAAAATATTTTTTAAACAAAACTGTAAAGTTGTCTAGAAGAGTTTTACCTTTTGGTCAAGAAGCTAAAGCAAGCACAACCTTTTACAGCTTGTGTTTTCCTGGGAATTTGGTGGTGAATAGTCCATGTTAGTAATCCAAACCTTACGCTTCTGCAGCAGTGTAAATATCGCTAGAACAGGGCACTCTTTTAAGTTGGGACATTTTTATTTTTGGCTTTTTCTCCTCATGAAAGCAGGGCTGTGTAAGCATCAGTAACATGCATATGATTACAGTATAATGACAAATTTCTCATGCTCCTTGCTGTTCTTGAATCAGCTGATGGAGGTTGGATGGGAGAGTAGATCTAGCCAGATGTTGCATCACCAGCACGTGGCTACTGCAGGTGTAAGTTTTGAATGCACAGTCTGAAAGCAGTCTGCATCTGAATTTGTGTAGTGATTTGCTAAGGCCTTGAGGTACTGGTAGCTTTCTTCCTAGTGTAATTAATCATTATGTTGTTTAGGATTCTAATTGATGGTCCTCACTTACTTAATGTGTTTTGTTCTTTCTACATTTAATATTTGGACCACCTACCCTGATATCCTTACTCCTTTTTCTCAAATATTAATGTATTAGCACATTATCCATTACAGAACTGCTCTTTTCTTTAGAAGCAAAAGATTATCATTAGATGATGATTCTTCTCAGTATAAAGTTGTCTTCTAATGCCCCACAGAGTAAACAAACTACATCTTAAAGTACTTTCTGGGACCATCTGGTAACTTGGACAGTATGAAAGAAAATGAACTTCTTCATGAAAATCTCAAAAACAGCCATTCAGAACCAGAGGGACTATTTATCTGCAAGAAAGTGTTTCATTAGGAAAGAAGTATTGTATGCTGAAGCTGAAGGTAATAAACTTGTGTGGGTATTTTCTAGTCCAAATCAGTACTGGTCTGGCCATAGTCACTGTTTTCCTGGCCAGGGCTGGATCATGGTGACCATCTTTCACTGTTCGGGAATTCCCAGCAAGTTAAGCTCCTCAGTTCCATGCCCAGGTAATGAAAGCTCCTCTTTGTTTTGTTGTCAGAGTGCATCTATGGATGTGTAAAAAGGAGTGTGTATGTGTGAAAGAGTTAGATCTCAAATCTGGGGAAAGATGTCCCCTGGAACGTGGGATGTATTGCTGGTCTTCCCCTCACTGCAAATCCCAGATGTGACTCTTAGATCTAGTATTTATTAACATAAATATGCTACCTGCACCTAATCAACAACCCAGGCACCTGACTTTTCCCACTACAGTAACCCACCTTAGCAAGCAGAATAAATTTCCTGGGCCCATCCATCCTCTCCAAGGAGAGGTCCAGAGAACAGGGACAAGCAGTGATGGGTTTTCTCCCTTAAGACACTTGTGGGAAGCAGGTGATATACTTGGTATAGGAGTCTGTTTCTGAAACTTGCCTTTATTCTACCTAAAAGTATTGATGTTTTTACTTTTTTACCATATTTCACTGTCTGAAAGTCGTATACTGCTCTAGTGTACAAGCTGGGAAACGTGTTTTTGGGGAAGCAGGACTGGGCCTTTAATAATTTTTCTAGCTGAAAGAGCAACAGTGAAACTGCAGCTTCGCCTCGCATACGTGGTTTCTGCAATTAAGGGCTGCAGCTGTTCTACTTTTTTTGTCTCTGTGACGCAAATCAAAGCGCAGAAATGGTATTGCCTGAGGGAAGAGAGAAAGCTACTTGCTCGCTTCCCCATGCTGATAACTAAGCAGTGATGACAAGAAACTAGGGCGAAGGAAGGTTCAAAAGCAGAATCTCAATAATATAAATGACTGGAGGAACACAGGTGCCTCTTCCTCAGCACAAAAGGAAAATAGAACTGCGAGTGTCAGAAGAAATAATCAGCTACCCGAAGGAAAAGATGTCGGGCTGTAAAATTTCTGTCGCTCACAGGGATTCTGACATAACGCAAGTTGGGGTCTGTATGCTATCCGGTATGTTACAGTCAGCCCCATTTTAAATGGGACTAATTTTCACTTGGTGACTTCAACCATAAGAACCTTGGTTCTCTCACTTCCTCATGTGAGTCCCCTTTTCACATGTATTTTGATATCTACCTAAATGGTGAGATCCGATTCACTATCCTTGTGTCCTCCTGTCATAGGAGGAATTTGTAAGGGAATGGAAGTATTAAGACCATGAGCAGCATTGCTGGTCGGAGGTCATGCAGCAAGCAGAGGAGAGAGTTTGGATGTCCTGATGTCTTGAATCACAACCTGCTTTCTGCACTGACTTCTAAAATTATTTATGTGGACATCCCAAGTTTGTGTATTTGTTCCCTTGTTGTTGTCTAGACTGAATTTCATAAGTGTTTATTAAAGATAAATTTTGCAGGTTTGGTGTAGAACTAAAATGAGACTATTGCTTCATTTAGGTGTCAAAGGCACCTAAACAGTGAATGCAGTCTTCTGCCAGGTGAGCTGCAGAATCCCTTTCTGCTGGTTGTTGCTGTCTGTGTGCCCCAGCCCTGGCAGCAGGCAGCTTCCTGGGAGGGCAGGAATTACAGGGCTTAAGGCATCCAAGGCTCTACTTTCATTGTCTTACAACTTGGCCATTTTGAGGGAGCTTGTGAGAGGGACAGAGTATGACATCTGCTGTACCGTATCGCCTCCAAACTGTGAAATTCGTGATTTGAAATAAGACTTAAAAGAAAGCAGATTTCGATTTCCACAGGGGTAGAATAATGTGTTTCTCTGTCATCTGCACAGTGAACATTCAAGCCATATCCATAATCTCAGGCACAAAATGAAGAATCAAACGTTGCACATGCAACTTAAAATGAGCTGTACCCATGGAAAGTGTTGGACCACTTTAAATTGATGCTGGTAGTCCTGCCTGTACTACAGCTGCCTGTGAGTCAAGTACAGACTTGAGTGTTTTCTTCTGGTGGTACTTGCACCAGTAAACCCCACATGCTATAATGGAAAATAAATCCACATGTATTGCAAGGCTGGGATTTAAGTTTGGTTGTTTTTTTTTTTTTTTAACTCCAGCTTTATTTTTTCAGCCAAGGCAGAAATAGATTTTAGGATTGAATAATTACCGTCAAGATAACTAGTTTACAGCAATTGACTTAAAATAAGGAAATAGTTTAGAAATACGTTTATATGTTTTCTACTAGCAATTTTAATGGTAATAAAGAGGCTTGGTGACTTCTTTGCTGGAAACTGGATTTATGTCTTGGTTTTCATGGCTGGAAGCTCAGGAAGTGCAAGTGCTTTGTGATGGTACCTTTTCAGCAAGATTCACAAAAGTACTCAGGAACTTTTCAGTCACCTGGATGATATTGGGTAGCCCACAAATGACCTACCCACACTTGTAGTTATTCTTCCTAAAGCATTAAAAGTTTTTACATACGGCATCCCTTCTCTCTCTAAATGCCATTTCCTCAGGCTGATACTCTGAACTCTGCAGTTCCTCGTTTTGTTAGGTGTTGGCTCAGCTTAATGTATAATATAATACAAGCATATTTTCACAGGTCTTGTCTTCTAATGTAATTTTTATACTAATGTGTCGTTTAGGGTAATAAGGGAACATTCCTTTCCACTTGGTCTAGTTGTACCCTTAATGACAAGTGAAGTCAGGATTGGAGTTCTGCATTTATTAGGACTTGCTCCCTTCATGAGGAGAAGGAGAAACTTCAGAATCTGGTGTATACTGAGCATTTGTTAATGATATTTTGAAATATTTGTTCAATTTAGTAAAAATTAGTAAAGTAATGGATACTCACTAACTTTATTATGTCAAATCAATATTAATATTGATCTAATAGTAATAAACTAATCATGCCTGCTATAAAATGCTTTAATATGGACTTCAGGAGGGATATTAAAATTTATTAGTCATTCCTTAAAGCAGATTGATATGCTAGGGGTTTTCATAGAAATAAAAAACCTAGATGGGATGCATGCAGCACTAGCCTGATTTTAATAAATTTTATATTTTTTCCTGTTGTTTATGATAATTGGGTGTTAAAGACTTTCTACAGAGTCTGATGCTGACTCTCTTTCTTTATTACTTCCTGCTTCTAATCACCCTTGAACTGGATTAATCTCTGCCACAGACGTATTGTTTAGCACAAAATTCCTTGCCACTATTTGTAGAATTTTCCAAGGCTTTGGTGCCTATTCGTCAGCAAACAAACTGTTTGTGGTTGTCTTTTTTGCACTTGGCATTGTAAAATGTGACTGAATATGGAGTTCTGGAACGACACATGTGCTTTCCATTTCTCCACGGAGAAAAGGTTGTCCCCGTGTCAGCTACAGTTCCATGGTGTGATGGCCACGTGCAGCTTTAAACTTCATCTGTCTGATGCTCTAGGGCTGTACAAATAATGGGCTGCTATTAGAATCTGCCATTTGTCTTGAGCAACATCTCTTTTAAAAAAAAACTTTTTGACTTAGTAACTTACCTATTTTTCGATGATAAGACCTTGTCTTCAAAGTAATCTGAAATGCTACTCCAGAGTGTTTTCTGATGCATGAATAAGGCCCTGAACAAACCAGGATTTGTCCACTGGTTGTGAAAATGCTTGAATTACCTCCAGGCTGTAATACTGTAATCCGGTCCCCTGGGTCACTTACTGGACAAGGTGAGGTCAGATTTGTAGAAGAAATGTTCCCATGCTTGCAGTTCAGACTTGCTTTAAATAAATACAAAGACAATTTAAATGTGTTACAAAATCTGTGCTAATTTTATGGGGTTTTAAATAAATATCAGTGGCCTACCAAATGGAAATGTTTCTTACCTTCTCTCTCTTGCTTCCTCCTCCTCTGACAGAATGATACCTGTAAGTAGGAAGTACAGTAAAATTGTTCATGTAACTTCCAAGGGAAAGGAAGAGTCGTCTTCTGGCTTTGAACATCACTGAAATCTGTGTTGATTAGACTGTTGAGTGTAGGGTCAGGTACTGCTTTATGATACGACAATCAGACAACGCTGTTGAAAACTGCAGAATATCAGCTGCTTGTAAGATGCCATCCTCTGGTAGAGAGGACAACAGTTGAAAAGGAAGATGTTGTAGGAGCTGTCACTGCAGCTTCCCACTTACCTGGGATATGTTTTCATCACCGAGGGTGTGGTTGTGCCTGCCAGTGCTAACTGCAGTGGAAATTTGGGAGAGTCTTCACAACTTGCAACAAAAGCAATTGTTCCTGGTTCTGGCTGTGATATCCTCAGTTTGGATATTCAAGCAGTTGCATTAGCCAGCACAAATGAATACCTGTGTGCATGTATTTTACGTAGTATTTTTTCTGTATCAGGCATTTCTTCAGGTTCAGTTTAAGAGAAGCAGGGAGCATTTGAATGCTAAAACGCTATGTTTTCTAAATCTAAATCTGTTTATGTATGTTTTCAAAATAACTTTTCTTTTTCTCTGTTTTTATGTGAACTTCAGCTAAACTTGTTTTTTCATTACTTTCAATATTTGGTATTTAACTTTCAGATTTTTTTTGTTTGTTTGTTTGCTTTTCCTTCTTGGATAAACTCATGGGGAAGAACTTAGGGTTCCACTCCATTCTTTTTACCTAATGTTAAAATACTGTCACAGAAGTAACTAGCATTATTTTTGATTCCCATATTTGCTGTTTGACACTTAAAACAGTATTCTTGGCCCTTAAGCCTCTCTAAAAAAATGGCTTGGTGGACTGGTTATGGAATAATTTATTAATTTTTACCTGCCTATGGGAGTCTGGGGCTTGGGGCAGCTGGAAAGAAACAGGCAGGAATCCTAAATACTCTATTTTTTAAATTATTAATATATTACATCTTGCATAAGCACTGAGCATGGGAGGAAAAATGTTTCAACTGGAATGTTTCTTTTTTTTTTCCTAGTGACAGCTCTTTATTGGCCTAAGGGGATTTAAAAAATCCTGTTATTCTATTCTATATTGGTATTAACCTAGTTCTGTTTTGTCCTTACAAACCAGTATTAAAAATACCCAGCTGTATTCAGAAAGTAGATCTTGGGAGCCCTTCTTCAATTGCTTTGCACAGGTCTGGTGCCTTTAGAAGATCAGGGCCAATGGATCTGGAAATACAGGCACACCTTGTCTTGGTGAGAGAGATTGGTTTGGTTTAGGGGCAGTGCTGAATGCATTTTTTTAAGTAGTTTTCAGCTGGACATGTGTCATTTTCCCATGTCAATCACATGCATGTGTACATAGCTGAAAGGAAATTGGTCTTGTTAAGTTACAGATCAAGGTAAACAAGAAATACAAGCCATGTCAGCATCCAAAAGCAAGATTTTCATGTTTTTTAAGTGCAGCAGCCAAAATATTAATCTCTGACTTGAATGTGTCTATTAACAAAAGTGAAGCAGTAGATGTATTAAGCTCAAAATAAGAATTAAAAGGAGCAACGGTGCAGAAAATATGATGCAATGTATTTTCTCTCCCTGCTCCCCCCAAAATGTGTTGATTTTAAATGCATTCGTAGAATTATATAACTTGTTTGCAGCTCCTCATAATTACCAAATGAGCTCTGCATAGGAGCAGACAACAGTAATCAGACAGTCAATTATTTACTGGTTCCTCTGCTTGTATTTGCATCTATTTTCATTTACATTATTACAAGGAGTTTGAGAGGATTTGCAAAGCATGGAGGCAAAATGAGAGGTAAGAATTTCATTAGGCTCTCATTTTTCACTGCCCCCAATGAAGTTTTTTTTCAGGTTCGTTCCCAGCTGTGCATTTGGGTGTGGGGATAGAGAGAGGCAAGCACAGAGAATTTCTTCTGCTGATTCCCACCTAACACAGTGCACAACACAGCGCTCAGCATGGAAAAAGCTGTGGAGTGCACTGACAGTTTTATTGACTGTCCCTTTTGTAGTGACATGCCAGCCCCTTTGAAAAGATGGCTAACAGGAGTGAGTGAATACACATGGCTTTTGTGAGACAGTGATAAATTGGTGGACAGTTGGGCCATGATGGCTTCAGAAGTTACGTGTTCGCCATCAGTGCCCCGAGGCCATTTATGTTCTGTGTCAGTGGGGTGCATCTGAATACCATATGTCACAAAGACTGATGTCCTCACTCCTCCTCCTAATGGGCACGGCAGACACCACGCACTTGGAAATTTCCGTGCCTGCCTCCGAGATAAACAGTAACAGGGCCAGCTAATTGTGGATGTTGTTAAACACCAGAGCTGCTCACTTGAAAGGTGGACCCTGGCAATTAATGAGAGCCATTAAAGACTGAACAGAACCAAAAAAAAAAAAAAAAAAAAGGCTTTTTTTCCTGACATGGGGCTTGGTGGTATCAAATTGGGTGGGCTCTTGTCCAGACCTATTGCTGCTTCATTGTTAGGAGAGAAGTTAGGAACAGGTTGGAGCGTCATAATTTTAAGAGTGCTAGATCATACTTCAGACTCTTGTTTGTAGAAGCCAGGGCAAGAATACACCTGAGACTATGAAATCTCCCTCTTAACTGGGACTGAGAAACTGAATTCTTAAAAATGTATAATCATAATAATGTATAAAATTCACTCTTGGGAAGAGGTCAGATTGTACTTTAAAGATAAGGGGTGCAATATGTTAATTAGTAAGCAAAGTGTTCTGGAGCAAAGCTTTGGGGTGAGCACATGTATTTGCATGTGCAGGGTGGAGTTTATTACAGGGGTACACTCCAGATAAGTGAATTTTGGAATTCATAAATCTCTGAATTGAAAGCAAATTGAAGTGCTTCTGCCTGCATTTCTACAGGCTTTCCCTTGCTTCCAGTCTTGTTTAGCGCAATAGATTTAATGGCATTTGAGGTAAACAGCTGTTCCATGTGTTATTTCAGATGGTGGATGTTCTGGGAATGTCTGTGGCTAATGGTTGAATGACCAGCATTGTAAATCACAAGAAAATGGCAAAGAATTAAACACACTTATTATGGATGCATTTCATCTTGTTGTGCCACTCCGGAAAAAACTATCCTACAGTAACTGCTAGGATCATGGCTCTGTTCTTTAATGTTTTTAGAAGTACCAAAATTACACTGTGGCATAGACAAGATGTTCATGCAGTGATGCTCATCCTTCCATTCAAATGTATTGCTAAATAAAAGGGGGTGTGTAGGTTTCTGAAGCAGAGAATGCCTGGGATTCATTCTTCAACCAGAGAAGCTAAAAGCTGGGAACGCAGGGCATTCACCAAGTAAATGGAAAGAACAGAAACCAGCTGAAAAATGAGGTGGTCGTTTCCAAACTGTGTCAAATGTCCAAAAGGTCATATTACATTCTCTTATGTATTTGTTTGTCTGTGCTAACCCATTTAGTATTTTTAAGGCATATTTGACATGCAGGAGAGGGTTTCCCATGTTCGGGACCTGCCTTTGACGAATGCTTGAGCAAATACTCACAAAGAATTTGTGGGAATGGCCAAAAATGCCCAGATATTAAAGAAACTAGAATAAAAACCTTAAAGAATCTGAAAGATTTGAACACTGCTATAAATGTACATTTTTTGTAAAACTAGGCATTTTTGGAACAATGTTTTTCTTCGTATGCAAACTTGCTGTTTTGTGAACTCCATTTTCAGATCATCCCAAATATAATCGGATATGGTAAAATCTGAGTTCACTTCTTTTGCTGCCTCATAGAAATCTGACTTTCAAACCTTATCTTTGGGGGTTTTTTTCTTAAAGAGAAGTATTTTGTTTTATATTTGCTGATTCATTACTATATATTTGTGCTTTGTGTTGTTTCTGTTGCTTACTTATCCTTCAAAGCATCTTCTCTGGTCAAAGAAACTTCTTCAGACTTCAGGTGATGCAGATCTTCATTCTCCCATTACAGCTGATTAAAACAAAGGGAGAGGTTAAATGACCTGGTCAGTGTTCTGCAGTGAATCAGTGCTGCAATTTGGGTTGGGAGAGAGGGGCATTTCCCATAAATTTCTTTGAACCATTAGGCCAATGACGATGAGTTGTGGAATGAGACACTACAATCAAAAGTGTGTCCCTGGTAGTTTTGTTTTGGTTTCTTTTTGGTTTTCCTCTCTGCCAGTATCGATGAGTGCTTTTGCATTCCTAGTCTGTTACTCCTTAGTTCCCAGATCAGTTTTAGGGAGCTGAACACAAGCTGTGCTGCCAGGTAGACAGCAGAGGAGGATAATGAAAGAGAGGAAGGTGACAGAAGGCAAACCAGTCCTGGACACTACTCAGAGTCCAGGGCCCAGAGTGCTTCAGAGCATGAGATGAAGACCTTTGCTGTTTTAATAGGTGATAATAATGTTTTCCCTCGTATGTGTGGCCTTTGAGCTAGTAATCTTGTTGGGGGTAAGGGGTGTGTGCTGAAAACCTTTGTTGGTGGTTGCAGTCCAGTGAAGAATTTGTGGTCACAGGGCAGGATATGGCACACAGCTTGTGGAGCCTATGGCCACATTTCCAGCCCTTCCCTGCTGCTGTTTGGTTTTGTCCAGGCTGTGTACGTGAATGTGTGGCTCGCCAAGCACATTTGTAGGGCCCAGACAGCTCTGAGCCTGTGACTTTCCCTGAGGAGAAGAGAGGCAGAAGAGGGTGTGATGTGCCAAAGCCGATCGCAGATCTGGAGAATAAACCCCTCATCCTCCCTGGCTGGTGAGAAACCAAGTTTTTACATTGTATAATGAATTTGTGTGTTTATGAAGTTGGAGGCTGATACTGAAGGTGACATAAGGCATGCTCCTTGTCTCTTCTAGGGAGTGTGTCAGCTTACTCACAAACCTTCAGGCTTAAACTAGAAAAAAAAAAAAAAAAAAAAGTAGAGATCCCTGAATTCTACTCTTTCAGTTATTCTCGACATTTCATACCTGATGATGCTTCAAGTTGAAAAAACTTTTGTCTGAAAGAATACATTGCCTGATTTTAATTAGGGTTTTTCTGAGGGAGAGTTGGTTTTGTTTCCTTGACTCAGTCTAATCCTGCTTCCTGCGATAAATGGCTTTCCATGTAATGGGTGCACTGATTACTCCAAGGCACACATCTGCTAAAGCATGCCTTTGAAAGTCAGGCTAATTTACTGGATAAGTGGCAGATTTCTGATTGCAATCTCTTTTCAATACAGAGGATCACGTAAGTAAGACAATAATCCTCTCTATTTTTCGCCTTTTTTTTTTTTTTTTTTCCCAAAGCCTTAGGTTTGGGGTTTTTTTTCAATCTCTGTTTTAATCATCTTACTCTTAATTTTTCCTTGTCTCTGGGCATACTTTGGTTTCTCTTTCTTCATAAACAGTTACCAAACATGATTACAGGGAGTTTTGTTGTAGTAGAGCTTGCATATGACATTGACATTGTTGTGAACTCAGAAACTACACTACATAAAATTACAGGATTATTATTTTAAGCCAGACTACTCTGGCTTCAAAATAAAAACCATCTCTTCTGGATTCTAAAATCCACATAAAAATGGCAATTTTGGAAATAGCTGTCAGAGAAATGCTTAGCTGATATTTTCAGCATTTGCTACAAAGGTTCTTGCTACAGAGGTAGGAAAGGAGTCTCTTACCTCTCTCGGTGTTATGCCTGCATCTCTGTGCTGATTGTGTGCATAAGGGCACAGAGACTCAATATGACACAGACACAGAATGGCATTACTGTGTTCTCTAATAAATGTCAAATTGTAAGCCCTCCCTCTTTTTCTTTTTTTTTTCTTTTTTTCCCCTTTTTTTTTTAAATAAGCAATATTCAAACTACTTTAGTAACTTTAATGCCAAACCTGTGCCACAATTTTTCAGAATTTAGGGATGGAAATTTATTTTCTTCTTTAGTAACTTTTACAATCCTCTATGTGTAGTTGTTAAGCTAAAAACATGCCTGTATTTAACATAGCCTGTTTCACTTCACAAACCAGTCATAAACTGTGTTATCAAAACCACCTTTTGATGCCTGGGAGTTGTATTAGAAGGCTTGGCTGGTACAGCTGGGGTGTCAGATCCAGAAAAGTGCTTTCTTAACATTTTTTCAATCCTGGTATTCAAAGTAGGGTAGGTATGAGGAGTTCCACTTTGGGGATAAGCAAACTGAGAGGGGAAGTAAGTTACACTTCAGTGTATGTAAATGTTGTTGCTCAGAATGGAAGCTGGGTCTCTACAATGCCGGGACCACTGTGTCAAAGACCCTTCATATATAAATTGATCTGTATTTTTCATATATGCTTAAAATAAGTAAAATGCTTCCTCTCAAGATTTGTTTTACCAGACAAAACTATGGGTATGGAGAAAAAGGATTAACAGTGAGGTGAACTGAAGACTGGGCAAAGCTTCCCATCTTTACCTCAGCAAATCTAGAGTAGCCTTTGGGATGTTCTTTTTGCCCTGATATAGTGTGTGCTCTGCCAGTGATGCAGCAGAGTTTCCAGAAACGACTGCTTCCTGGAGGAGACACCTCTGAGGATACCTCTTCACTCTTACTGGTGCTCACATACAATATCTGAGGGAAATGACTGCTTGTATGAAACATGGATGTACACTTGAGTTAAATTGATTTTTTTCTGGCTTATCAAAAGAGCTATGGATGGAGAAGACCTGGAGACTTTTTGTAAACTTTTCTTTCTGATGTCTTGTGATCTGTTTTTAAAAGCAGAGCTAGTTAGAATAAATAGTTGATCAGGTACATGTGTTTTCTCATTCCTGGTCATTTTAAGAAGAACAAGTTGAAAGCTCTGTAGTGTTCTTTGTACTTTCTTCTGAGTTATTTTGAAGGTTTTTTCCCATTGTACTTCTATTTTTTTTCCTTTTTTTCCATAGTAAAGTTTGAATTTGGAAAAGTGTGCGAATTGGAAGTAGCAGAGTTAGCAGTCCTCTCTTCTGGCTTTCTAAAATAATGCAAGGCACTGAGTCACTCCTTGCCACTAATAAGTTGCATCATTTTGCCAGGATCAGAATGTTCCAGTCTCAAAGCAAATAGTTTGAAAAGTGAAAAACCAGTTGTTACCATATATGTGTGTGTGTTCATACACACAGGCATACACACATACACACTTCCTCTCTCTCTCTCTGTCTGCTTATCTAAAGGTGATGATTAATTCTTCTATGTGTGGGGCAGTGAATTAATAATCACCACTTCTTTCCACTTCGCCACAGGCTTCAGTTTCAGCAAGGGAGGAGATAAAAAATACACTCTTACACCCATAGTGTTTTTAAAGGTGAGGTTTATAAGCATAAATGAGGAAAATTGTATGGAGATTCCATGGGGGAAGAAGGCAAAAAAGGTGGAGAGAATGCTAATCTTGTCAGATTAACTTCTTTTTTCGGTTTTATTTTGCACGTTTGATGTATGATTTGGAATATCCAGTTGTGAAGTGATTTCTGTCCTATATGTGAGCGCTGTTGCAATGCTCTAAGGTAAATTCCACAAAAAGCCAGGTGTGCTCCTGCTCCTGGTTGTCTGCAGATATTTGCTGTGCTGAGCATTTGAAATGTTGATTTCAAAACTTTATCAAACAGGAATGAAAAGCACCATTTTTATGCTGATTGTTTTGTGTCTGTTTATCTTCATGCTTTGCCATCAAACCTGGTCCATTTGGCCATCAGGATTTCATCAGGCTAAGTCAATTTTAATGTTTTAATGGCTTCACTGGTAAAAAAATTCCCTTCAGATGAGAAAAACTGACTAAAGGGGAAAACCACTGGAGAGGTGTGTGTGCAGGGACCCATGGCCAGAGAGGTTCAGGTGCTGGAGAGGCCAGGAGGGGCTGGGCTAAGGCAGGAGCAAAGCCTTGGGGATTGCTTGGAGGTAGCTCTGGTTTATTCTAAATGATCATGCTAAACCCCCGGCAGGGGACTGTAAGTGCCAGCACCCTGAATCTCATCAGAAAGGAATCTGAAGATTCCTGGATCTCGTTGCACTGAAGCAGTCAGACCCCAGGACTTCAGTGGCTGGCTGGGATGCTGAGATAATTGCTAAAAGCAAATTAAGGGCTTTCTGTAAATTTGCTATTTCAAATCATCTTAACAATTGATGGATTATGATTATTAATGAATTAGCAGGAAAGTCTCCAATGGCTGTTATCATTATGATAATGCTGAGAGAGTCTGAGTGCTGGAAAATCAATGGAGCGACAGGCTGCAGAGAATATTGATGGTGGCTTTGGAGGACAGAAGCTGAGCAAGAGGGCAGAGGTTGGCATTTGTGAGGTTACTGAAAGCTGTGGGCTGTGGAGATCATTTTAGTCTTTGTGCTGACAAGTTTTGTAGCTGCTGTTGGTAGTGCTTTCTACTTATGGAGGCTCTGTAAAAAATACCCGAAATCTAAAAAGCCATCTGACTTGTTAGCAGGATCATTGAAGGGCGTCTAGTGACCTGCTCCTTTAAGAAAACAGTCTAAATGCTGGATTTCAAAGGAAGATAAGGTGCTAATCAGTAAAGACATTTAGTATGAAGGGGAAGAGAATCTTTTTTTTCCCCCCTGTAATATTCCATAAGATAAAAATAGCAAGCAATGGGTTTAAAACCCCCTCAGTTCAGATAGAGACTGACTATATGGTGAAGTGCTATGGCCACAGAGCATGTGACAGCAGGTAAGAAGTGATGCTTTTATTTTAACATCCTTGCTCTCTTGCCATAGCCTGTATGGTGTTTGTCTAACACTCACACAAGCTGTCTGCACAAAGCTCATAAGGAACAATCCCCCCATTTTTTTCCAGCCCAGCATGGGCTACCAGCACCTATAAACTGTGCATGGAAAAGTAATTTAATGGTACATTTCTTCACTGTGATGTCTTGAACAGCTGAGCTGCCTGGATCAGCAACAATTTGCCGTGCTTTTGTGGATCAAGGTAAGAAGTCCGGAGGGAACGTGGCCTCTGAGGTGCAGGCCTTGAACAGCTATTGTGGGTCATTAGAGGTCATACATGCCTGATACCTTCTAGCAGAGCATCCTCCTGCCACCACAGGAGCTAGGAGATATTTGATCTATGCCAGCATGACGTGTCTTTGGCATTGATGCTCTATGTAAGTGTCTTATAAAACCCTTTAATGGTAAAAAAGGGTTTTGAGGAGAATAAGTCAGTTTGTCATAGCTAAAGCTGTTGAAGCCCCAAAAACTTGATAGATAGATTCAGGTTAGATATACAGTGTATATTTTGCATGGTTGTTTGATCAGGCATGTTGGCCCACTGCCTTAGCTGGAAAAAATTGGATGACAAATTTCAAAACAATCTAAAAAAGTTTTATAGCAAAAAAATACAGCTCCACTCTTTCAGCCAAATATGAGTTATTGTGACAGCTGCCTGAATGAGCCATGTCATCCCCAAGTGTCAGAAAGAGAGAAAGAAACCTTTATGTTAGAGTGTATATACCTGCTAATATCAAACTGTGGGTATACATTGTTTTTACTTGTCTTGTGAGTTTTTGTTTGTTTTGTTGTGTGGTTTTTTTCCTGGTACATTTCTCAAGATTTTCCTAGGCTATTGTCACTGAAAACTTTACTTTAAAATGAAAACAGATATTTCCCCATTGTTACCTTTCAGTAGGCAACAAAACTTTTAGGGGAAAATATGAAATACCAAAAGATTTGGGTTAGGTCTGTGGCAGCTCATCATACTTTAAGTGGTTCCATGCAGAAATAAAGAACCCAAACCATGCTTTGCATTATCTAATAGAATAGAAATGTGTATTAGTTATCTTTAACTATTTAGATTATCTGCAAATAGATACAAATTCTGCATAACTTGTGTGCATCATGGTGTCTTGCTAGTGAGTTTTCGTCATGGGCGACTTTATATGGCAGAAAGCATTCGATTTATGGTGACGGATCATGAAGTATTTTTAACTGAGTTTCTTCCAGTCACACAAATTCCATTTTTTTGTTACTTTTATAAATACATGTTTTGCCATGTCCTGTAAGACTCTGAGCCCACGAGAGGCAAATTTCTCACAGGATATAGAAAGGTGAAAGGAACTTATTTCCTACAAGTTATGAGAAAAGATGGACGGGTGAAGGAGAGAGAAAGGGACTCATTTCAGTTCACTCCATTTCACAGCTGAAGGGAAAAGCCTGAGATGATTTCATTCTGAATTTCACATGAGAACATCCATGTGGACTGGGGTTGTACGTGTACTGTAGTCATGGAGTCAGGGTTGGGCTTTCCCACTGGCACAGGACAAGAGATTGCAAACAGGTTTCCCTAGGGAAGCCCTCTCACTTAACATCGAGGAGACCTACTTAGCAGGCTGAAATGTTATGGTGAGAGACAGAAGGCCAGGTCCTGCTTCTGAAGTAGAACATTGGAAAATGGTGAAGTTGTGCAGAATCCCATGTGGCTGTTGCTGAGCTCGCAGGAAGTACTCGCAGTGTTATCATTATAGTGGATACACACTTGACCCAAAAATATTTGTTTTTAGAGAGCACTCTTGCACTGTCTTTGTGGCAAAGTGCAGGAAGTTATTTATTGTACAGCTGGTTTAAATTGAAACTTTTGAGGATAATGGGATAGCTCTCCATCTCATCACATCCCCCTCCTAAAGTTTTCATGCGAGAGCACATTTTCCATGACTCCATTATTGTTTGAACATCAGGATATTGCATAAGCCTCTCTTGGGGAAAATAGAATATACAGAAGCAGAGAATGACCTATGCCCACCCACAAGGGCTGCTAAATGCAGCTTCACATATAGTGTCAATAATGAAGAACATCAGAAGGAAAAAAATGTGTGGGCACTTGAATGTTTTAATTAGAGAATGTTTTGATATTCACATCCAGGTTCTCACGCTGTTTCTGCAGTGACTATCTGCAGGATGTGGGTGTCTCTCCTAACCTCTCTGTTCCTCTCTCCCCTGATTTGGAACAGAGCTCTCCTTTTTCCTCATGGTAAAGTGCAATGGGCAGGAGAGAAGAAGATAAGGAAGTGCAACACAGGGTTTGGGGTTTTGTTGTTTTAGTTTGGGTTTTTGAAATTTCTTAGCCTATAGAATTTTAGACGCAGCAGTCACTAAAAAAAAATGTAAATAAACAGGCTAAGATGTTAGTTTGTACAAGTTACGGAGTTTACTTTGGAGAGGTAGCTTTGGTGGCAGTATCATCTGACAGGCTTCATCCTAGACAAGGAAAGATTAACGCCTGGTAGATTACGTAACTGCTACTGAGGATGAGCATTCCTGGCTCACCCAGTGTTCCTGTCAAATTAATCTGGGGTTTCAAGTGTTGCACAAATTGAGGAAATGCAGTTGTGGTTGAAGTCAGTGGCCCAGCTCATTTCAATGTCAAGACAAGTACGTTAGGGTTTTTCTGAACCCAGGATTCAATTTGCGAAGTATTTTACAGACTGCTTGTGCTTGATTTCCCTTTGCTGCCTGGAAAGCCATCTCTGAGCTGAATGAAACAATTCTTGAAGAGCCTGTAGTACTGCTGAAGTGTACAGAACAGGTTGTGGCTTCTGATCTCTGTATGCCCAGACCAGTGGAGAAGGTAAATAAAAATGTTCTTGCAGGTAGACACACGTGCATTGAATCCCTCGGAGTGGAAATAGCAGCTGGGGGCTATTTGCAACATTATCTTATCTACTGGAGACTGCCAATTGACAAATTGAGGGAAGATTGTCTCTTCTTTTTGAAGAGTGTCTCCCCTTAAGAGAATGTCTGACTGTGAGGCAGAAAGAGGAGTAGCCCTGATGGGTACTATGGTACTATAAATCATTTACTTGAGATAAAATTTTGATAAGCATTACAGAGAAATGACCTCACTGTTTTATTATTTCAGTTAATGTGAGCTGTCACTCTGTGTTTATTGCCCCTGTAGTTAAAGTTTATGGAAGTTCCTCAAAGGGATGCCCTTGAATCTGGGACTTAATGACTTCTCCCTCTACTGGAATTACAGCTTCTAATTGGAGCAGCTTGGATTAATTTTACTTTTATGCATGAGTAATCGTATACAACTTTCATGTATCAGAACTCAAATCTACAGAACTACAGTGTTAAAAGCCAAGAAACTCTATCCCAATAACATAGAGCTCAGAGAGGAATTTGAAAATCGTGGTAATAAATGTTCTGAAGTTATTAGGAAAAGGTTTTTCACCCAGAGGGTGGTTGGGCACTGGAACAGGCTCCCCAGGAAGGTGGTCACAGCCCCAAGCCTGACAGAGTTCAAGAAGCATTTGGAGAACTCTCTCAGGCACATGGTGGGATTCTTGGGGCGTCCTGTGCAGAGCCAGCAGCTGCACTTCAGTGATCCTTATTGGTCCCTTCCAACTTAGAATATTCTATGATTTCATATAAATAAATGCACCTATTAAGAAAATAAAAGATTCTTTAGGGTTTGTGAGTTTCAAGCTCTCTTCCTGCATGTCACTCACAGGTATAACTAGTGCCTTTGGCCTGATTTGCTTTTTTTCCTCCTCCAAGTGTAAGGGAAGATCTTGATGTAATTCTGAGATCTGATGGGTATTTTCGAGAGAGAACCTCAGCTATTGTAAAACTTGTTATAGACCTGCAAGCACTGAAAGTTGAATGAAATAAGAATGTTCAGCTTGATCTCAGATTGCATTTCAGAACCAAGAAGATGCAGACCTGAGTTTCATTGGTGGTTGTTCAAAGAAAGGAGCAGATCTTCATGAAACTAGTTTGTGCTCATTCTGTACAAAATGGAAGATGGCTCATTTCAAATGGCAGCAGTTCAAGAAATTGAAGCATCCTGCTTCTTTCAAACTGCAAGGTTCTTAAATGTGAGGGGAGCCTAAAAAATCTGAAGTAAATTAAAGGTCTCCCATTACGAAACCACCACAAAAGAAGCGTGAAGACTGACATTTATGTCCTTAGGCACTGTTTGAGTTTTTGGAGGTGTAGAGCCTATTGCAGTGTCTGTGAAGGTCGTACGAAAGTCCATGTATGCCATGCTTCTGGACATCACAGAGTGTTCAGCTGACAGAGTTCCATTCCCAATCTGCTCTAATGAGGTTTGCTTGGGATACTGTGGTTCAGGCCTTGCTTGCTTTTGTTCTGGATTTTGTTAATTTTGCCAGTACAAAAAAAAATTATAACAGATTCTCCTTATATGTCTGCTGAGGTATTTGGGTTTTGTGATACAGATGGGCTCAAAAAATTGCTAATTTCACTTTCCATATTTCCCTTATTTCTTTTTTTTTAAATTTATTTATTTTTATTTGACTGCTTTGATAGCAAGCTTTATGGTGCACACCAGGTCTTTATCTTTGCCAAGCACGTGGTGTACACCTTGTACACTAGTGAGAATCATTAACCTGTGTATTTTGTAAAACAGGTTATCTTCGACACAAATAGGTGAGTAGTCAGAGGGATGGAAACACTGCAAAAGAGTGTGTTAAGTAGGTGGTTGATAATCCTTTTTATCGACATGATTGAATAAAACGCTGGATACTTTGGCCTTAAACCAGATGAGCTCTTAAGAGCTCTTAACTGTGTTGAAGTGTTGAGCCCAGCAGTAAAAAGTGAAGGCCTGCAGTGATTTCAGTGAGGTTTGTTTGCTTGCTGGCGTTTGAGCACGTGCTAGCATGGATTTGTGGAATGTGGCCCTTCTTGGGTAGAGCCCATGGAGGGAAAATTGCAAGCCCCACCTCAGCTCTTGGCTCTATTTGCCTTTCTGACATTGGCCTGCCCTCTGTTTTGCATATCCTAAAAGGACTTGCTTTGTTTTCATGTTTCCACTTGAATGAATCCGTGCTGGAAGTAGTAAAACAGTTTGGTTGTTGCAGACAGGGGACACATTTCTGGTTGTGCTCCTGTGGAATTCCACAAAGGGTGAAGTTGAGCCAGATGTTTTCTAGCATGTCGTTCTGGTAAGTCAGGGGATCTGCCCATGTGCTCAATTTGTACCCAAGTTACTCATTCCCAGAGGCTTTCCTAAAAGCATTCCTGTAATTTGTGACCTCATATTTGCCTATATTAGCTATCTCAGTTTAAAAACACAAGAGGTTGAACATTCCGATTTTGCCACTTAACGCTTCCTTGAAAAATAAATTATTTTGCCATAATGGGCATTGGTTGGTTTGCTGAAAAAAAACCCAAACAAAACAACTCAGATTTTCATGGTGACTTGTCTGGTGGTTTGTTCTAACAGCATATGATTTGTAATACTGTGCATATAAACTATGAAAAATGAAATACGGGGTTTCTTATTCTAGAAATAATAGGAGTGAGACGTATCCAGAGCACTGGAAATTTAATGGGAGACAAAGAAACAAATACAGTAGGCTACAGTGAAAAACCTCCTTCCTGTTTTTATAATTTTATTATTTGTTCAGTAATGGAAACATGATGTGGATAAGTTTCCCAGAAAATCTCCAATTTCCTTCAAGACTTTCTGTGAGGTAACTCAGAGACTTGTCAAAATCTGACCTATTTTCACTCTGCTGTTTACACGTAGTCCTAAGCTGCTTCTCCGTAAAAGAAGTTGTTTGGCTTTGAAACCTGATGCATTGAAAAAAAAAAAAAAATAGTAAAGTGGGTCTTGCTAAACTTCATTGCTTGAGTAAAGTAAACCTGTCATGAACAGCATGATGTCTGGTTTGGTTCTGTGTGTATATAAACCAGATATAAGAAACAACTAAACTTCATTACCTCTTTTTCAATAAAGGACTCTAGCCAACCAAAGAATTTAATGATGTAAAAGAAGGAAAAAATTACTTAGTGTGGGGTAGTTCTTCATGGCTTGGCGGCAGTAATTAGTAATATGGGGGGAAAGTACAAAGTGTCCTAACTCCAAAGCTGCAGTTTTGTAAGAGAAGACAGACGCACTCAGTGAAAAAGGGGAGACAAGACTAAAACACTTAGTGAACAATTGGCGATTTTTCCAAGTCCTCTCCTCAGTAACCATTTGGTATTTTTCCACAGCCATGAGTTGGCACTCTTAGGTCTGAGTGTCCCAAACATTTTCCAACATGCTGAGCACAGCACGTGGCTGGGTGCAGAGCTGGCAGCCTCCAGCAGGGATTCTGCCGGCACACAAAGCACACAATAGTTTCCACTCAAAAATGCAGGCAAATCAAAGGTGAGAAAAATTGATGAAGACCGGATTTTGATGCTGTTGGAAGCTTATGAAGTTGGGTGTTTAACTCCTTTGGTCAGGTCTACGTTCCTTCATTTGATTGTAGGGAGTTCATGTTGGTTCCATTAATGAATTTAAGATTAGAGTCAGCTGCTGTAAAATTGGTCAGGTGTTTATTACAACTAAATATTGGGAAGTCAGACAAGATGTCCTCCTGAGTTCCCTTCCTGTGATTCTGTGAGCAAATACCTGCTTGTATTTGAACCTACAGAACCTTTGCAAGCATTAAGACAGTCCGTCAATGGCTGCTGGAACAGGTAAACAGGGCTGTTAAGTGGCATTTTCATTATAGTGAAACACTAGAAAGTTGTGTCTCTTCTCTGGTAGTGCCTCTACACTGAGTGTTACTCCTTTGTGACTGGTTAGTTACATTTCAGTAGGATCCTTTCTTTCCAGAGCTTAGACCTACTCACTACTTGTGTCAGCGTTAACCTGCCAAGAGAACCTGCTTCTCTTGCCTAGAAGAGTAATACAGGGGGAATGTGTTGCAGGTGTGTGTCAGAAAACTTCCTTCTAAAAACCATGGCAGCTTCTCATTTTATTGCACATCAGAAATCGTCTGCAAAGGGTAGTCTGAGGGTGTATCTTCCAGAGCGTGCTGTGAGTCCGTGGTGAATACAAAGAAGGAAATGCAGAATGGAAGCAGACAAGGTTCTGGTTGTTTTGATGACAACTGAAATGGCCATCAAAAGTTTTGTTTTTTCCATGACTAAAATATGTACAAGGGCTGTCATATAAACATGTGATGTGAGGGAGTCTGTGAGCTACAGCTGTTAGATCCAGAGCCTCAAAAAGGCAGAACTAGTAATTGATTTTGCATGTGGTTTTTTTCTCTCGTAAGGCAGGGCTGAAATAGCTCCCTTAGCTCTTTGCGTGTAGGTTAAATGTGTTTGAGTGGGTCCCTGAGCTCTCCTGTGCTTGCCAGTGATTTTTCAAAATATTATGAAAATGGGAGAGGCAGTTCACTAGGATTTTTACTTACATAAATTAAGGCTTAAATGAAAAGCAGGGGTAAGAGAGAGAGAGAGATCTTTGTTATGATGACAGTTACTTCTTACAAATGGACTCCAGTGATGTATGTATGAGTCATGTATCAGGGTGCTCTTCCTCTACTCAGTGTTGATGCTGTTTGATGATCAAAAAACACAAGGGGATCATACCAGGAAAAGCACGTGAGAGATTACAGCAGAATCTATGGAGACTAGAATGCCCTGTATCATGATGTCCTGGGAATGATGGGTTATCCTTTCCTTCCTTCTTGCACGTTATCTAATCAGAATTGAAATAAAATCACAGGTGTGAAATCTGCATTGTATTCTGCAAACTCTTGAGAGGCATTCCATAAACTGCCCAGGTGGTTGGTTGGTCTGACACCTCCATTGTCTCTGGCTCACATACCCGTGCCAGTGTGCAGCCACAGGAGAGGAAAGAAAATAGGTGTTTCTTGAAGAAAAGCTGACAAAAAAAAGCACTGTATTTCTAAGTATCTGGTGAGATTGCTGGAACCAGCTGAACACAATTTTTAAATGGGTTCGATAGTCTACTTGTGAACCACGGATGGGAAATATTTTTGCTTCATGTCAGACAACTGGAGATGTGGCAAACTAAATACACAAGAGGACAAATTGGCCAAGACTGAGATTTGATCATTATAAGTTTGATTATTTATTCTTTGTACCACAAGGATGCTAGTCTTCATGTTTGGGTGCTGGCTTTTTGGTCTTTTGGGTTTTTTTAAAATAAATGTAAATGTAAAATGTCATGTAAATAAAAATTCCTGCAGTACACGAAGTGTTTCATCTTTTTACTGGACTTGTTTCTCCTCTGCCTATAGATATAAATAGAATAATGACGTCTTACTCTCTGGGCTCAGTGCATCATTCATACAGTACATCTCCTTTCTAGGTCACAAAGCTTTCCCACATACACTTTTTTATTAAACACTGTGACAAAGCTCAAGAACACAGGATTTTTTACATCTGAAAGCAGCGCCTCATTGCAGGATGGCAGTGGGGTACAAAATAATGAAAATATATCTTTGATTCAGAATTTTAAGATATCCTGATTTCAGTAAAAATATGCTTACTCTTAGGAGTGACTCACAGATAGACCATGGTGAGTTTGAAGGGGTTGTTTAATTTTATTTGTCCTGTGGTTTTTTTGGGGAAGTTTTGCTGAAGGGTGTGGTAGATATTACACAAGACCAATGAGTATATGGTAGACTTGTCTTCAGAGTGAATTTTCATGAGGAAATCATGATATTGGCTTTTATTTTATATACTCAGAACACAAATATGCTCGTATGACTGCAGTGTAGTTGATGGGATTTTTTGGTCTCTGAGAATGGGATGGCTGATGGGTACCTAATAGTTGTGTCCTAGTGGGTCTCCTCAATGACCAGAGAAAGATATCCATGGCTTCTGACCCTTCCTGTGCACTGGCTGCCCCATATCCAGCAGAAATAGTCAGGTTTCCAGTAGGTTGTTGGCATTTCTCCAAGTGAGAGATTAAATCACTCTAAGGCCTCTTTTTGTGAGGACTTCGTAATGAAGTTGTTTCAGTAAGAATGCTTTTTTCCTGTATTTCCCATTGACATCTGATTCTTCTTAGAGCAGGGGGTTGGACTGGATGACCTCTGGAGGTCCCTGCCAATCAAAATTATTCTGTGATGCTTTTGTATAGGCAAACTAAAGATGCCTGAATAGGGTAGGGGCACTATGTGTATCTTAAACCTTAAGAATAAAGCACAGTGATGCAAAAGTCTATGATCCAAGACTAAAAGCTGGGAATTTTACTCAGTCATGTCATCCACATCTTTAAGGAAGGCAAAGAGGACCTGGCTTTAACTAGTGAGTTACTCCAGGCAGTTCTGCTGAACGGAGATTGAAGTGGTGCTGAGATTTCAAAGGCCTCAATTTTGCATGACAAGTGTTGTTTTGAGTAATGTGGTGCCACTTTAGTACATGATCTAGACACTGTTTTCATCACAGAAGATTTTACTGTGCCACAGTATACTTGAAAAGTGATTTATAACTTGGTAAGTACTTGTAGCCTTGTAATCTTTTAAAAAAAGTTGACTCTCACTTTCCCAAAGAAGACATTTTTAGCTATCAGCATTTTTAGTAGTTGATTTTTTTTTTATCACCACCCCCATGCTAGCTGCAGGGTAAAGTAATTTAATTGTGGTTTCTAAACAGATGTACTTGGAAGAAAACCTGGCCAGAAATAACACATCAAAAGACAATTACCATTTTGTTATATATTTATTAGGTAGCATCCTCTTTCTTTTCTTACCCCTTGTTTGTCAGCTGAAAACTTCTTCAGGTTTCCTTTTAGAGGTGCTCCATTTTGGGCTACAAGCAAAGACAGAAAATTTGTGTGTCTTGTTTCCTTTTTTAGCAGGAAATCAATGGGAATATACATTACCCTAAGTGAGTGAGCAGCTGTTGTAGAGCAAGGTCCTGACACACAAACATTGTCATGACGTACAAAGACTAATATATGTGCACACAGAGAAATGTCCACATTTTTTTTCCTCCCCCCCAGGGTCTAGAGGGAAAAAAAAAAAAAACCTCCTGTTGGTTGCCATGGTCACTGTTTATAATGATAGCATTTGCCAAAAGTTACCACGCTGCACTTCCTTTAGCTTGGTGCTGCAAAGCCCTCTGCCTTCTAGCTCCTGGTAGGCTTTTGCTCCAAAGAGATCAGCTACAAAGGATTTGGTTTGTATTTTTTTCTAACAACCATGGAAATCAATAACAAAATTTCCCTGTTTTAGTGATGTAGGATCCTAATCTGAGCACACACTTTATTCTTAAGAGGAAACCATTGTGGTAATTTGTTGGCAAATACGTGCTCTAAGGCAATCAGCAGAGTATTCCTATGATTTCTGCGAACCCAAAGGAAACCACAAGCCAGTCTGTCTTGGGTAGTTCCTGTGATTTTTCTCATATCAACAGCTGATGCCTTTTTTTGTCCTTTTCCTGTGATGCTACAGCTACTTCACTTGGACAGCCCCGTGCCTGCAAACCAAGCATTCATGTTGGCTTACGTGAGGAACCAGTTTCTGCAGATACATTTTGGTGTATTGGAAAGTTATCTGATCCTTGGCTTTCCGTCTTCCTCACTAAATATACAGGTCAAATTTGTTCCTTTTTTTTTACTGTACTTGCCTTGACTTGAAGACTGGTGGCATTTCCAGAGATTCTGGAGCTGCAGCTTGCATTATTTTTTTTTAATCTTATCTCTGTGGTTTTTAATATTCGTTCTTTCAGCAATACATAAGCTATTTAATACCAGGCTTCTTAGGCTTTGTATTGCAGTATGATACTGCCTTGTTTAACACAGACATCCAAATATATGACCAGTGTGGTTGTCTGGACCTTATTGCCTAATATGAGATATTTTCCAGATGGCTTTGAAGGACTGGGCAATTTTCACATTATGGGATGATTTGAATGCATTTTGGAGATTTTTCCATGTGCAGGCAGTTCTAGCAATGGTAAAAGATGAGCCATGCATTTTGTTGATGGAGCTGCACCATGCCAGCTGGAGTTGGAACACCTGGGAGATTCAGCCACTCCTGTGAAACTGAAAAAAGCAGTTCCTGTCTTGTAGAAATGATTGCTGATGTTTTCTTTTCCTCTTGAGTACCAACACCAACGGTAGCCATGTTCAGCTGGGGGACTTATTTTAATTCTCAAACTTTGCATGTACCTCTCTCTGTCTAGAAAGACCCTTGTTGCCAGGAATGCACAAGCGGCTTGGCCTTCACTCAGTGGCAGTGTTTTTCTTGTTAAGTACACTGGAAGCATGGATTATTTAAATGTTTTCATTCGCCTATGCTGAGTTTGAAGGCAAGTAAAATGCCATCATCTTCCTCCTCTGGAAGTGCTTTGGCTTTCCATTTTCTTTTCTCTCCCAGAAGAGGGACTTTTCTGCTTACAAACTGGATTTCACAGTCGCAGAATCCATTGTCCAGATGTTCGAGTATACTCTTTTCTAAAGCTTTGAGTGTGTTAACAAAAAAGTGCAGTTAGGAGAGCATCTTAAATAGAGATTCACCTTAACTCATCTCTAAATTTTTGTGTCCTTGTTGTAATACAAGCAAGCCAGTTTTTCTTTTAAACAGAAATTTATTCATTACTCAGTCAAGTTCAGATTCTTTTTCCAGCCAATGGAGAAGCTGTATGACTTCCCTTTATTTTGGTGGGTGAAAATAAATTTGAAGGCTGCATGGATTAAAGTGCTGCAGTGAAGGGATGTGGAATTTACTTAGAAGCAGAAACTGCATTTACACAGAAATGTGAAGCTTTTTTGGTAACAAGATAGAGACAGGTGTATTTCTTTTCCCAAATGAAGGTAACTTGCTACCGTGTTCCATAATTGTTTGTGGTGGTCAGACAAAGTACCCAGAAGCTGAGTTTCTGAAAATATGATTTTCAAGGTCCTTAACTGGCTGTGGTTTCGTAGTCACTTTATCTTGTTAAGTTCAGGTGGCTGTTGATGGACTGATAGTGCTTTCTAACCACTTTTGTCCATTTTATACCAGCACTGGTGTTGAATCAGTTGCACAGTGAGCTGTCAGGAACTGACCCTGCTGAAAATGGGGTTTTGCAGGGTTTTTTGTTTGGTTGGGTTTTTCGTTGTTGTTGGTTTGGGCTGGTTTTTTGGTTGTTGGGTTTTTTTTCCTTTGTCCCCTGATTATTTTAGTTTTTGTCACAAGTCTGAAATTGAACTAGATTTATATACTCACATGACAGCACACATGTTCATTGGGCCACATATTATCACTCCAGTATGTCAGCAGGCTCTGCCTATTGATACACTGGCAGCATCAAAGTGTTTAGTGACTGACCACTGACTTTCCCCGTGGCCCTTATATTTAAGGCTTGCTTCTGCCTTGGTTTTTATGTAATGCCTAGAAGTGAGACGAACCTGAAGTCCTTTCAAGGAGGTGTTTTTCATCGAGGTCATCTTAACAGTTTCTTTGTGGCTCTACAAAGAGTTGTATGTTGGCAGGGTGGGGATGAGAGCAGACAGACTGCAGTGAGAAGAACTGATCTGAGGGTTAGGAGTTCCCTAAGCAAGTGGGGTTTTTTCCATGGAAGAAAATGGACGTCATTGAGGAATTAGTGGTTGTGTTCATCTTTGTTCTTCACTCTCCCCAGTCTGCCTCACTCTGGCTTACAGAGAAGCTAATGGCTACTGTGAGTGTTCAGCCCTCATGAAAACTGGCTTGCTTAACTCTAGTGATTCCTAAATTTAATATGCTGCAGATCCAGCTTTGGATGTTGTGAGGTGCACACTGTTTCTCTAACCAAGACTGTGAGCATTCAGAAAACCTCTGTAAATAGGAGATTTAGCACCTGCAGATTTCATGTTTGGACCTCAGGGGGTCCCATTTTTATTTCATCCCATTATTTTTAATTTTTCTTCAACTGGCTTAAGTCCCTTGTTTATCAACAAATGTAAAATCCTTTTTCCTGTAGGTACTGCTTTCCTGTTGAAGTAACACTACATAAAGGTTTATGTTTAGAGTTTCATGCCTACTGCTTTTTCCCCGTCATACTTGGAGTGATTCTTTTAATTTTTCATGGGCCAGAACTTTCAGACTATTAAAGGTAAAACTGCTGCTCTGTGGAGTGTTTGAAATCAAAGTAGCAGCATGAGAACAGGACCATGAACAGCATGGAAAGGCATGGTTAGGATCACTGGTCTAACTTGTTGATGAATCAAGCCTGGTATTCTTTTTTTTTTTCCCATTTGCTTCTTGTGTACGTCCCTTGTAATCATGGTACTTGACAGAGACTTGCAAAAGCTCCATCTTGGGCTTCCAAAGAAATCTGGAAAGTCTAGAGTGACCCTAAGAAAGTGCATGAGACAGTGTGAGTTAAACAATGCGAGAGAAGATGGGGTTTTGTCTCCCTATTGACTGCCCTAAATAGAGCACTTGAGCACTGATGAATTCAGGGCTAATTTGCCATGTCATGCCTCAGTTGCTGCCCTGGAACTTGGCTTGGTGGCTGCAGGAAACTCTTCTGTTTGTTTCTATTTTAGCAGGGCCCAGTGAGTCGTGTCAATGTCACTGCTGGATTTAGAAGTGGGTGGCCAATGGAAGATGAACTTCTATTGGTCCAGCTCACTCATAGTACGGAGTATTTATAATTGGGTGCAAAGGGTGTGAAGCCGTGCTCCTGCTGCAGCCAGCTTGACCCTTCCCAGGGAGCACCAGCTTCGGCCGGGCTCCTGGGGAGAGCCATGCACTCCCAGGGAGCAGTCTGGTGACAGGGAGACCTCTGCCAAGCCATAGGAGTAAGTGAAAGGAGCTGGGAAGCCATGTCCTGTCAGCCACTTCTGCCAGTCTCTCAGCTCTTACGGGGCTCCTGGCTCAGTGTCTTCAGAGAGGCCGTACGGCATAAGGCAAACAAACCAGTTGTGCCTGTGTGTCCAGGCATCTCTGCTCCTGGACCTGTCTTACTGGAAGAGAATGTTTTTTATTGCTCCATGACAATTTAAAGAGAGGCTTCATAACCAAACAAGGGGTAGAGCTTGAATGGATGTCCCTCAGGTTGTGCGGCATGCTCTTCCTTTTCACTGGGGCAGAAAATTTGGCCTGCCATGCCAGGTAGGACCCACAAACTTTACTCTAAAATCTTTCCAACCTCTGGAATACTGAAATGTAACCCAGATGTGGTTGAATCCTGAAGAGAAAGGCAGATACAAAACAAGATGTTGTAGTGGGTTGGCCCAAAGTACTCATTACTGTTTATCTTCTGTGAGATAAGAATTAGGAGAAATGCAAAGCAGGCACCAACCTTGAAAGAATAAAAAGAAGTTTATTAACAGACCTAAAAGAGGAAAAAAAATTATACCACCTTCAGAACTCTCCTTCTCCCCCCACCTTCCTCCCTTCTCCCACTGACAATGTAAAAAGACAACCCTTGAGATGTTCAGTCTGTTTACCACTGCCATAATAACCTTGTTCAGTCCATTTAGGAAGAGAAGTCTCTTCTTGCTCATGCTATGAAAACATTATCACAACGAGACAGCCGCCCACTTCCAAATATTGTTCAGTCCATTTAGGAAGAGGAGTCTCTGCTCGCATGTGAATCCCTTCCCCTGACTTGCAGCTTTTCCCACAACTGTTTTCGAGGGTCCAATCTTGAAGGTTTTTGGGGTACAATTTTAAGGTTGAGCCGTTCAGAAACAAGAGTTCTCTTCACCCATCTCTGGGAGCATTTCATCTCTAAGAACAGAGGCCCTTCTCCATACTTTGCTCAAAGGAATGACATGAATTACCTCAAAGTAGGGAAGAGTTCCATTAATTAGTTGTTCATAGCATTTTACTATTTCATGCCTTCTCAAGATATTAGCTTCAATTGTGTAATCTTTGTTTGTTCTTATAAGAGAAATTTGATCATGGCATACAGTATTAAGGGAAAATAATAAAAATCTATCACAGGATAGTCACAGAATTAATTGATGTTTTATTGATATTACTAAATATTTTGTTCAAAACAGTGACACTCGATAACTTGCCTTTGGCAACTAGGGCCAAATATAGAGGAACTTCCTGATTCTTAATTTCAGTATTTTTATTCTTTGAAACAAGGTTTACACGTTCTGATTCATTACGAAGTTTTCTTAGTCATGAGCAGGTTTACTTTCTATTCTGCTCTGGAAGATATAGCTTAAAGAAATACCCCAAATTCTGCTATTTTGTGTATCCTAAATTAACTGGAATGTTGTTCTTTGTGATTGTTATAACAATAAAAGGCTAAGAAATGCAGGTTTCTGCTAGAACCTGTTCTATTTTTCTGGTAGGCTCTGAATACTGGATTTCAATATTTTATGCCTTCTTTTTGGTTTTTTTCTGTTTTTTTTTTCCTGTCCTGAGGAATGGCAAATAATCCCAATGCATGAGAAAAACTATGTCAAAAAGTAGTTTATGCTCTTCAACATTACTGTGTGGAAATAGAACAGGAAAAAGTTTGGTTAAGTGAGTGGGTCTGGTTTTTGTGAGGATCCAAATCCGTAGCCATTAAGTGAGATACTCATGTTCTTAGGTCACAGCCTGTGTTAGATGAGAAAATGGCATCACATTACACTCTTATGTTCTTTTGGGCATGTGAGGATATTTTTAACAATTCTGTACTAAAACAAATTCAGAAAAAGCTCTTTTTATGGAAGTAGACATCAAAACTTCGTTGTTTCATCTTTTGACTTACTAGTCTGGTTAAAATAAAATTTCCTAAGAGTCAGAAGTACCGTTCTTCATTTTATGCCTTCACTATAAACAGTGGGACTTCTTCTAAATCAATGCCTGCTAACTAAGCAAGCTTGTAACGGTTCACCTTTGGAAAAACCTAAAAAACCGGAAATGTACATAAGGAATTTCTATTCTAGAGCTAGAAGGTACTTTGGAGAGGTAAATTCAACTAGACTTTTTGAAGTATATTTTAAAGTCACTCTTCTTTCTTGTATTTTGACAGTAATTTTTGTCATAGGTCAGATATTTAAAATAAATCAATTTTCGTGCCAGTAAGCAGAAAATGAGTTAGTTTATGTAAGCTTTACCACAGTGTTCTTCATTAAAGTGAACAGAATGGCTCTTTCAATACTGATTCTTCATGTACATATACTACAATACAGGCAGAATACTGACACCACATCAGTAAAATTCAGGCCTGTATAACTGTCACCATGATGTTTGTCTGGTGTCCTTTAGAAATACAAGCAGTTGAATGATATAGATAGAGACAAAGCTAAACATTGAATTGAAAGAAGGTGAAACGTTTAGATTGCTTATTTATAATGTGCTTTTTTAATATTTTGATAGTAATGTTTTGGTAACAGCACTGTGTTCCATGACTGCTTTTTGACATCCTCATTACCCTGTTACTGACTTTTCCACTAGGAAATGTGTAAATGTGCTTTTGTTACAGGTGGCTGATATATTATCTTGCTACTTTGAAGAGTTAAAATTAATTTCTATACTTGTAGCCATCCATCTTGGTGACTATTTTGTGTTCTGCAACCGTGAGCTGCAGAAGGGAGAGCAGCTTTTCCTCAGCACTGCTCCTTTCTATTCTTACTGACAGGGATTTTGTCTGCGATGTCTCTTTGGCATCAGGGTTCCTGTTCTGCCCTGAAAGCCAGGAGCTGTGCAGGGTGCAGTGAGGAGCCAAGCCTGTTTACACGGGGCTGGGAAGCTCTGCGAGGGCAGTTCTGTGCCTGGCTGTGAAATGTGCTTCACTCTGACAACCACATCAGAGCTTTTCCTTTCTCATCTTTGCTAAATAAAAGTTTTAGCCTCCTCCTCGTTTCAGGCAGCCTTTGGCAAACAACTGGTTTTTATTTGTGGTTTTATGCTGGTTCTGACTTAGGGCGCTCTTTATTGCTGTGTGGTTCTAGCAATCAAATTTCAATTTGTTCTCTTGGCAAATGCGTAAGGCACAAGAGAAATTTTCTGTATATCTCAACAGAAATATGTTGTTTTTCCTTTATTTCTTAAACCCTTGGCATGATTTTTCTGTATCTGCAAACTTGAGTGTTTCCCATATATGCTCTGTGTGTATATGTTGATTGAGTTCATCTTTTTGGTTGCCATAAATTATATTTTTGTGTCTTGCACCACTTAGCAATGACGAGCATTGTTTTACTTTGGTTTAAGCTCCATTTGTTCTTAAGAGAGAGGTTATAAAACCCATTTACAAACCCTGAGGTAGAGAAGGATGATTATCAAAGAACACATGAAATTTTAGAGGTTGATGAGACAGTCTGTATGTCTGTTAGGAAAGGATTGCAGCATATAATATGTGCTCTTCTCCTGTGATGTCCACATTCCTACCAGAAAAGATGGTATCTTCTGCGATGTTGTTTGGTCTTCAGTAAAAAATGTGGATCTTTACTGCCTGTCTTTTAATACAGAAAGGAATTAATCCTGTTGGTCTTAATGGCTGGGACCCCTTTATGTCCCAAATTTGTAAAGACTATTGCACTCACATACAGCACATTGCTCCATTAAGTAAGGAGCCATTGTAAAAACATTTGTAGAATGTGGATCTTTTATTTGAGGATCAATAAGGGTTGATATTTTTATAGCTGTTTTTGCAGATTTTTCAAGCCATATTTTGCAGGATTGGAGGAAGATTGTGAAATTGCTTAGAAAGAGCATGCTCAGAGTAAACATCACAACACACTTGGGTTATCCACATTAATAGAAATATTTCACAGATTGAAGAGACCTCAGCATCATGTAACAGCAATGATATGCTACATTCCAAGATCCCAAGGCATGTTACAGTCATTAATTAACTGTCAACAATAGCTTCCTTTGATGACAAGTGGTGTTTCCTCCTGCTGAGGCATGGAGGATTAGATGCCTGTCTCAAAGCAAAGCATACTGCTCTTAAAAGATACTTTTATGAGTGGCCTATGCTTTTCCATTTTAATTCACTTTCATGTAAGGGTGTATATCACATCACCTCATCGTGTGTTTAATTGCTTAATTGCATCCTCCTCTTCCTCTGCTTTGATGCTAGTGGAGGAGTAAATAGCTTTGCTCAGAGGGCAGACAGATATTCTGCTGGTGTGAGTGAAAATTCAGTACGATGTTATTTAAACAAACCTGAAAGCAGGCACTCTTGTAAGGAGTGAATTTTCATAGAAAATGCAACTTTTCTCTTGTAAGATTGGCAACAAAGTTTATATATATATATATATATATATATATATATATATATATATATATTCATTAGCATGTAATAGCTTTTAGCCTAAAGGAAGGATGTCAACTCAAGTGGAAGAAGATAATGTGAAATAAAAAAACCCAACTGACGAAGGTTTTGTTGGGAAGGGAAGAGAAAGACGATGTTCCTTTCTCCCAGCATACTGTTATGCTGTCTTCTGTCCCATGTGGCCCCAAGTCTAGTCCATCTTCCTGTGCAACTGAAAGTTTAACTAAACAGACAAGATGTCATATACTGGATGTAGTTCTCAGCATAACTCAGGCTGATCTCACAAGCAGGAAGGGGCCAACACTGTGCAGCAAGAGGGAAATCCACTGCAGTTCCCCATTCCCTCCTCTCTGCAGAGCACAGATGGTTCTCATGATTTACTTATTTTAATGGGCCTTCATGGGATGCAGAAGGAATGTTCCAGCTGAGGAAAGCCAGTGTAGTAACACCATGAATCAGTGTGCCAGACTGATCTGTTCGCTTCCCAGGAAAAAAAAAAATAAAATGCAATCAGTAAGTTGTTCTGGTTTAGGCTGGATAAAGCAACGGCTGCTCCAGGGGCTGATAAAGTCTGCAGGCCTCTTTAAAAGGCCTGTTTGAAATTTTTTTTTCTCAAATTATGTCCAAACACTCCCTGTGAGCTCCCAGTCCCACCCTTCTGTCCAGTGCTGAGCCCTGTGCTGTTATGCAATGCAACCTTTGAAAATGGCACTCTGTTCTTAGCAGACACCAACCTGGATGTCAGAGGGCCAGGGTGGGCTTGTTTTTCCTGTCCTTGTAGCTGTTTGTAAACAAATTACTCTGAAAACTGCCTGTTCTGTGGGGGAATGATATGAAGGATGAGTTGTTGTTGTTGTTGCTGCCTTGCCTTCCTTTTTTTTTTTTTTCTTCCCCCTAATCAGAACCAATCAGTAAGCTCTCATTTTTGATTCAGGTTTTCATGAGAACTGGTTTTGTAATGTGTTGGTCTTAGTAAAGGATGCCTTTGCTGAATAGTCTGATGCCAACTGACTTGTTCATCAGAGTGAAGTGCTACATGCACAAAGTGATCCATCTCACATCGTAAGACAAAGGAATGAAGTTTGGAAAGCACAGTTACAAGTCACTGATGTACACATTTAGCTTAGCGAAAACAAAGACAAAAAGAATCCTACTCCATAACAGCAAATAAACTTCAGTTCTCCTTGCGGCAATCAGGAATTAATTTAGTGGATTGGAACTTCAGGAGGAAGTTCCAAGTTGGGTCCAAAGCTAAGGTGGTGATCTAAAAGGTTGTTACAGAAATTCTGTTGCATTTGCAATCTTTTCAAAGCCATTTGTAGTGAGCAGGCAATTTACTTAGGTCCTGTACACTTTCTTCTCTAGAGAATTGAGCTAAGCAACCACTTCCTCACAGAAAGGATGCTCTTTCCTCTCCTTTGTGGCATTTCCCAAATTTGATGAACCAAGTTCCAGAAGAGTCCAGTTTTGAAAAGAAGATACATAGAAACAATCAAAACTAGGTGTGTGTTGGAGGTGGCGGGGGAAATAAAGTTATCTTGTGTTTGGGACTCTAAAATGAAGTGTTTCAGCTTCTGCTCTGACCCCGGGAGCTCATGATGTAAAATCTTTACATATAATTTAGAACATAAATCGGGAGCTTTTGGCTCTTGAAAGTTTGGTTTGGCTGGGACTGGATCGTTCTGTCCCCTGGAGGGACCATGCTTCCTCCACCTCAAGGCTGAGGGAGTGGGAATGTTATGGCAGGTTTGCAGGCTTACAGTGCAGTTCAACACTTGCACTTGTTTTCATGTAATACATTACCTTTACAAAAACAGCAAAGCCTTTACTTCCTTTTTCATCACATCTGGCTCATAACAGCATAGTTCTTTTTTTTTTCATGGAGAAAAATATTTTAAAAGCCTCTTAGGTACAGAATGGGGAGGGAGAATGAGGAGAGAGAGGCATGAATACTTCACCAGAAACTAATGACCGGTTCTTTTCCCTCAAAATTTTAAAGGAGAATGTGCGTGTGTCTTCACTCTTAGTTTCTGCAGAACACAACTGGGGGAAATCAGGTTTGTTTCAGCCCTAGCAAGGCTTTGGTGTGGCAGTGGTCTGGCAAGATGTTTAGGATGAGATTCCCAGGAACACTAAAGTGTTGCTAGGTAGCGCTACAGACGTTACTGGGCTCTCCACAAAGGGCTTGTTCTTAGCATGCCTCAGGTGTCTGTTGTCTGAAGGTGGTGTTACATTTCTGTCTCAAGGACCTGTTACCCTTAAGGTGTTTTGTTCTTGCTGTGCTCAAGGTGTCTTCCCAGGAGCTTTCTAACTCTTCATGTTTGGTGCTGTCTGTATCTTCAGCATTAAAATACTGAGAACAGTCATCATTTTTATGGCTTTCTCTAGTCCCCACAGTTAAATCTGTTCCCGATCATAAATGCCTGCTTTGCATGTGAGAGACTAGAACCTGCTGACCTCCCCGAAGTTGTCATATCTTATCTTTTCCTTGCCCAATAAAAGCTCTGCTTCCTTTCTCTTTTTCTACCAAGAGATGTTTCTACCCTTTCCTTAGTACCTCTTGCTGACTATCTGAAGTTTTTCCTGCCCGGAGTTATCTCCAAGCTTATCTGATTGCTGATTGCTTATTGCTGATTTGTCCTTTACACCGCGGGGGGGCTATCAAGGTGCATAATCTATTACCCACTTTTCCCCATAGCAACCTGTCTTGTAATGATGATGACTGGGAGATGAAGGGTTAAAACAGCTGAGAAAGAAGTCAAGTTATTTAGTCAAATGGAAAAAGGCATTATAAGTATGATGTATGTAACGTTTCTGTACGAGAAGATGTAAAATGTTCATTTTCTTCTGCCCAAAATCTTTTTAGTTAAACATTATTTTTAAAATAATGCTAATTTTAGACTTCTAAATACTTACGAGGAATGGGAGTGAAGCAATTTTTTTGGTTTCAGACTTTAAAAGATCATTACTTGTGTCTCTTGCATGAAAAGAAGTTTCATGTGCAACTCTGGGAGATTTTCATAATTACATTCATGCTTGATTTTTCTCTTGAGTTCTTGAGAATGGGGAATATATGATCACATGAATCTAGGAGGTTAAAAAAAAGGACAGATGAATTTAAATGAAGGGCCAGTACAGAAAGAGAGTCAACACTGAAGCGCGTGAATAATTAACAGCTCTTGTTGATATTAACCTCAGCTTACAGGCTCCGACAAATCTGTTCAGCATCCATGTGTGTTTTGTTTGTGGTGGGGGGCTGCTCCCCGTCCTGAAATTTTATGCAGTCCTAGACTTTAATGCAAGGAGTTTGGGTCCTTAAGAAATTCTTGATTCCCAAATCTTAAACCTAAACATGAATTATCTTAATGAGTCACCAGTCTCCTTTTTCCAGATAATTCTGTAATTTTTGGGCTCATTTTTACCCTCTTCTTTGTATGTATACAGACAACTGGTTCTACTGCATTTTGATGCTTTTTAAATATTCACAGTGAAATTTGTGTAGAGCTGTGGGTTTTAAATTGGTCTAAATATAGTGAACATTTTCCTATATGTTTTTGATTGACTCAGTGAAGTATTTAAAATCTGTTTTGAAATAAAAGCCTCAGTTATTTATATGATTGGTGATAAGGTAAAGACAACTGTAAGGCATAAATTAGCAAAAGATTGTCTGCACTGGTTTCAACTGAAATCGTTGTGCTGATGTGGGAGAGCAGACATGTATCTAAGAAGTGAAGTATTCTAGAAGAGTTTTGGATGTAGTAGAACAGTTTTGGAAAACTGTATTTGCTGCTTTGAAGGGGAAAGAACTGTGCTATCAAATAATGGAAGGAAGAACCTATTTATCCTATCCTGGTTTCTTGCTGAAGTTGATTTCCGAAAGATGTTCATAGATTCTTCTGCAGTGGAAAATTCTTCCATTCCTCTACATTATGAAGAACAGATCACTTGGAAGGTTATATGAAGAAAAATATTTCTATGACTAGACTTGTTCTGACATTTCCTTATTCAGTCATTTAAAAGCATTGCTCCACTTTTGCATGACTGTGATCCTGATGAAACCTCTTTGTACCTTCAGCTCTCTGCTCATGTTTCAGAATATCTGTTAATTTGGTTTTCCATAACATGGAGAAATATTTGGTTTAAGATGCACTCACCAACATTTCTCTTCTGTAATGCATTAAGGATGTGATTTTCTTTTTGTGCTTTCTGGAGATAAAACTTTTCTCTTAAAACAAATCAACAGAAATAATATCAGCTATAATAAAGTTGTTTGGTGGCCCATCTGAGCTTTGGTTTTTGCACTTGTGTAATTCTAGCACTAGATGCAGAGCAGTGACAGATGCTGAGCAAACAAATCAGTGTGACTCCTCTTCCGACAAAAACCTGATGATGTGTGTTCAAAGGCATTGTGAAATTTGTGGTTGTGCAGATCTGTGTCAGGGACACCCCTGCAGCTCAGTCTGGTCTCCAGCTTGGTGCCAAAGCAATGCATGTAGACATTGATTCCTGTGCTCTTAACCCTTTCTTTTGAGCAGTGCTTGGTATTTCTGGCTAAAACTTTGAAATGTCTACTACTGAATGCTCTACTTCCCTAGCAGCAGATTGTTTTTTAAAAAAACAAGTTTTACTAGTGATTTACTTACTCAGCTGAATGCTAAAAACATTTAATTATAGAGGAAGTAACAAAGTAGGTTAAGGAGCCTCCATGCAACTTACTTTCCAGAATGTTTTTCCCCATGTATTCTAACTTAAAGGGGGGAAAAATGACTCAAAGGCTAGCTTGGCCTAAGGAACAAAAGTGCATCTTGCACTGCTGAGAGTTACTCATAAATTTACATCATCATTTGATCTCTCTCTGCTTGGCTTAATTAAAACACTGGAATGTTTGTTCAGTAGATAAGAACATTACTGGGAGTTATTTAAATTAGGAAATACTCTGCTTATTGTCATTAAGCGCCTTCTCCCAGCCCTCCTCCCTTACTCCTCACAGCATGTAGGAATAAGTGATATATGACTATAGAATAATAACAGTTAAGTCACAGATGGTTGAAGGTAAAGCCTTTAAGTGAATGCTGAATCTCTTTGCTGTTCATGTTAAAAGTGGCGTGGGGGTGTTTCTTTTCTTTTTTTAAAAAACCCACTTCCGTCTCTTTTATCTGAAACTTTGGGTCTGACACGAGCAAGACATTTTTTGTAGAGGAAAATCAACGTGGAGTTATAGATTGTGTAAAAAACATGTTAATAGTAGTAGTAATTGGAATAGGCTGAATAATATTAAAATGTTCCATCTAGTATTTGGATTGTTGTTGTTACCATTTGCTTTCCAGAGTATTTTTTTAATTTGATTTTTTTTCCATTTCCTTTGTTTGAAATATTCAGCAAGTGTTTCTATTTTTCAGTTTCTTAGATTTTACTGTTGCAACTGTGGAATTTATTTTGGCCTTTTAGATATGAATGACTTGATATTTTCCCTGTCCTTGTAAGGCATCCAGTTGCTCAACCTCTGTGAAGGAAAACATCATTTAATGTGTCCTGATCACCACCAAGTGTAATGGGAAAAGACTGCTATATCACTTTCTTTCATTTTGTGAGTTCTTTTAAAATTTAATTTGAAAGAAAAAATACAGACTGGAAAGGCTTCCTACATGCCATAAGGGATCCTTTGTCTCAAGAGGTTAACAGGTTTATGGAAATGTCTGCTGTTTACAAAATGTGCAGAGCCTGGGGACCAAATATTTAAGGTTTCTGCCATACTCCATACCTGGTGGCTTGGAGTAAACCAAAGGCTACAATTTAATTCATTGGTGTGAGTTTTGTGAATTCAAACCTGATTTGTAAAAATCCACTGTTCTTACCAAGGTTGGCTGTCTAAAGTATCTCATAATCCAGACATTTTCTGGAAGACATGTTTTTATTAATCTGTATTGCTGTCTAGTGAAAAGCATATTGACAGCAGTGACCAGATCTGTTCCAAGTAGCCAGAGGTGGGGGGACGTTTGTCAACATTTTCCATTACTCTTCTGCTTGTTATGTTCAAGATCAGTACTTGTACAGGATTTGGTATCTCAGCTGCGCTCCTCAGGTCTTTGCTGAGTTGTCTGTATGCCCCTCACTTTTACAGCTTGTTCATCCCCACTGTCAGGTCACCATATTTTGGTGCATTATTTCACATTCTCCAGGGTTGCTATCTCCCTTAGGAAGGTAGGTTGCTCTCCATTGCCCATGTGGTCCTCAATAATTTATCTGCATTTGGTCAGAGAGCAGTAAATGCGGGTGGCAGATGTGTCAGGTGACAGTCATATCATTTGGGAACCAGGGCAAGGAGCCGGATGGCTTTGAACATGGGCTGTTCAAGCAGCCAGTCACTACCCAAGAATCACTTGTATTAAGTATACAGAAGAGTTTTCTCATATTTAAATGCTGTGTTTATCCAGTGAAAGTTTCTGAGGGTCTTTTCTGGAAGAGAAAAGGGCCAAGTGGGATAACAAGCAGTGAGCAGTGCAGATTAGTGCAGCAGCCTCTGTGCCTGTAAGGACTTTGAGATGGCTCATTTCTCAGCTTTTCCTCACCCTGAAAGTCGCATGAACTCCTGCTTTCATCCTGCTATTTTTCCCATTCCATCATCATGTATGCTGGATAATACTGCACTGTTTCCAGTGGCTTTATTTTCACCAAAGGTTTTCTCTTTTTCTCGGTTTGAATTGTGTTTCAGCACTGCAAGGCTGTGTAGTGCCATTCATGAAGTAGAGAGGGGGAGGATGAGGGAGGAGAAAAGCTGTGCAGGTGTAGAAGCACAGGGAGATTACTCCAGACAGCAAGAGCTGCAGAGGAGTTGGCTCAAGCAGCCGGAGCACCGAGGTTATGCAGAGAGCTGAGAAGGCAGCCAGCTTGAGACGAGTGCAAGTTTGCAGCAGGGGAATAGAGAGAGAGCAGATCCACAAAGTATGTTGGATGAAGTCCATAGGGAGCTTTACAAACCAAGAAAGATATTACTTATGCTGGGTCAGGTTTCTTTCCACGCAGATGTTTTGTTAGCTCTTGCACTGTCATTATGTTGGACCTCTTCAGTGTGACTAATATTGCACAAGTTTCAGATCTTTTCGTCTCCATGAATACTCAAATGCAAGGAATAAACCTTGAAAAGCTTTCCCTATTGCTTCTCCTTCTACTACCCTGAAGTAAAATCAATTTCCCTACTGGATTTTAAAAGATTAAATAGGGAGTGAGTGTGCTTTCATGTGCAAATCAAAATTAACTTACGTGCTTTGCATTTCCAAGTACAGAACTGTAAAAAAATCAAGGTGTTTGTTTTTATGCCCCCTTGTATAACACAGAAAGTGGTTTCTGAATTTCCTTGCTGTTTTCTGTGATTGCTGCTTTAACTATTCTATGAAATAAAGGGCTAGGAAGAGACTGTGGACATGACTATGTAAACTTTATGATAACGCCTCATAAATGCCAGCTCTGTGAAATAACAGAGTTTTTCTGCTTCCAGTGTTTCTGCTTCCTGTGTTTCTCTGTCATTCCCTTCTCTCCTAGCAACAGCTAATTTGGGAAGTGGCTTTTGATGCTCTACAGTATTTAGACAATGTGTATCCAATGCCATGATCAGACCTGGCTTACTGTAACTAGCCGGAGTTGCAAGCATATGGTGATGTCCGCAAGGAATTAAACCAAAGCTTCGAGGACTGGGCAGAGCCTTTCCAGAAGAGCAAGGATCTGTCAACAGAATTGTAGCCCATATGTAATTCCTACAAATCTGTGAGCGGGAAATGCCAATGCTTATTAGACCATGCATTAAATATCATTGAACAGATGTTCAGAGAGCCTTTCATTCATAGTGCTGTTAGCAATGAATGGGGTATTATGCTCCCATTCTAAATTTTTAAGTCAAGTGTAAAGATATGCTTGAAAAGGAGAAATAGTGTTAAGTGCACCCTGCCGCCATTCATGTTCAAAGACAGTGGGTTTTTTCCTCCAGTATCTAAAATTAATTACACTGGAAATAAGTATTTAACAATACAGTCTCAAGTTGTACAGAATATGAAACTACACAGTGAGTATTGTTTGTTTGATAAAATATATGTACCTTTCTCATCTGGCAGAGAGAATTTTTCTGAAAGAACAGTTTGTGAGCTCTAGCCTTACCGTTTCCCAAGGGCTGTGTTATCTTTGTTTTCAGGGTTCCTTCAATATATATGTGTTTTAATCATGTTGCTTTTAAAGAGCTTAGAAGGCTGCAGAGAAATTAAGTGTGCTATTTTCCTAAATCGTGTTCAGAAGACTTTCATTACTCTCCTCCACTTCCTTTTCCTCTCAGTTCTCTCCCTGTTTTACACCAATGTGAATTACTTTCAGGAGTTTCCCGTCACTCTCTCCTGATTATAGAAGAGTCTCGGCTGTCTGACTTAACCTTATCCTCGTTCTTATTGAGCTCAGCTTGTATGAAAGGATTGCACTTGAGATTCCTGGTAAAGGTCACACAGGAGGACTGTAATTTTCTCATGGGTGCCCTGACAAAAGCCTGGGTTTGTGCATCTCAGGTCTTAGCCTGTTTGTATCTTTGTTGACATTAAGATGTACAGATAAATTTATCACGTTATGTGTGAGCTTCTTGGCCTCTCTCAATGATGGTGATCTGGGTTTTACAAGAAAAAATAATGTTTAGGGTTTGTTGTTAATTTTGTTGTTTAATTTGTTGGTTTTTGGGAGGTTTTTTGGTTTTTTTAAAAAAGAGAGAGAAAAGCAGAAGTGTCGGAAAGGAGGAAGATACAGCATTCTTGAAACTACATCCAAATTTTAGGGCTTAGGAAAAGATGTTCCCAGACACTAAAGAGTACCACATCTGCCTGTCAGGGAGCTCTTGGAACATCCTCTTAGACATCTGATACCAGCTGGGGGACACTGAGCTGAAACAGCAATGAACTGTTCAGGGGCTTGCCCATGCTGGAAGTGTGACTTCCAGAAGGAGAAACTTAGCATTTAAAGATATCCCTTTTTTTGGTTTAATTTACCAGTAGCCAAAGAATGGTGTAAAATGTCTGTATTTTGGACCTCAGTGGAAAGAAAAGAATACATTAAGAGAAAAGTGTAATTTTGAGGTGCCTTCATTCATCTGCCACCATTTCATGTTCCTGTCTAGGTTTTATATCCTGCCTCCTCTTGGACTTAAGTGTGTTTTGTAAAGGGAGAGTGTTAAATCAACAGCAGGTAACGTAGAAGGAATTTATGAGGGCTTGCATTTTATTCCTTTTTTTGGTTTAATTTGGTTGACTTTCACGCTCTTTTTATCTAAGTCACAAAGACTTTTGATATCCCTTTCTAAATCATTGTGGTTGTGCTTATTCTTATTGGGTCTTTGAAGAATTAAGAGATACATGAAGTTACTACATTGGCTGTGCTTTGAGTGGAGTTGGACCAGATGAACTCCAAAGATCCCTTCCAACCTCAGTTACTCTATGCTTATAAAATATTTTAATTAAAGATTAATGTGGGGTTTTTTTAGCTTCCCTCTCAGTAGTTTCACTGTCCAACAGTTTTGAGAGAAGTTGTTTTGGAACTCAAGATAAGCTGTCTTTTCATGTTCCCCAGGGTTTTGTATGTTGGCATCAGCAGCTCTGTGGGCATCATCTGGGAGTGACGTCTTTAAGGCTTCAGGGGCATCTTAGAAACATTTGCTGACTTGTGCAAAGAAAAGTATGGTTAGTGGAGTAGCGTGTCCCTTCTGTCACCCCATCACGAATATTTAAGAAAATGAAGAAGACTAACATGATTTGAGTATTTTCAGCCAAGGAATTAAAGACGACAATAGGATGAACTCTAGAAATACCAAATAAGCTAGGTAAAGAATTTCTCAGGCCTTATTTCAAAACAGAATTTGTCACTTATGCTTAAATGTTAAATTATGTTTCACTTTTTAAAGATTAATAGAAATATATGCTAGCCAAAAATGACATAAAGAACTTTATTTTGAGAAGAACCTGCTCTTGGGGTTATTTTGAAATGTTGCTGTTTCTTGGCCTAAGATGATTTCTGCTCCCCCCACTTCCCTTCTTCATTTTTACTGAACCACGAAGCCAGAGAATTTCATTACTCATTTAGCTCAGCTTTCAAGCTTTCAGCATGCTTATGTTAACCATATAATTGGGCATTTCAGAATGCTGACCAGATTAATTGATCACTTAAAATATTATCCTCTTTCAACTACAATTTACATTAAACTTAGCACTCAGAAATAATGTACTGTTTCCTGAGACTGTTTCATTTGAGATTGAAAGTGCTTTGGAGAAAGTACACTTGATTGGGAAGGAAGGAGGGAATCACAAGGGCAGGATAACAGGATAACAAATAACCATCTGGATCATCTTGCTTTCAGTATCCAGTCATCTCAAAAATCTAAGGTCTGGAAAGGACATGTGGTGTGATCTGTTCCAATTCTTCCCTGTCATGGTCAAGCGTGTTATGCATTCCTCTTTATAAACCAAACAAGTTTCTAATTCCTGACTTTCTGAAAAAGCATGGAAATCTGCTAGCATTACAATGCTTTTAGTCTTTGCTTGGAACTTTCCTTGAAACTGGATTACTTTTAGCTTCAATAAGAATTTTTATTTGGCAATGGCTACTCCTAATCTTTTCATCTGTCTATGGTTGATGCTTTGCTGGGAGGTACTCATCAGGCTATGTGTTAAATCGCACTAATTTGTCTTACACCAGCAGAAATTGCTATGGCTTTGTCTGTTTCCTATTATTTCAGAGTAATGGCTTTTTTTTTAAGGTCTGTTTTATGTTCATTCTGTTGCAAATTCAATGGAAAGAATGTCTCAGGGCAAAGGGGGAAAGCATGTCAAATAGCAGGAATAATGGAGAGCACGGTCTCAAATGGGGACACTGGTGGTCTTAAACGTGACTAACAGCTTCTTGCTTTTATTTTGATAAATCCATTAAAAAGTCAGTCCTGCTCTAAAGTGACACAAAAAGATGCCAGCTGACTGGGCTGTCCTTGCAATGCGTGAACGGGCTGGTGCAGGTTCCGGCTGTGTGCCTCTCTCCAGACAGGGCTCTCCCTGCCGCCTCTCCAGCCGAGCCTCTGGCAGCCACTTGCGGCAGGAGTGACCCCGGGCCAGACTCCACCAAGTCCCCGGAGTGCCAAAGCCTTGAAGGCTGAATCTAAACAACAACCACAGCCCATGTAAATGTAACAAAGAGAGCTTGAAAATCTTCCCTAAGAGTTTTCAAATGGCTCATGGACTGGTCCAAATGTGCTCTTGATGCAATGATACTGGAACTGGGAATTTTGAACCACCAGGGTGTTGCTACCACTGCTTGTAAAGCATGTGTTAGATAAAGTGGGATGATGATAAGGGTCCACAGCCTTTTTATACTGCTAGGGATGACTGATCCCAGTTCTACTATGTGGAAGTGTGGTGTAGAAAAGTATTTTTTAAAATGTGGAATTTCCTTAGAGGATTTTGTCCTAGAGCTGCTAGACAGAGAAGACAAATTTTTCATATGTAGGCCAGCAACAGTAATGGTTTGTGTCTATTCACTGACTCAAAGAGTAAGATGAAATTGAATGCATTATACATTTTACTGTTTACTTCCTAACTGCCGTGTTTTGCCTGGGTGTAGGTTCTTCTTTTGAAGACTAAAGTTAGGTAACCAGTTGTTGCTGAATATACATGCTGCTCATCTATCCTGTCTCTGTTCTCAGCACTTCAGTTGTAATTTGTGGGGTTTGCATTAGGGAAATGGGGTTCATTTAAATAGCAAAGGTAGCAAATGAATTTGGAGTGGATCTGTGTGTGTTTGAAAGATACCCCAAAGAGGCTGGAGAAGTAGCCATGGCAATCTAAGGATGCAAAAGGACTTGTGTGTGCTAGAGGCAGCCCGGTTTGTATGGTTGCTTGGGGTTTTCATTAAACACCTGCTCTGCATCAGATCATCCTATTTAAAAAAATGTGGGTTCAGCTCCTTTCTCTGTATCTGGAGCACTGTGGAAGTGCTTCGCTTCTAAAAGTGGGTAGTTATGTCTGTTGGAAAAGCAGTTTAGAAACCTCTTCTGGAACCTTCTGGTATGAAGATACTTTAAAATTTAACTAGTTCTTACATTTGCATGTCTGAATGACTGCCTTAAGTTTTCAAAAAGGAGGGAAAGAAAAATGAGGAGACCTGTTTCTGAGGTCTGTGGTCTAAATGAGGGGAATATTTGAATGGAGCTCAATAATGTGAGCCTTAAGTTTGTAGCCAACACCTTCTTCTGTCAGTCCAGAATAGGAAAATATGGCACCATTATTCTCTGTGTTGTCTGTGCAGTTCAGATATAGCTGAAAACAAGTTGTTCCCTTCACCCTTGAGTCCACACAGGGCTCTGTATAACATTGAATTTGTGTGTGTATTCTGGCAAATTTATGAGTGAATCTCCTAAAGCTGGCTACTGCTGCTCTGCTGTGTAAATGCAGTAGTCCATTTTATAAAGGAATGATTTGTGCCTGCATACTTGAGAACAGAATTGACCTCACAATTGGCATTGAGCCCTGATTCTGGTTACTTGTGCTCCCCTCCCCTGCTTATCTTCTCCCTTCCAGGACTTCTCTCAGTGGTGCTTTTGGGTTCCCCTGTTCTGGGACTACTTGAACACCTAATTTTTGCAGGCTTACACACAATTTATTTCTGTGTATAAGAAATACACTGGGAAAGCACTGAGGCAATTTTTGTCCTAGCCTTTGTTCCTGAGAGGTGTTTGGGAGAGGATTGTCAAAAAAGAAAAAGATTGGTTTTACTGATATTCACTAGAACTCGTAATAATTTCTAGGCTTTCATTTGGGGCCAATGTGAGCACATCTTTTATTTCTTTTTTGGCTAGCAGGGCAAAGTGTGTGTTTGGAAAAGGGTTCAGTTTGCACTGAGGAAGCTGCTTGGACCACTGGCTTCCGCAGATGGAACTTCTTACCAGATACTCACCCCTGCTCTGTGATCCTCCTTAAAAGGTTTTTGTACATTAATGGCCAGCATTTCCATAGCAGTTTTTTAAATCTCTTGTGTAAAGTTGAGAGATAATGCAGCAGATATGATAAGCTGCATTGCCTTCCTCCACCATCCTGCAATAATATTGATTGGAATACTAAAAGCTCTTCATTGATAAAATCATTCCTGAGCAGGGGTCAGTTGTCCATTTCCTGAGCCATCCATAGCTCTGTAGAGAATATTTTTCTCAGGAACACTCCTTTCTTTTTGTTGTGTTCTATTTTCTATACGCTGTCCCTGGATTATTTCCAGGGAAGGAAAGAAGCCACCAACATGAACAAACCAAACCCACCAAACCTCACCGCACCTCTGGTACTGCTGTAGCATCTGTTCTCAGACCCAGATGTAAGTACCTCTGTAGGGGATGATTATTGTACTGTTTCCATACACCAACATGCCAAAGATCCAGTTTCCTCCTCTTGTAAACTGTCTTAGACCTCCAGTAGCTTTAGGGTCATCTTGCTTGATTAAGGACAGCAGAATTTGATCTTGGCTTGTGCTTGTGCATCTGTAACTTTTTAATCTGGAAGCACATTTTAGTCATTTTGGAGTGCATTTTAGAGTCATTTTAGTCTTGCAAACAAATACTTTCCTACTTCCATCACTTACAAGGTTTATTTGAACTAAATTCTATTACACCAAATAAATATAAACAGTACTTCTGCATAATACTCTTATCTTGCATTCCAAAACACTTCACAAACCTCAAATTCTCAAGTTTGTATTTCTTAGAATAACCAAAGGCTGGGAAACAGTGGAGCATGGTTTGAAGTCTTTCTATAATTATATGCAAAGCTGGCATCCATGCTGCTCCACTGTCAGCAGGATAGTGAGCCTGGAGTCTGAGAAAGAGGAGTGCTAGAGAGATAAGTCATGTTTAGGAGAATGGGAGGACTCTGAGAAACAGGATATGACACAGAGGCCATGGGAAAAAGTAAAACCTCCTCCTTTGCCACAAACCCAGATGCCTGCAGTAAAGCTGGGCTTTACTTTTCAGACTGCAGCATCAGAGGCCTTGGTGGGGGGGCTCCAGAATAGCTATAAAGGGCAGCTGGTATTGGGGGGGCCTCATAAGAGCACACTCAGGTGTATGGGTGACACTGAGTATATCATGAATCTGAAGACAAATAATTGTTATTAATGTTTGGCAAAAGCAGCTGCTCGTAGAAGCCAGGACAGTCACAAAAAAATGAGTAATTTTATGCTGAGAGAAGATTTGGGCTTGGAACAAAACACTGGGGATCTAAGGAGGAGCCCTTAGTGTTGCTAATAAATATCCACTTAGGCAGATTTGTCACTCATGTCTCTGAAAGTTTTGTGGCTGGATGAAAAAAAAGTGCTTTTATTTCTTGAGCAGCTGTTATTTTAAATGGGTGCAGCTGTACCACAGTGTCCATTGACACCAATTGCTTTGTGATTTAGGGTATTGGTTGAAGTCAACCAAGTAGAAAGATTTTTTTTTTCTTTGTTAAACTGAGGAAAATCTTGTGAAATAGCTCAAGTTTGTCAGACTGGAGCAGGCACAACTGCAGTGTTTCTGTTACATTACTGTGAAAGCTTTTGAGGGACATGGAAGTCGATGACCATTTGCTGTCAGCTGAAGCACAGCTTTGCTGGAGCTGCCTCTGTTTGCTCCAGCGAGGGCATGACCTGCCACATGCAACGTGGAAGTCATCTGAAAGATTTCCTGTGGCAAGAACAACATTGCAGTTATGTAATGAAGCTTTATTGTTAGAAGTATGTGAAAACAGGAGCTGTGAACTTGCAGGCAATTCTGAGCTGAAATTTTTCCATATTCTCACTCCAAAAGGTTTTTTTGGAAAGTTTAATGGAATGCTGTTTGGCACTTTTTTGATGGGAGTGAGTGTTCATGTCTGAAGAAGACTTTTTTTTTAGTTATCCCATTCTAACAGTGAATCTCCTAAATTCAAAACATTAGGAGAGTAAGAGTTTTAATCTTGGCTCTGCTGATTTGCTCAGTAGGCCTGGAGAAGGCCTTCTGTTTTTCTGCTGTAGACATAAACTATTAAATGTCTACAACAAGATTTTATGGTAAGGTATTTCAATCTTTTATAGGTAATACTGGAGTTTTAAACCATCATCTTAAGGACTTTTTGCAAAAGCAAAAATCAGGGAGACATTGCTGCTACTCAGCTTATGTCAAAACAGAGGTGAAATATCAGGAGGTGGAGTTTGTTGAGGGAGGTTACTTTTTTAATGTAGATGACTACAATTTCTTCAAGATAAGCAACTCCTATAATTATGGATGCCAATTATTTTGTGTACTGTTTTTAAATATCTAATTTTTTGAGTAAATAATAGAGGTAATGGCATTGCAAATAAAGCCATACCATTGCACTGTTTTCCTTGAATGAAGATGCCTAATTAATTTCCCTTTCCTCATCCAGAAAGCAAACAAAAGGCTGGTTTTTAACCTGTTAAACAGTTTTAGTTGCCCTGGAGAGAATGGTAAAGGTCTTAAATTTCTATCTGTTTCTTAAATACAGGTGGCCAGTAAAGAGAGGGAAATCCAGATTGTGTTTGGAGTTTGGAGACAGTGGAAAAAGGAGCACTGGGAGTGCACTACTAATCAGACAGCAGAGAGTTTATTGTGGCCCTGAGAGAGGCTTCTGAGATGTCACTGGGATTTTTTATTTCATTTTGTTCTCTTTCTTCTGGTGGCTTGTTTCGTTAGGGTTTTTTTGTTTGTTGGTTGGTTGGGCTTTTTGTGGGGGCAGTGTTGACGTTTCTTTTTGTGGCTTTTTAGTTAATATTGTGTATTTGAAATTGCCTTTTTTTTTAGTCCCTTAGACTGTGCTTTTGGGAAGTTGTGGGGGATTTTCGCTTGGCTTTGTCTGATTTTGTTTAAACTTTTTCACTTTAATTTCTATTTGAAGTAGCATGTATGAAATTTCTTGTACTGTACTAGGCCTTGAAAAGCTGCTTACCAAAAGATTAATATAGATACATTGATTAAAAATTCAGTGTAGACCACTGAAGCCAACTGGAGTTACTTTTGTGTGTTACAGGGCAGAGTCTGCCCTACTGCAGTTCAATGGGTACAAAACACAGCAATCCTTTTTGGAAAGGTCTCGTTTTCCCTCAGCTGTTAATGGTTAGCTTATCTAAAATTCCCAGGAATTACTTGTGGGCTGATTTGAATTCTACTGGTAGTTATAAAAGCTGGGAATTTTGAGGTCTGCTTGCTTTTTGATTGCATTTATAGTAAGGTGGGAATTTTCCCTTACACAAATATCTTCTCCCTTTTCCCCGAAGAGAACCCCCACCAAAGACAGGTGAAAGTCTTTGGAAATTCAAAATGGCAATGGTTTTTTAATGATTTCACTAAACATTTGATATTTTTGTGACCAACAAGTGACACTGTTTGGGGGTATCTCATACTTTAAAGAATATAACACCTGGAAGACAGAGGCTTTAAATTAATTTGATATGCCTGATTGATTATTCTAGGTAAAGTCAATTATGTGATACTTACCAGGCATCTAGTTAAATCTCATTTTTACTCTGGCCATGGCTAGTGAGGTCTTGGGTCCCACCATATGCCAGAGCTTCTGGCTCCCAAACCAACATTTAATAATTTCTTTCTGCTGCCCTATGGTGTCCTCCTTCAACTGCCTTACCTATTCCCTCACACCTTTTTATTCTTTCCCTTATTACAAGGCAGTTATGGCATTTACTCCTTAGTTTAGTCCTGTATTCTTCTGGATATTTATCCTTCTGTTGCAATCTCACCCAAAGGTTTGTGTAGTTGTTCCAGGTGCCTATAGATGCTCTTTAGCAGTGACTGTACCTGAATTCCATATTCTGTGTGAGCAATCAGGCATTTTTAAATTTTTTTTTCCCCCTTGCTGTGTGTTGAACAGCTGAACCAATAAATATTTGGGATCCACTGGCATTACTAGTGGATTATAGCAGCCCCATTCAGCTGGACAACAGCTTTTCCACGGTAGCATCGCGTGTTTGGTTAAACAGGTAAACCATGTCTAAGTGCAGAAAAAAAATTGAGTTCACTGTGCATGAGGGCCTGGCAGTCAGCTCTTGGATGAGTTTCTGCTGTTTCTTTTGGGAATGGATGCCACTTGGTTGCTTGTATTCAAGCAACCTGTTTCAATGCAGTCTGTTCTGCAGTGTACGGGAGGGCGTGTCTTTCCTTGTTGCACAAGGAAAGCGCCGAGGTTATGGGGTAGGGTGCCTTAAAACAACCCTGTGTTCTAGTCTTCAGCCAGGAAAAAAGCAGTAAATGTCAAATATATTGGAGAGTAAAAAAATAGAATTGCTAAGAAAAGAAAGCTACTTGTAATTAGAGTCCATAAACAGTAATAATTCTAAGCATCACAAATGTTTTAATTCGCTGCTCTGACTATAAATCATTTCAGCCACAGCTTGAATTCTTGGAAACTACCTGAATTGTGTCCTAGTGAATATTTGTGACTCAGCAAGAGTATTTTCAGCCTGTTTCTCTTGGGAATATAGAATATTCCCTACTTTTTAGTTGCTGGAACACTGAGTAGACCTGTATCGTAAACAACATATGCTGCTATCATTAATGGTATCTTAGGCAGAAGGCTGTATTGGAAACTTTTCACTTCTGAGAGAGGACAAGAGTGGGAGCCTGGAGGAAACACTGCTGGGCCAGTTGTATGTGGGTTTAAAAATAAAACAATACCAGCAGCACCACCCCCCACCCCAGCCTCTTCCATATCACCATGTATCTGTTTATTTCTAATTGCTCTTTTAAATGACAGCTTCATAAACTGACCTATCCAAAACAAAGGCTATGGAGTTTACTTTGGCCATCTCAAGTAAATTTTCCCAATCTAAACATCAGCAGTGCCTTTCATAAATCAGTCCAATGACGTCGTCTTTTCAATTAGCGAAGCTGGTATTTGTGTTCTGGCCTCAAAAGCTATTTGACCAGTTAATGTTTTCAGGTTTTTTAGTAGTCCAGACTTCTCAACAGTTCTCAGTAACATGCTTGAAGTGGGAACACATTTATCAATAATTGCCACTTTTTAAGTGCAGACAGCAGACAGTGATTAATTGCTAACCTTTTCTGTTGTCTACCAGAAATAACACGCAATGTCTGTGGACTTTAAAATTGTTCATAATACATCTCACAGTTCTTACTGGGGGACACAGGCATCTGCAAATGAATAGGTGTTAGGAAGAGTAGGGAAATAAGAAAAATTATTGGGTGGGTTGTACTTCCAGGAAAGATAAAATGAGGTAGTGCTAAGAGCTGGGAGTGAATCATCTGTCCACCCGAGTGTGCTAGTTTGTTTTATTTCCCAATAAGTACGTGAAACTTGACTTAAAAGGTTATTTCAAAGAGATTCAACTTCAGTCTTCCTTTCCTGCAGGTTAGAGGGATCAAGCCCATGCTGACAGGGAAGCTGTGTGTAATGTTGGGTTGGGGAACAGTTCAGTTGCAGTATATCCTTTCCTGTAAATGAAAATGCTTCCACTGCGTGAAAGAGGTGTATTCTGATAAGGTTTTTAGCAAAATCCATCAACTGCCAAGAAACAGTCAAGCAAAGCAACAGTGTTCTTCCTCTTAATCACACCTTCCTCTCCCTATGTGGAAATAACAATAAGGGCTGACATGAGATGAAACAAGCCAGAAAACATAGAGCCAAGGCTTAGCTCCTATCCTTAGTTCACCCTAGCAACACATTCACGCATTGCAACACAGATGCTATGTAAGGTCACCTTCTACCATAGTGTCAGCTATGATTGAATTCCCTGAAAGAGAAACCAAAAATTATCTTAAGCACACAAACTATTCCATATGTGTGTGTACGATGTATGGTTTTGTTTATGTTAATGATGAGACTTGGTTATGTCCTTGGCTTGAAATGTGCAAATGCTTGTAAGCTGGCTCTATGAATCTCTTACAGTGTCCTTTGAAACAACCTGAGCTTGGGTTCCCGTGATACTATTTCTGTTCTTCAGCTTTCTACACAGAGCAGCCTTTCACCAGACCTCCTGCTGCTTGTCATTACTATAGCTTAGCTTGTTGATAGCAGGAATGGGAGCTTTGTGAGCTAGACAGTCCTTTTTCCACTTCTTTTTCCCCATGATTTCTGAGGCAAGTTAGGAGCCCTGATATTAGCAGTGCTGTTGGGCTGCAGCAGAGACTGAAGGTGCAGCATCAGTAGACACTGAAGCCTGTGTGTAATTTTAAGGGAGGTAATATTCTAAGAGAGCTGGAATGAGTTCTGGAAATGCAGGAAAATGCCATCACCTTTTCTGCTGAGATACTTGCAGGTCTCAGCCTGTTTCAATGGTATGCTTTTTGCTTCCTGCTTGGCCATGAATGTGTGGCTCGCATCATAAAGACTTAGCTGTGAATTGGCTACAGACTTGCTTGAGAATATGAAGACTCTCCCTTGATGTCCTGTAGGAAATGTTTTAAATCCTAGGGCTCATGCTTAACAAATTGCTGAGCTGATAATCATCCCCTTTAGCTTGTCTTCAAGCAAGCGAGCAGAATGTGGGAGTGAGCGTCACATCCATTACTGAAACTCATGAGTAGAGTGTGGGTGCTTTTCCTTCATTGCAAATTTCCTGCAATCTTGGGAGAGAAGGAGGAATGCATTAGAGCTGGAGATGTCTGTTAGTCTTGTTGAGACACTTGTGCAGCATCTCTCTGCACTGAGCTTTTTGCCTTGACTCATGGATAGGGTGGTGCTTTAAGTCACAGTTTTGCCCTGACCAGATGGGAGTAATTGTTGTTCTTGTATGGGTTGAGGGCTTTTTCTTTATGATTTTTGCAGCTGACTGGGAGAGTTCCTTCTTGGGGGGTATGCGAGGATATTTTTCTAATATCCAGTCTAAACCTTCCTTGGTGCAACTTGAAGCCATTTCTTCTTCTCTTATCCTTTGTTACCTGGGAGAAGACGCCAACCTCCACCTCACTACAACTTTGTTTCAGGTAGTTGTAGAGAGTGGCAGGGTCCCCTCTAAGCCTCCTTTTTTCCAGGCTAAACAACCCTATCTCCCATAGCTGTTCCTCAAAAGACTTGTTCTCCAGACCCTTCACCAGCTCTGTTGCCCTTCTCTGGACACACTCCAACACCTCAATGTCCTTCGTGTAGTGAGGCACCCAGAACTGAACACACTATTAGAGGTGTGGCAGTGATGATCTCAGTCAAGGGATATTGTTGTGGAAATATTAATTTGGTGGTTTCGGCCCTTGAGGAGAATCTTCATTCCTCATATAACTTGTTCAAGATTACTGGGCTGCAGAGATGCTAAAGTCATCTTGAGAGCAGGCCAGGGGTGGAGTGCTTGCTGATAACCTAATGGTAGCAAATCCTTGTCCAAAGCTTGGTGAGCATTCAGGAATCTGCAAGGAAACAGAAGAATGAATGATTTCTGGAGTGTGTTAAATTCAGTGATCAGAGGCTGTGTATTTTTTGAGAGGCTGAAAGACCGGATTCATGCATTATCGGGTAACTGTAGCAGATAGCTGGGTTATCAGTTGCACTGTTACGGATTCTGTCTGACCATTCCCTTATCTCCCGAGTGCTACCGGTTGCAGGGCAAGTGCCTTTTTTCATGCTTTATGCAGCAGCTTCTCACATGTCCGAACGGAAAGCTTTCTCCTTTCACTGCGATCACTTGAGCATGCCAAGGTCAGCACGTGGGAGGAGCAGCGTGTGAGTGTTGAGGTTTGCTCTGTGCTGATAGGAAGAGGCAGCAAAGGGGAAACTGTGTCTCTACAGGCTGGCATTAAAAACATTCTAAAAGGATTGTTTTTACTCAAGCCAAAGCAAAATAATTACAAAGAACACAAAAAGCAGCTTCAGCTCGAGAAGCTGATTTAATGGAATTCAGGGTTTGCTGTGTGAGTCTGGGATGAAAGTGGATAAATTGATCCACATGCAGGTGAGGCAAGGTAGCCTGGAATGACTGCATTCCAGCAAAACAGAACAAGGGTGGCTTTCCAGCATGGAAGTGCAAAACTGGTGGCAAATTCATGAGCAGTATGATTTCCTTTGAGCCCTTTTTTTTGAGAGGAAAGGGTTGGCATGGCCAGCACGGATTTCCCAGCCCTACTGTGAATTCTGTGGTGGTCAATACATCTGCTTGTCCTATGTTCTGCTGGGACTACTTGAGTTACAAACCCTAAATGGAATAACCTGTGCTACCTCCAGCTGTTGTGTAGGAGGTGAAACTGTGCAGGAATGGGCTTCCCTGCAGTCTGAGACTGAGCTTAAAACCAGAACACAAAAGAACACAGCACAGAAAGATGCTCTGATGTTTAAAAAGTCAAGGCAGGAACAGTCTGAATGATTTTTTATGTATATGAGAATCTGCATGTGTCCTGGAAAAAATGAAGGAGTTGACTTAGAGAGGTACAGGAAGTTGTAATAAGTAGTGAATATATTTTGGTAATTGAGCAACAACCACAGACTGAGAAGGCTGAGTGAAGTGAAATGAAAGAGTATATGGCTAATTCCTGGGTAAAAGTTGATAGCATAGGCTGTATCTTTGGGGGACAAATTTCCTTTTTCATCAGTCTGATTTATACACTTAATTAGATATGGATGGTTTTTCAAGAAAGGAATCTGAGCCAATCTTATCATTCAGGTTTTTGATAAAACTGATTTCTCTGGAGTGAATTTTATCTAAATAACCTATGGACTTTAAAAAAAAATCCTTTCAAGAGGCTGAAAGACATCTAAATCTTATTTTCAATTGTATGCATAGCAATTGGCCTTGGGCTACACATAATAGGTTCAATAGTTTCTAGGGACTGTGATTTAGATGAATGGGAATAATTGCTTATTCTTAGGCTCAAGAATGCAAATTTTTAACAGTCACAGAATAAACTGCATTTCTGAGGCTTCCATGCTACAGAATCATAGAATATCCTGAGCTGAAAGGGGCTCACCAGGATCATTGGCTCCAACTCCTGGCCCTGCACAGACGGCCCCAAAAATCAGACCATGTGTCTGAGAGTGTTGTCCAGACTCTTCTTGAACTCTTGGTGCTGTGACTTCTGCCCTGGAGAGTCTGTTTGAGTGAAGGTGCTGTGTTCTCCCTTTTCCACAGCAGTGTCAGACCTGTGGGTAGCAGCACCATGTGAATTCATGTGGAAGAGTAGCCAGTAGGTCCAGTGGGGTTTGGTAAGTGTAGCTTTTTATGCAGTCTCTGACCAGTGATAAATACAGCAGCTAGGCTGGCTTCCAGTAGCAAAGTGTCTTTATTTAATCTTAACATCCGGGGGGAAAAGTCTGAAAGCAGATGATTTTATTCAGATATATATCCTACTTGAAGCTTATTCTCCTTACATAAACTTATGAAATACTTTCCCCAGTAGAAGTGAGAGTTCGTGTGTGTAGGAGATGAAAGACAAGAATTTCCTCTTCCCTTTGGATTTTTTAGCCTTGTACTTGCTCAGGAGTCCTTTTAAGTTGCAGATTCTCTGATGTGTGCTATCCGAAGCCATTTTGCACATACCTGGAGGTTTTTAAAGCACTTTCTAGAAGTACCCTGCTGCCTCAGTGCCTCGTGACAGGCAACTGGGAAATACTGGTTGTTTTTCATTGGCATTGGAGTTGGCAGTGCTACTAGCATGGCAGTTGGGGAGCTCAGGGGATGCTCCCTGCTCTGCTCATGGAAAGGATGGATTCTAGTGGTTGTGCCTTTTTGGACCCAAGATTTCTCAAGTGCGTTTCCTTTGACACATGGAATAATAATACAGAGTATTATTATTAATTATTATTAAGTATTATAATAATACAGTAATACAGAGGAAGGAAAAACTACATCTGAACAGGTGCAAGAGAGAAGTGTGAAAAAGAAGTTGGAAAAGAAATGTAAATATTTCTGTGCTAAAGCTCAGGAAATGTGACATGCTGTGCATTTCTGTTGACAAGACAGTAAGTTTTCCATTGAACTTGGAGGTGAAATGCAGCAATATTGCCTTGGCCATGCTTTTATCACATAGCCACAGGAGTAAAAGGAGAGGTGTTTAAGGCTTTTAGGAACACAAAATAAATTTGAAACTCATTTTGCATCTTGTGGGCATTGTATGAGTATGAACGCTTGTTACATCTTCAGGCTGAATTTTGAAATTATTTTAATCTTTATATTAAATTTGGTAAGATGAGTGATCTTGTAACTGTGAACTGAAATAAGACAGATTTTCTGTGGAAGCAGGAAATTTGCAGTTGATGTATTTCTTCTCAACAATCCTCTAGGTAGTGCCCTCCCATTTCTACTTCTTAAACTAATGTAAAATAAGTTAGTCTGCTTCTCCTTTCCTTTGCCCCCCAGTCTCTCACTGTTCTGGGAGACAGGCTACAACACTCTAAGACCAGGGAGGGGCCATACACTGGTCACCAAAGAAAACCTTTATTTCTTGAAAGCAATAGACTAACGAATTTCAAATGCAGTCAGTCCAATGTGTTGGGTATTTATTATGCTGGCTGGCTATCAAGTTTTGGGGATAAAACCTAAAGATTCTTTATCTCATCCCTCCCATGATGATAAAGGCCTCTTATTTTTAAAAGATGCTAATGTAGAATTACCATTTTCAATTTCATACCTTTTTTTTTTGTTTTTTTTTTTTTGTTTTTGTTTTTTGTGACTTACCCTTTTCTGTTCAGGAAAGTTGGATTTTTGTCTGGGTAGCTATTGATTTATTTGGGCCAGAAGCTATATGGAACTGTTAGCATTATTAAACTCAAAAACTGAAATTGCTGTGATAAGGGACTCCTGTGTCTAGCTGGTCTTCAACTTGCTCTGTAGGAGACTTTTAAATACATAATCTAATTTTCTCAAGCATTCATAACAATCTATTTACACATAATTTAAAGGTCTGACAGATCTCCAGAATTACCCTGTTAAATTATTGGAGCTAACTTTCAATGCAGGTTGTAATTAGTTACTTGTTCCAGAGGGGAATTAAAATCAAGCTGTTAGCCTGTACATCTTCACTGAAGAACAGAAAGCTGTGGCTAATTATTCTGATGGTGTGGGACTGCTGTTTGACTTATGATGCAGGAAGGGAATTATTTGAAATATAATCTCTTTGGAACAAAGCTGTGTATTGCATCCATGTTGAGGACTTAACGGTGAACGATGATGGCTTCCTGGTTTGGAATTACTGGCTAATTGATTTTTAGGTCACAGATATTGCATTGATTTCTATGAAGCAATTTAAAATTGGGGGGCAAGGAATGGGAGGGGAGAAAAACTGAAAAACCTGCTTTGCACATGTAATGAGAAGGAAACCAGAAAATAATGGATGAGTATAAGCAATATTGCCTGGGATAGACTTGACCGAGTAAGTAATTTTAACAGAAGATTAATATTTAAGTGGTTAATTGGCTTAAGAAGAACAAGCAGGGAATAGGGCTACATCCTTGTATAGCCATTATGTACTTGCTCTGAAATCCTTTGTATATGAGGAGGGGCTTTACCCAGAGTCTTTATGTGACAGTTGAAAAAGAAAAGCCTGTAGAATTTATTATGATGAGTGCCAGGTCTGTTTTACCATGGTGCATGAGAGGACACACAAGCAGTTGAAGTGGCTTTTGTTTCAGGAGATGAAGAACACAACTAGAAGAGAAACTTCTCAAATTTGACTGCAACCAATAGGAAGCAACAGCTTGAATATGTCCAGGTGGGAAAGCAACATGAGTGACAAGAAATGACAGCAAAGTAAAAATGTCAGCTTTGGTGTGTGCATATGTATGTGTATATATATAGGCACCTACCCAACCCATGGGGACTGAGTCTAGGAGCTAAGGAAAAATGAGGAAATGTACTAGCAGTACCCATGGACAAAACAGGAAAGGCTAAGCCAAAAACTAAGAGGTGACTAGCAAGATACACACAAAATCAAAGGAAGTTGTCATATGTAAGTACTCAGAGGAAGATTAAAGAGTCAATCCACTTCTTCATAGAGTGGGAGACCAATATTTTTGAAATTTACTCATGGCTGTTGAGTGGAAGATGCCTGATACAATTAATTTGCCCACAGATGACAGCATTATTTGGACAAGGTTAGAGGACATGTTTTAGGGTAATCTTGACTTGATGAATTCCGTGTTAGGACATGTAAAGAGTTGGTGGCTAACATCTTGGAGCTGCTAGCTGCCATATTTGAGAGCATATGTGAGGCAGACCTATAGATTAGTGTCCAAACTGATTTTTGAAGAGGGGGAGGTAGGTGAGAGAGGAAATTTCAAATGTTCAGTTCTAAAAAAACACTGAAGCTAAGTACCCAGAATATGTTTAAGCACCTAGAAGAACGAAAGGAAGAAAATCACAGCTGATTTTGTTGTTAAGTAATTTCATTATCAAGCTGAATGATGGACCTCAGGGAATATTCATTAAATACAGAAACCCCGAGGAGCTAAGAGAGACTGTCATTGTCTTGCAGAACAGGTTTAAATACCAAAATTTATCTGAGCAAGTTGCAGTTTCGGTGTCAGAAATGAACTGCAGCTCAGTTTGATAAATGCAGATTAGTGTAGCTAGGCAATCCTAAAGAGGATGGGAAACAGCCTGCTTGGAGCAGCTATCTAGAAAAAATCTAGATCACTATCTAGCTATCTGGGGTTTTTTGTGGATCACAGCCCACACTTGGAAAAATAACATTATATGGATGTGAAAAAAACTCAGTGCCAAAATGAATACCTAAACTAAACTACTGTTTCAGCTAGACAAATCACATAACCTGTCTACTTTGCTCTGAAATTGCAAAGCTCTGTGGCTTCAGAGTGAGCTCTTTCTAATTTTGTGCCCCATGGTCCAGGAAAGATATGAACCCAAGTCCAGAGGAGAGTTCTTAAAATGATGGGAGATAAAGAAAACACGACCTCTGAAGAAAGATTGGCAGAATCTGAGCCGAGTCAAAAAAGCTGGAGGAGTAACATGACTCTTTAAAAGGCTCTCACAAGGAGGAAGTAATCATCTGTTGCGTAAATTAGTGGAGAACAGGATTACTGGCACTGGCACTGGAAGCAGTGCTGTCAAACAAGGGTAACCCGTGTCTGTCAGGAATGCCACCCCCGTAAGTGATCCTGACTCAAGGCAGGGCTATGACCTGAGGTAATTTACAGATTGTTTCCAGTCAGATTTGATTCAACAGTGACCACACTCTGACGCCCAGTATAATAGCACAACTTCTGGCAGTTGTGAGCACTGAATCTGATTCCAGATGAGAGTTTGTAGTTTGCTTTTTGTCTTTTCAGTTCATAAATGGATCTTAAGTTTTCCTAGAGAAACATATGGGGCAGAGAAGAGTGGTTGAGAGAAGAATGATGACAGTCTTGTTCTTGAAATGATCCTGCTGCTTTCCACTTCTACGTTTATTGGCAATTTGGAGCTTATTTTGGTCTCTTTCAGTAATTATGCACATAGATGTTTTGATGAGCAAAGTCTGAAATTCTTTACACTGAGATTTCATTCTCCAGATCAAAGCTAATTTGAGAAGAATATACTCATACATATACATGCAACTCATCAAATTCCTAAATCTACTTTATTTTGTCTGTCTTTTTGATCACACCAATGCAAACGATTTCTAGTCTTTCTTACCCTTTTGAAGTTTGCTTTAGGGTGAAGTTTGCCGTAACAGTTGTGTTAAGAAGTGTAGAAATGAACCTTTCCATTTAATTAGAACTTGATGGAGGAAGTAGGATCCACTCTCTGCAGAAATTGGAAAGAGGGATTCAAACCTTTCAAAAAACCCCAAAACAATCAGGTTAACTTTTAGGAGCAGCTGTTTGACTGCAAGAGAGAAAAATACTGAAGGAATACTGAGAGAAGAGAATATAACTAGTATTTCTGTTTTAAACCTCTGAAACACTAGCTTCCACTGGATCCTTATTTCTTTCTCTCTCTTGTGCTCTCTTTTTTTTTTCCTACACCTCATTTCGTGCTTTATTTCAGTTGCATTCACCATTGACCATATATGCATTTCCATTTAGCTGGAGTTCTGAAACTGAAAATGCAAAAGTGAGTCATTTCATTGAGACTAGAAGCCATAAGTATGTGTTTAAAATAATAGCTCAATACCTTAGACAAATGTCAAGGTGTGCCATGATTTTAAATTCCCTGAAGAAAGCAACCTTTACTAGGTGGCTACAATATGTATTGATTTTTAGGCTTTAATTTAGAAATGCCCAGGAGACATCAATACAGTTTGACTTGCTATACTCTTCATTTGGAATGGTGCTGGGGGTTTTAGAGAGCATCGGATGTAAGTTTTTTAATGACATAAAGATGTGCATTTTCTTTGAGTGTCTTTTTGATCCTTGTTATTAAGAAAAGTGTCACAGGACACTGAAGCATAAGGTTGTCATGTGTCACTTTCCTTCACAGCTCAGTAGAACGAGCAGATGTCCTGCACTTTTCTGCAGTTTTTAGGGCTCACTAGTTGAAATGGTTGGTACTGCATTCACTATCACATTCACTGTACCAAGAGAGACTAGAAGAAAATTGCTCTTTGCCTTGAAATACAGGATAAAATAAATTGGGTCAGTGCACAGGATGACCAGGGCTCTGCTACCAGTTATGTACCACCAGTACCTAAACGAGTGCCCAGTTTCCTACCAATTTAGCATCTGACAAGGCTATTTTTCTCACATGGGTGTCACAATGGGTAGGTTAATTGAAAGTGCCTGAGGCACTCCTGTGTACCCACAATATCACCATTTTGTGTCTTTTACAGCAGAAAGTGGAACAATAACATTCTTTAAAATTTTCAGCATGTAAGTTGGAAGGCCTCTTGTTCCCTAGGAGGTCTGCCCATCACGAGAGAGCGGCGCAGAGCTGTTTGTAGTGAGACCGGGGAAGCTGGAACAAGTTTGTACAGCTGTGTTTTCATCACTTTGTCTTGTGCCTTTTGGGAAGAGAGCATTTCCAGGAAGTATTGTGTGTCCCAGCACCTCAGCTCAGGTCAGGGCTCCCAGTTCCTGCCAGCGGGAGTGCGGTGGTGACTTTCACTGATCTCGACACCTTTCTGTCCCGAGCAGCGCAGGGCTGGCAGGGAGTGCTGGCTCTGAAGGGGCTGGTGTGTCTAGACAGGGAAGTGCTGTGCAGGAATCCAGCTGTGGCCTTGGAAGCAGCAGGACTGTGCCCCAAGCAGCCACTGATTAGCCTGGACACTGCAGCACACTGACGTGGCAAGGCAGCTTCCCACACCTGAGCTGGCTCCCGTAGCCCTGCATGGTGGTGTAATTGCATGGTGTAGACTTGCCTAACTTGTTTTGCAGATGCTGCCAAACAGTTATGAGACAGATAATGGTTTTGGCTGCTATTGGCCTGGGTTAGATTCCACCTGATGCATGTGAGCTGACAATTCCGTATCTCGATTACGGAGGTTTTGCATTCTTTGTGTACGGTGTAATAGTTATTATAGATTGATTTGATTACCAATACAGTGTCTGAGCCTTTTATTAAAAGTGACAAACCTTTTGAGACTTGTATGATTTAATGTTCTTGACTGTCTTAGTCTTTCAGAGTAACTGCGTCTTCTGCATTTGTAATAACTGGCAGATCTCCTTATTAAATTCAGTAAGAGCAAAAGCATATTTCCATTGAAATGAATACCTCAGGAATGAATTTTGTTTTAGTGGGAAATTTTCCAGTCTGTCTGTGCTTTTATTTTGCTCACCATGTGAGTCCTTTCATATATTTTACTGTGTTTGCACTTATTTGCAGGGCCATATAACAGAGCCATATATAGGTATGAGTGCTTTTCTGTTCCTAAACGTCTGCTAGTCTGTGCGTGCTTGTCCATGAATGTGTATCACAGACAGAGCCCTCCAATCATCTAGGATCAGTGTGCAGTAGGATCAGTAAAATCCTGGTAGGGTGTTCTATTGAAGCGATTCTTTATTTTCTTTTGATTTAATACAATTTATTCATCCAACATATCTTTAATACTCCAGTTTGTTTACACCACAGGCCAGTATTAAAATGTCACACAGTCAGATTAAAAAGTTACTAATTTTGTAACTTTTCTCTTTCCTTTATAGGCTAGACTTCTAGAAAGTTTTTATTTCATTTAGAAGAGTTGCTGTAGTTGTGGACATGTCAGTACGGAAGTCAATGAGTCCTTTTTGCTGCCTGTCAGATACATGTGTCTGTTGCTGCATATTAAATATCTACAAAAGGTTATTTAGTTACAAGACAGCTGTTTGCCTGTTGAATCTTTCTGCGAGGAATATCACGTGGATCTGTTGGTATCTAGACTCACAGTAGAATAAAGGTCTGGATGGCTATATCAGTGGTGATCTCTGTGCTTTACTGGAAGTAGGAAGTATCCTGTATTGCTCCTGTTGTTTCCAGGGTGTTGGGATGCATGTGATACATTAAAAATAAAATTCCTGTATCAAAACAGTGTGGTGCAGTGCATTGTCTTTACAAACTGCAGTGGCATCACAAAAAAAGGCTTTAATAATTTTTTGAAGTTCTTCATATAACGTCATATAGATTTCAATGAATGATTTCAGCAATACCAGTTTACAAAGTTGCCACCCTTCAACTGTTCCTCATTTTTCCCTAAACTGAGACTCGAAAGTGTCAGAGAGCTCCCATTTTATTTTGGTATAAAGAAAAACAGATTAATTTAAGCCACTTTTTAAACATGGATTTGACATTAAACTAAACGAAACTGCCTTTGTCTTTCCTTTGCCTTGAGGCATGAGAAAAGTGTCTTGCATCTGTCTGCAAAAGATCATTTTAACTTTTTATAGTCTTCTAGTTGATAACTAGCCAATGATTTTATTGACTGTTAAATGGTCTGTATCTCACTGAAGCTTGGAAAATTGTCCATACCAAGAAAGTCACGGATAGTCACTTGACTTGGAGTCTGCAAGGGAGAGTTCCAGACAGATATGTTTTCTTCTTTCCTTTGGTAGGTGGGATATGAAGCATGTATTGGTCATAGCTGATATCAGGTAATGTGACAGTAAAAAACTGCGTGAAATGGAGCTGGAATAGATTTTATCAGTAGAAAATGCCTAGAAAAATAATGTGACATATGCAAAGGAAATTTCACCTGTATTGTATCTTCATCAAGTCTCTGTGTGTAACACTGCGTGGAAAAAGACAACAGCAATAGGCTGTGACCTGGAGCTTTGCCATAAAAACCTCCACAACAACAAACCTACAGTTCTTTTGTTATAAGGTGATCATTTTTCTGTTGTCAGGCTGAGATATATTCGGTATCATTATCAGAAGGGAAAAAGGAAAACCATCTCTTTAACACCATTTGATTATTTTCCCCTTTTACCACCTCTCTAAGGGAAGACTTAGTTAAATATTCTTGGCAGAACCTCAAAAGATTTTTGCCATGCCAGGGGGAAAGACTTAAACAATTAAGATAATGCTTTATGTACTTGCTGTAGTAGCAGCTTTTTTGGGGGAGATGCAGAAGCCTTGGACATGTGTTCTCTGCGTAGCACAGACAGATACTTGCTTGGGTGCCCCTAAAGCACTGTGGCTCAGTTCTTAGAGGAAACACCTGGGAGCACAAATGCATCACAGTTTGCTCTGCCAGCTGTGCATGCCCTGGAAGCTAGGAAGGTAGATGGAGCTATGGTGCCAGCAGACTGAGCTTTCTTTAGTGTAATTACATTTGCTTTTCGAATTAAAGTATTTCCTCCTGATTCATGGCATGACAGGTCCAAAACTGTGATTGAGTGCAGAGCTGAGGGCTGCGTGCTGGAAACCAGGTGTTTGGTTTGATCAGTAGTTTTCTGGGTTTTTTGTTTTGTTGCACATTGGGAATCAGAGAAAATGAGATTTATTTTGGAGTGCTGGTTATCTTTTGCTTTGTAGCACTAAGAAACTCTTTTGATTTCAGAGGATAGATTTTCATAGGACTGTGGCATTAGTCCAATATCCCTTAAACAGCTGTCAGCCTTACAGTTACACATTCTTCCACGCAAAGTCTTTTTTGTTGCGTGGGTGACATTGTTAAGTTAGATACTGACCACCTTGTTTTGGTTTTTGTAGAAAATTAACTCTTTGACAATTGCATCAAGTATGGCATAAATCGGTTCTGGAGCACTCAATCAAAGCACTCTGCTATTAGCAGAATTCTGTGAATCATGAAACATATGAGGGCAAAAGCAGCAACTTGCCCTTTTCAGCAGTCCATTAGCACTCTTGAGTGATTAACTCCATAGGTTCTAGGGGAATGAGTCAGCAAGGAGTCAGCCAGACCCTGAGTCATCCTTGCGCCCGCTGGCCATGGGTGCTCACCAGGAACCCGCTGCCCTTGCAGGAGTGGAGCTGACCAGCTGGTGGAAGGCATCTTTCCCTTCCCTCCAGGCATCCCATGACATTCTGTGACTTGCTGTGTGTGATTTCCTTTCGCTGAGGCTGAGACAAGAGGCTGAGAGCAGGCTGTGATCTCTCTGCACTCTTCAGTCTACCTAAAAAGGGATCAGAGAGAAGATGGAGCCAAGTTTTTCTCGAAGGTGCATATTGTAACATCCAGAGGCAATCAGCAGAGCAAGAGAAGAATCAAGTAGAAGAACTTTTCACAGCAGAACAGTGTATGGTGTGAGGCTGTGGCCCACCTGTCCTGGGGGTGGAAAGCTCACTTCAACCAACACCCTGAGTTAGCCTGCTTTGAACAGGCACTTGGACTAGGTGACCTTGATAGGTCCTTTTCAACCTGAATTATTCATAATTCAAGAATTTACATGTTTAACTGTGCTCTCAATCGGAGTTTTCTAACCTTATTCTAATCCAAATCTCAGTTTTTAATCCAAACTGAGATTTATCCATAATATTTGAATTGTACTGGTTTCTTAAAGAACTTTGGGCATTCTAAGTTTGATGACTTCTTTGCTAGCATTGCAGTTCAAAAAATTGTTTTGCATTTATGGAAAATAAAAATTCTCAGGAAGTGAGATTGTAGAAGTACAAATGGTACAGGTTTGGGCTTTGTCCTCAGTCTGTGACCAAATCCAGTGATGTTTGTTCTTTGGGGTGCCCGTCCTCAATGTTGATCTGTGGCAGTGATGTGCCAGCTTCTCTTTGGCCTTCATCATCGTGCATGGTAGCCCCAAATTTGTACCTAGGTAGCCCAGGGGACCTTTGTGCCTGCACTTTTTTTTTTTTTTCAGTGGTGAAAAAGTACTCTCTGAAAGGCCAACATGGCAAGGGAGCAGCTCTGTGTCTGTCCAGGAAGTTTATTGTTGCAATAATACAAATAAAAAGGATTAGACAAATGTATGGAGTTTCTTAGGCTCTGTGAAACTAGAAAGAATAACGCTATTTTTTTCTAGTTACTTGTATCTCAGGTGCCAGTATGTACTCCCAGGCTTTTGTCTTGTGGATCCCTGTTGTTGTTTCTTTTGAAAAAAATATTACAAACTACAGTTAATAGTTAAAAGATATCATACTGCTTTGAGAGTTCTTTTTTTCTTTTTTTTTTTTTTTTTTTTTTTTTAATACTAGCTTCCCTAACAAATAAATTTTAAAAGCACTGCTTAAGTAACCCAGAAATTTACAGATATATTTGCTTGCTTGCAAGAAAGACAACACTGTCATGGGTTTGCCCTCTTTCAGGGTAAGTTTTTTCAGTAGTTTTGCCGCTCCCAAGTTTCCCCTCCACTTTTCTCTCAGGGACTTCACTCTTTTATGCCTGACACTTCTTGAAGTGAATATTGAATTTTTGTTTTTCCTGTCATTAAGCTGGCCTACCTCAAGGAAAAGTTCACACCCTTCCAGAGAGAGGATCAAAGAGGTCAATTATAAATGAAAGGTAGGGGAAGGAGCGATATTTTCCTGTATTGCTTCATCATTTTCACTGATGGAGTCTGCAGAAGCAGAACAGTCTGGTGCTTGTAATATTTGGGGATGGTTCTGTGTTTTCTGAGCTCATTATGGAAAGGAGCCAGCAAGAGAGCTGGAGAAGTGTACAGCCTGCCCACACGTTTAGAATGGGCTGGGAAGCTGCTTCAGGTTCTGATTTCCCAGTCACTGCCCACAAAAAGGAGGGATGGGAGGGAGGAGATTTCTCCTGTTCATTTGCGGAGGTGGGGCGAAAAGAGAAAGGAATGAAGAATGGAAAATAAGAGAGAAATAGGAAGAATCTGCTTTCTTCCTGCTCCTCAGTGGACTGTTGCTAGATAGAGCATTTGATGAAGAAAACGGCATGTTGGGGTTTTTAAATGCTTGAATTTCAACTGTGCCATTGGCATCTGAAGCTTGTAAGTAAGTCCAAGAGAAACAGTCTTCCTCTCCAAGGAGGTTTAGCTTGCATCATGTAGGCTCCTTTGCCTGTACAGTCATATGAAGTGATGTAATGAAAGAAAAGTAGAAGTGGTGTCTTTCAAATATCGCTCTCAACCAACTTCAGGCCTGGACAGGAAAAAGGAAGGACTTCTTATAGTCATATTTGTCACTGTATAGATGAAAGTAAAAAACATTCAGCTTTATCTTCGTTTTGTTTGTAATAATTTGTTTGATAAATTCCACACAACCCCTCCCCACCCGCCACAAACCAGAGAAGGAAGAAAAATGTTGACTTTGGAAAGTACGAGCTCTCTGCACAGGAGAGGTACTGGTGTGCGGTCAGCTGCTTCAGATTTTCTTTCTGGGGTTTTTGTGGGTCTTTTTTTCCCCGCACCAGTACAAGGCAATTCATTGAGAAAACCTTAGAACAGTCCGTAGAACATGACTGCAGCGGCAGCTCTGCAGTACCTACTGCAGCCTGTCCTTGGGGTCAACACAGGAAAATAAAATATGATGTGTTTTCAGCATGGAGGGATTGTCCTACCTTTAAGAATTTCCGTGTTTCTCCAGTGAATTTGTAACTATCATGAGTCAAGACCTTTGCATTTTTTATAGTCATTGCCCCACATAAGGAAATAATTCTGGGTGACCTCTCATAAGCAGTGAGCAAGTTTTTCACATTGTAGAATTTACTGCAACTTACACTAAAATGTGCAAGATTACTGTGGTGACCCAGAGATGACTTCTGTGCCATCATCTTGCCCATGGCAGTAGTCAAAAGTTACTGCTTAATTAATTTTTACTACTTCAATCTGTTCACAGTGGAAAGAAAGCTGGAGCTTTAAACAACATTGTGGTGGAAGGTGAGCCATTCATTCACCATTCCCATTCTCTGCTTCTTGACAGAATTTGGCCCAAGTGGGAACAGGGGAAGGGCAGAGAGGACAGGTTTCTGCCTGGTCTCTCCACTGCCTTTCCTCATCCTTCAGGCGACCTTTTCTTTAACACTTTAGGGCTTTGTCCTCCCCTGAGCTTTTGATACCTGCCAACATCAACAGACCTGAACACAATGGTTCTATCACCCCATGATGTCACATAGGAGCTGGGGGCTCCAGCAACTCAGGAGGGAATTTACAGTCTTGAGTAAGCCAGCAAAACTGTATGGGTTTATTTTAGCTATCTTGTTTTGGAAGGAGGAGAGTGGGGGGGGGGGGGGGGGAAGCAGCTTCATTTTTTGATAGAATTTAAATTCTTAGGCATAGGTAGTTCTGGCCAGAAGGGCAAATGAAGCCAAAGAGGTGTGTTTTTGAAGAAGCCTAGGTTTGTTTTTTTAAGTATGCTCACAGTAAGCATATGTTTTTAGCTAAACGTGCAGTATATACAATTAGTCTTTGAAAGCCAGTACAAAGTAACAGCTGGTTTGAACTCAACTACAGGAGCTTTTTATGGCTAAAAAATAAAAACAAAAAATCTTATATGAGATATAAAAATGTTACTATTTCAATAAAATGTATTTTTTCACATTGACCAGGTCACTAGATCTACTGTAAGCAGTAGGGCTGTTGCAGGAAGGTTTTATATTTCAATATAAAGATCGTCTTTGTAATTAGTTATTTTGATATTTTGCAGCTTTCCTTCTTGGAACTCAGAATATGTAAATATTCAGCCTTAGAAACTTGTTTGCTAAAGGAAAAGGAGAAGGAAAAAAAAATGAACTCTGTGAATGAAGGGGCGAAAGTCGCTTGTCTGAGGACTTAAAAAACAAATTGATTTTGTGACTTGTCTGGTTTTTACAGTCCCTACAAACCCATCTGACTGCTACTGTACCAGCTGGACTTCAAATTGTCATTCCTTCTGCCTTTCCCCTGACCTGAGCACAGACAACAACATTCTACATTAAATCAGACGTCTTACAAAGCAGAAGCCTAAAGTGCAAGTGTTCATCCTTGTCCAGGCCGCATTGGAATGCTGTTTCTCACTTTTTTCTTTCCTCCAAAATGACGTAAATTATATAAAAGCACCAATAACTAAATAACAGTGCATGTCAAAAAAAACCCATCTGGAAGAACATTAATGAAAGCTCAGGTTTCCAGATTGCTGGGTTAAAGAACGAGGTCCCAGGAAAACAGATTGTTAGCAAGGCAATATTGGTCTTAAATGAAGAATGCATTTAGAAACAAGGAGAAGTGTTCAACCTTATTTTTTTTCTTCATTAATACAGTATGTGGTTACCCAAAGTTATGATTGAAGGGCTGCTTTGTTCTTTCTATTAGAGACTAATGTTTCAACTGAATCAGGTAAATGGAACTTGTCTTACATAACTAAAAAAAAAAAAAATCTGAACCTAAAATGATTTTTGATTATATTTTAACAAGACACAGTTTCTGAGCTTGTTCACACTGGATGATTTCACTTGCTGCATCGTTTAAATATTCATGAAACTTGAAACAGAAATGAAGGCAGGTCTCACTTTTCTGACTGTATACCTCATAAAACTCCACTGAAAAACATTGTAAAAGGATTTATTGAGCTTTCAGAAAAAAGGAGAAGGCTAAAATTATGGTAGCCTGCATGAGTTTAACTAGCCTGCATCCCATTATCCCCTTCACGTCCTAAACCTTTAAAGTAATACACATCTCCTACACGTCTCTCTATATTTCTTTTCCTATAGTTTCCTTGATCCACTCATTGCACAGAACAACTCTGTGCTGGATGTAAATCTGTGCGTTCCACTGAGGGCAGAAGCATTTTCTTAGATCACATTTTTGAGGATGCCAGAATATGTTTAGAGAATGAGTCAGGAGATTGCAGAAGGAAAAATTTCAGGGTGAAGATAGGTGAATGATGCCCTAGAGTGATGACTTTTTGTGCAGTACTAGGCAATTTGTTTAAAATCCAGATTCTTGTGAGTTCCTGTTTTTATGACTGCTTGACTCTTTATCTTATTTACTGAATGCTTCCAGAGATCAGTGGGTACTCTCCTGAATATGGAAAGAATTATATAATAAGAAAAATTCTAAGAAATAGGCCTTGGATTTGTCATACTGTACCTTTCAAATTACCAGACAGATTTGACCTGACACTCTTTGTCTTAGCTCTCTCTTCCTTAAGGAAGTTTTATTCAAATAAATATTTCTGAAGCTTTCAGGTACTGTGGTGATGAATGTTAAAAGCTCCCAGAAAATAAAGGAACAGACAGAAGAATTTCCATAGCTTGGAGTTAAACTTTAGTGCTACATATACTGGTAAAAATGCAGCTGCTCCTTCAAAAGCATTTGTAGGCAGCACCTATTCTGTTTGCCAAATGAGAGTATTTCACCCTGCGGTGAAATACCTTACAGCCACTTCATTAAGCTCCATGCTGTGTGATAGAAGAAAGAGTGAAGTACAGTTGGACTTTTGAGTTAAAAAGTGGGGCTTTTTGTTTATTTGCAGCCTTTTTTTCTTTTTCATTCATTATTCAGGTGAATCAGTAATTCAGAGAGATCAGGTTTCTGGCTGCCTCTGGCCATAGGAGGGCCATGTGTCTTAGCCCGAGGTTTGAAATGTGCCAGTGCTCTGCTGGGTGAACGCTTTGGCACGTTTCTCCCAACACTCACTGCTCTTGACTCATCTTACAAGTGTTTTCCCTGGCTTGTATCTTTAATCTGTGTTCATGGTGCCCAGCCTGTTCTCACTGTTTAAGGAGTTCACTGGTGGTATGTTTTGTTGAAGATTCCAGTCTGTATGTCCCTACTCCACCCTCCTGTGCCACAGCAACTCCTTGTCTCCTTTGCTCCATTGGTTTCCACTGTGACATGACTGATCCCAGCTCCTTGTCTCCTGGACAAGGGGCTTCACACTGACAGTAGGTTTAGATTAGGTACTAGGAAAAAAATTCTGTCCTGTAAGGGTGGTGACACAGGTTGCTGAGAGAAGCTGTGGATGTCCCATCCCTGGAAGTGCTCAAGGCCAGGTTGGATGGGGCTCTGAGCAACCTGGGATAGTGGAAGGTGTCTCTGCCCATGGGCAGGGGGTTGGAACAAGATGATCTTTAAGGTTCCCTCCAACCCAGGCTATTCTCTGGTCCTGTGATTTTGGTTTTGCCAAGTCCCACTATGAATCCGTAACTGCCCAGTGGCCCTTTCATTGTATTGCAGGTTTCTTCCCAGGATTGTCACACCTCCCCTCCAGTTCCTCACGACCCTATCCCTTTGCAGTCCCTTGTGGTGGCTGTAGCATGACTGGAGCATTCTGGCTTTTTTCTTGGCAGCGACTCTCAGCTTTCACAGCAGAAGACAATGGGACTTTTTACCCATCTGTTTCCTTATTTTACCAAGGAGATAAGACCGTTTAGTCTCCTTCTCAAAAGTATTTAAAACTCCGTGTAAGAAGCATTTCAGCAGTCTGAAAGCACAAAGCACCACTGTTAATGAATGAAATGAGATAAAAGTGGAGTTGGTGATGGTACATTGAGGCAAACGCTCAGGCAGTTTTCTGCCAAGGTGCAGGGAGCCTTTCCAGCCATTATAGTGTTGGGCATCACTGCAGAAACCTAACAGTTCTTTTCTTTGAAGCGTCAGCCCCTAAAAATAAACAGCAGAGGCTTTGAGGCAGTCAATTCAGCCTCAGTTTGGTGTCTCCCAACATTTGTTTTCCTCACTGGAAGATGCAGCACTGTGTGCTCCCAGCCCCGCAGAACCTGTGTGCGCTGCCATCTGGCTCTGCTGCCATCTGCTCCCCTGAGCTGGCTGCAGCCAGAGACAGCACATGCCCTTTCTGATAGCAACAGGAAGGTTATCTGTCCTGAACCAGGGAAGCATTTCTCTGGAGGAGCAGGGGGAAGGTGGAGGTTTGCTGGTTTAGCATGCTTGTATTCCTGTTTGGCTCTTGCAGCATTTAAGTATGACCTTCCTGCAGTTTGGCTGCCTTGCAACCATGTGGAAAAGGCCTTGTAGCAGAGACAGGAGGTGCTGCATAGGCAAGGTGATTCTTGGTTTTTCTTACTGGCATATCTTTTATTTTAAATTTAACTGCTCTTATTTTTCCAGTGTGTCAGAGGGTTTCTTTTACACCCAGCTATGTAACCTTGCTTGATGACATAGCACTGATTCTTCAAAAGAACGGGGGGTTTTTCTTCGCTTTTTGTTTTTCTGCTCTTGTGCTTTGGAGCAGAACTTCAGACCTGTATGAGGTCATGCCCGTATTTTCTTCATGTCTTTATTTTTATCTTGATAAATAATATATAAATGAACTTGAGAGAGAATACGTAAATAGGCAAGAATGGTTATCGTTACCTCATCATATGTGTGTCTACATATAAAATATATCATTCATCTATGTATTGGAAAATCCTTGAAGAATCTCTTCATAAGCATTGCTGGGCAGTTTTGGTTGCAAGAGTTAAACATTTGAAGAGCAAAGTCCCATGCGTGGTTCTCATGGGCCTATTTTTAGTTTCTCTTATGGGAAGAATGGCAAAAAATAGACCAGGACCGTGACTTTGGAATTAGTGCACAGAATGTTTATAGGTTAGTTGACAGCAGTGTGTGTGTGTGTGTCTGTGCCACAGGACTTTAGTACTACACTTCCTGTACATTCATTAACAGGACTCCCAGCAGAGCTACTGTAGTTTCAGCACTCATAACACTAATTTTAACATGCTATAAAGTGCGTCATAGCTCTGAAGTGCTATTTTCAGCCTTGATTAGGGATTGCTGACCTGAAAGATCTGTATTTCTCCACTGAGAGGCTTTCATGAATTCATAAATCTCTGGGTTTGCCTGGAGTGCTTTGGTCCTCCATCTCTCCCTTCGTCCAGAAGCTGTGGATGAGTGGGATGCACAGAGGTTTGCTGCACTCATGCAGAGGATGCATTTATAGCCTGCAAGTGCTAGTGCTGCATCTTTTAGATGTGTATCATTTTGAACAAATGAAAATATTTATAAGCGTCAGTATGTTCTCCTCTTTGGTTATTGCTTTCACTTTCTTGTTCTGTCCTCGATGATTTTCTAGCTGTTGTTTGGTATGATGGGTTCAGTCTGGAAGGCTGGTATTTCAAAAGTGCAAAGTGCAGTTCTCCTCTGGCTGTGTGACTCCAAGACAAGGAGCTCTTAAAGCAGACTATATTTTGATGCATATTTTCAAATCATGACTTTACAGGAATCAGGTAAGAGAAAGGAAAAGACATTTGATGTCTTTTCTCTTAAAAAAAACCAAAAAACAAAACAAAGACTAAAACATTTAAACTTTTAAAATTTTAGCAAAATAACTCTTGTAGCTATTAAACTTTCCATGGAAATACCTGCTTCATATTTTCCAAGTCACTTTCCATTGCAGATGTTTCCTAGCTAAATAAAATGTCCTGCCTTATGAATGACCTGCTAGCATTTGAAAAAGGTGAATATCTGACCGGGCAAGGCTTGTCTTCCTGTAGACTTCACACTTGTGCAGTGTTCAAAACCTTTAAAAGGAGGGGGTAATACTGAAATAAAAAGCTTCCTCTCCCCTGAGACAGAAAGGAAAACAAAAGCCCCAAGTTCCCCAAAGTGGAGCAAGAGTTGAAAATGTTTCAAGAGTGTCCCCTCCCTGTTCTGACGCTTACAGAATACCTGCACTTAAAAAAACCCCTTGAAATACTGACTTGACTGGAAATGAACAATTTAAAGCTCTGGCCTTTCTTGTTCATCACTTATTGGGCAATTACATGGCAGCTTTGCATGAATTTGTTGGCATGGCTCTGAATTTGGTGTGCAAGATTGAATTGTTCAATACTCAGTTCACTGGCCATTAAATGAGCAAATTATTCCAGTAGCAAAAAGGGCAAATTTTTACCTTGCCCTCATGTTGCCACCCATCTCTGTCATTCTCTGTTTATGTGAAAGTGAGTGAGGAGGAAAGACAAATATTTCCCTGCCTCCAGGATTGCAGACAGTTGGAAGAGATGCTCTGGTCACTCCAGTCACAGCTCCAGATTTGATATTTTGCTTTTTTAGATGTCACTCTAGTGAGAGTATGTCTCTTCTTTGTAATAGCACACAGATTTGAAAAGCCATTTTCCTACAATTAGTGGATGCTGATTAAAAAGCCAAACCAAAACCACTGTAGAGAGCCAGGTTAGGGTGATATACTCTGAGGGTGGGGTAGCAGTTTTTCTTTTAAAAACTGACTTCATCAGGCAGCCTGCTCCATTTTGTCTTGTATGAAGGCTGCATTGCATGTGTGGCATGTCTTTCAATTTGCATTTTATACATGCACAAAATGTTCCAAAGAAGTTACAGAAACTGATGGCTGGCCTGTTAGAACTGTGGCGTTATTGCAAATAATGAGGCGCAGAACAAGAGTAGAGGGAATAAAATCTTTCAGCAGTCTTCATCTAAGTATGTGTATTTAATTTCCCCTGTTCTCCTGAGTGTAAAAACAGCAGGAAGGTCCCAGAGCCCCTTGGAGCAGAGGAGCAAGTCGGGAAGCCAAGCTTTCAGATAGGAGATGAAATCACAGAGCTCCAAGTCTGATGTTTCCCCTCACCCCCTCCTCTCTCCTCCACCAGCCTACATTTCTTGGCTCCCCTCAGCTCCAAGGCTGTTGGGGTTGTGACGTAAATGACTCCCAGCGAGTGACCCCCGTGGCAAACCTGTAAAACATTATACAGCATGAATAAGAAGTCTCTTATTAGGCCTGCAGCTGGCGAGATGCAGACATATGGCAGCAAGGATGTTTTGGAAGAAAGGCACGGCTTGACAAAGAACCTAGTCTCCCAATAAAGGTTTATACTGGCACTTTCCTGTGTTTATAATACCATATGCCAGGGCTATGGCCTCTTTTTTCATCATATTGTTGTTTAAATTTTTTTCTAAACCTAATCAGCCCTTAGCTTGATGAGTCTGAAAAGCAGAAACTTGATATTGATATTAGTTTTTCCTTAGAGTTCTTTGACAGGAGTTGCACTGTTGTAACTGCCTGAGCTTAAATCTGATTCATGCATAAAGTGAAGTAAGTTTGTCAGGACCAATTGTTCCTGTTATGAAAAGAAAGTTTTATTTTTAAGAACATTCTCAAAATAGATTCAATATTGCCCACTTTTTTGGTTGGTTGGTTTTTTTTTTTTTTCCTCGTGTAGATATTCAATCTTGTTTGCTTGCTTGCTTTTTCACTGTGTTAGTTTAGTATTACAGGATAGTATAAGCATGGTTGTTTTCAAGGAAGGTTGCTATTTGAGTGTGTTTTTAAAACCTCTTTCCCTTGCAGCCTCACAATCTCAATAATAAGCTTTTCTTAGGTCTAGGCATCTGGTCTCTGGTTTAAGAGCTGCACAGTCATGCTGCTCTTCTATCAGTTATGTGATAACTGGTACTTTAAATAATCATCTTTGACCTTTTTGTAGTCTTTCAGGCTGATTGATTAGTTAAATCCATATTTACAGTGATAGCCAGAGAGGTTTTTGTTCACGTGTAGCTGCCAGTTTGGGATTTTGTTATTTACAGGACAGTAACCCTTAGGATTTCCCCTTGGGTATCTGGCCCCATTATTCTAGAAGCAGCATAGAACCAGGACAGAACTACACATTCTTCTGCCCCAGAGAATTTCAGTCAAACTGAGTTTTGGTTGGAGGAAAGTTCTACCTTGGACTGATTCAGTACCACCTGGCCCCCATGTTTTATGCCACGTATAAGAATTTTCCTCACATTGGGATATTAATATTTTAAAATGAAGCGAGCTCTTTTTCTGGCTTTTTTGCAGCTGCATTCAGTGACAAAGCAACTCTTTGGCTGCTGAAAGTTGAGGTGTTGGAGCTGTAATGACTGTGTCCTCTTAGGGCAAAAAAAATTCTCCAGCAGTAGGTAGTTACCCACTTTTTAGTGGTCAGGAGTTTGCTGGGCAATGCACTCTGTGAGGTAAAAACTGAAAAGAAATGGTTATAGCATAGGAGAGATGTTAATGAAATTAAGAAACAACAAGAGCTGGAAAGAAGTCTGGGATCTTTTTTAACTTTTTTTCTTGACTCCTCACATACAAATTAACCTTGTCTCATACCTCCTCCATATTTTGGGCTTTTTCTTCTGGTTTTGGCCAAAACCTGACAAAAATAATGAATTAACTCCACCCTGGTACAGCTAATCCCATGGGCCTTTTCTCCAACTGAAGTTACTGCTTCCTGTTGTTCCCACAGGGACTTGGGAACAATTAGAGGAGATTGTAAAGAAGATTGGAGGAGCTAAATTGGCCAATTCATCAATGTCTCTTACTTGTTTGTTAGATTTAGGGATGGATTTTGCATCCCTTTGTAGAAGTGTGGCCTTCAAGAAAACCCCAAAACAACCAAATAAAAGAAACAGTGAACACTTGTCTGCTTACTGAGCAGTTGGGTGTATCAGCTAGGGTGAGCTGTATGTCCTGTCCTGCAAAAGTGAAATTCCTCCCTGGTGTGGAATCCTGGACATGTGACTCCTCCACACACAGCAAAAGAAGAACAGCCATCTACCTGCCACATTCTTAGCACATTTCTAGTTTGGGTTCGTTGTTTGGGTACCTGGTGGTTGTATGAATTTGGAGGATATTCCTTCTTCTCCCTCTGCCTCTCATCCAGTAACAGGATTACAGCAAATTGTTGGCCTAGACGGAACTTGCTGCGCTCCCTGGGTTGGAGATCAGACTCTGACCTCATTCTGTCCCTGCGCTCTGATGTCTGCATCCTGTTAGATCCCCTGGCTCCTTGGTCCTTACAGCTTGGCACTTCGGCAGTGTTTCTTTACTGTTCTGCTCCCAGGGACATGTTTTGCTGGGCATGAGCAGTGGAGCTGGACTTGCTGCTGTGCACCAGGTCACCAGGACGTCTGCACTGCTCTGGGGTGATCCACACCTGAAAGCAGGGAGAGGAAAGACACCAGGCTTCAGTGTTGTGAGTTTTCCTAGAGCACAGCACTCACAGGACTTTTCTCCGGTTGGGTATCAGGCTGCCTGTGAGCTGCTGTCAGCTCCTGCTCGTGAACCTCTCCTGACTCCTTCTCCCTGCCCTTCTCCCAAGTGGCAGCTTGTGCATCCTGACCTTAGAAACACTGACCAGCCTGTAAGTTCTGAAAATTTGGCCACTCTTTGTAAATCAAGAGCTACCTAACAACCAGATTTATAGCCCAGTGACCAGATTTGCAAGGAGGACTCTGGAAGCATTTCAGGAAACGCAGCCTGAATACCATGAGAAGCTCTGTGAGTGAAGTTTGACAACAGCAGAAAAGCTCATTTGAGTCAGTAAACCCTTTACAGCTTGAAACAATTGTGGGGTTTTTTCCCTGGGTTTTGGGGCTTTTTTCCTTTCAAATTTTAATTTCAACACTCTGTAGTAAAAGAAAACTCATATGCTGTTGTCCTAGACTTTGAAATATCGAAAAAGGATGTTTTTATGTCTCATAAATATCCTCTTTTTCCCTTCCAGTACTTGTATCAAAACCAAAATCTCTAGCTAATTCAGTTTGTGAAGCATTTGAGTTTTGAAGAAATCCAGGTTTAACTCTTCCAGTCAAGTCAACTGGTTGTGTTATTTGCTTATATGCAGGTGCTCTTTGCATTCTGGGGATGAGGAATTAGTCTGAACCTCTACAAGATACTTCATAATAGTCACAAAGCAGTTTTTTAATAAATAACCAGAAGGCTATTTCATTTAAAAAAAAAACCCAAAAAGTCTTGTGTATTAGGATGTGAGGACATTAAATCTGTACTATCCAAAGTGCATTTTTAACTCATGCTCTTCAAATAAAGACTTGGCATATATTTGTGCTGTAAGACAGTAGGAATTCTTGTGCTATTCTGTACTGTTGCAATAGCAGATATTTAGGCAGTGGATAAGCTACTGGGTAAATTTTCACATGCCTTCTGACCTTCCTGATGCTGGCATTGCCTGGTCTTCTCAAGTAGAACTGAGATAATTTGGCCCTTGAGATAAAGAAGGAGAGATAAAGTTATTTTTAGCATTAGCTTGCTTCAGTTCTGGCATTTTGTTCTGTCCTGCCCATCCTCCTGACAGAGTGGAAGGATGCAGCTTGTTTGTTATGTTTTACCATATCTACTCTTCTGGCTTTTGATACCAGGCAGAGCTGAGGTTTACCCTTCAGCAGGTTTCCCACCAATGCAGAGGCAGCAGACCACAGATCAGCCATGAATACTCCGTTTTCAGTCCTTGTATTTATTTTTTTCCCCTCTTTGCAGTCCTAGTAGTTAAAATCCTTCTTTCTCTCTTAGAGGAAATGTAGTTTCTTTTTTCTTTTCTTTTTTCTTTTTTTTTTTCCCTAATAATTTTGAAGTTTTATTTTATTTTTCTATGAATCAGATTCCAGGAAGTGAAATTCTAAGCAAGCTTTGAAATGCTGTAATTTTTACAGCTGCAGAAAGCAACCAGCTGTGTCTTCTGTAAGCTACAGTAAGAGGATTTAGTGCTGTTGTCTTTAGAGATTCCAAATGTTTTGAGCTTATCAGTAGTTATCAGTGTGGGCACTACCTGCATTTCCGTACACTTTTTTCTCCATCCTGTGTATTTAATATTGTGGAAAATGCGGGTGGCATTATGCATGTGGAGGCTGGACGCCACTTTTTAGTCATAGAGCCAACAAAATGTGGCATTACAAGCAACTGGGAACTCTTTCTCCCCCTCTTTGGTCATCTCTTCCTCGATGTCACACTCCAGACTGCCACTGAGAAGTCTCCACTGGGAATACTCACCTTCGTGTGGCTCCTTGATGAGAACTGAGCATGTAAGCAGCTCCTTGATCCACCTGACTTTCTCTTAAGGCACTGCAGGTGTTTTACCATGAACTGTCTTTGCCTGAAAACAAATGAAAACGCTGGTTGCAGGGCCACACTGTGTGTGTTTGGGGGGAACAGGGCGGATGTGTGGGAAGAAAAGTGTAAGGTTAGGAAAACTATTTAGGATATATACATTTTTATGTTCTATATTTAGGTATAAGAAAGGGAAGTTATTTTTCTTCCTCTTCTGTAGTTCTCCCAAGCTCATAAAGCATCTGTTTCTCAGCCTCTGTCGCCCTTGCCTGAACCAGAGCTGTCGGTGGCCCTGGTTTTCCTTCAAGGAGTCTTTGTCTTCATAAAGGGACCTATTGAGAGGCCCCAAGGCACACAGGCACTCAATGTTCAGAATGCAGCTGCTTATCTCCTGGCAACATGCTTGTGGAATATGGGTCTTTATACTAATAAAGTAGGTAAGCTGTAATTATCTATGATTTCTCTTTCTGAAAAAAAGAATTGCATGGAAAAATTGAAAGTGGAAGAGAGAAAATGGAGCTCTTGTCATGAAAACTTTCGTGTGAGAGTTGCTTCACACACCTCAGTAAATCAGAACGCTTTGTGAGAATGCTTTCTCTCCTGGCATTTTGGCTCTTTATCTCTTCCTGTCTCTGTTCATCTCTGCATCCATGGGCAGAGCTGAAGTGGATTCAATGTCTTGAAAGCTTGGGGAAAGTTCAGCCCAGGTCTGAGGCACAACTGTAAAGTTTTTGACTTTGCTCAAGTTACCTTCTCCAGCTGAAGTCCTTCTAACTGAGGAAAGACGCCTGAGTTCAGCCCAGATATGGGGGAAAAACTTTATTTTTTTATCCTTTGGGTTTTTCTTTCTTTCCTGTTTCACTTTCTTAAAATGTGCTTTCATAAAAAGGAAGGTTGTTGGTACGTGAAGCCATCCTCCTTCTGATATTTAGAGGGCTGAACAGTTCCTTTTCAGAAAGAGTGATAAGATCTCCTGGCAGCCAAAAATAATTCTGTTCCCTGGTGTATACCCTTGAATCCCCCAAAAGAAGAACTTGGACATAAATAGTTGATTGAAACAAAGCCTATGGTCTGATCCCATGAACTGAAGATATTTAGTTTCTATTCCCAGATTTGCAGTACTGTGCTGGGTAAATGCCTCAATTCTCCATCTGTGAAATGGAGATAAATAATTTTTTTTTTTCCTCAGGAAGGTTCTGTCTGAGTTAACAAATTTGTATGGTGGCCTGGAAATGCTTTAGAAGTGGCTGCTACTAAGATTTCTCTGATTTGCAGCTGACAGATAATAGCAGGGAGAGACTCAAAGCCATCTTACAAAGACGCAGACTAATTGTGTTTAACCATGGCTCCCGGAAGGCCAGGCTGGTTCCCAGGCACAGGAGGAAAAACAAAGGACAACCTCCAGGCCACGCTGAATTGATGAAAATGTTGTTAGCATTAGGGGCTCAGGATTGAATCTGTAATCAATACACATCTGGAGAGCTCCTTTTTCATCGTCAGAAAACCAGATCTGCACAGCCACTTAGCACTGAGCAAAGCTTCCCCCTCTCTCCCCCCCTTTTTTTTTTCTGTTTGTTTTGACAGAAGTATAAACATGTTTCAATGTGGACCCTCCTGGTTAGGGTAAAGCACTATATTTCTAGTAAAATAATACTTCTGCTGAATCAAAATAGCTTTTTTGCACAAACTGAACATAAGAAGATGAAAGGAAAAGTATTTGGGACACAGGAAAAAGGAACTTAAATTACTTTTTCAGCAACAAAATGAAGGGACTGAAGACACTGTAATGAGATTAATAGAAGGAAAGCTCTTGTTTCTGAGGCAGTGCTGGACAGCTTTTCAATAAGAAGAGGAAACACTGCTTTTATTGATGAGGCTTGCATTAAAAGTATATTTCAGCAGCATGCAAAGCTAGATCACTGAAGTAATAAAATTCTGGGGGAAAAAAAGGACCAATGGTGGAGGGCCAAGTAGTTGCGCATATAAAAGAAGACAAACAAATTTCAAAGTTTTCTGGTTTTAATAGATTGGCCTTTTTGTCATGCAACTTTTTCCTTTTTTTTTTTTTTTACCCCAGAAATGGTACTTTATTTTGTTGAACCCTGTTTCTGGAAGGCAAATTAGTCCAAATATATTTCCAATATGGGATATTCTTCCAGCAAAGAACATTTCAGCAGTTTTCACGTCATTTAGTTTAACTGAACCAAAACTAGGGGCTTGAAACAGAGGGTCAGCTGCATGTCTCTCCTTTGAGGTCAGTCCTTCCAGAAAGGGCTCTTTTCCCCTCTGTCCTGCTCTGCCTTTCTCCTTCTCACTCTGAAATGCCTCCTGGTACACCTATTTGCACCATGACCCCCCCGAATATCGTATATTCTGTGCATCCTTTACACCATGGTAGAGACTGCACCTTTGGTGGGCTCTGCTTTTGCTGTTAGCAGTGCTGTGACACTATGGAAATATGATGGAAATAGGACTTGGGTGAACCACATGGAATGAAATGTTGGCAGACAATGTTGCAGGAGAATGTATTTTATGATATCCCTCTAAGAAAACATACATGGTTTTATTTAAAAATAAAATCTGAGAAGCAAAACTCATTAAGAGTCAGACTGGTTTGAAAGGCAGTATTTCAAATCATGGAAAAACCTGCAGCCATTGTGAAAAATCTGTCTTTACTTCAGCTTCTAGAAACCTCCACTGAAATCGCTCCTGTTAAGGGTGGATGAAGGTGCCTGACAATTCCCACTTGTACAGCACAAGCCTGGTATTCATCTTCCTGGCTTTTGCCTGTTTATATCCAGCATCTCTGCAATCCAGATGGGGAAAAGCACATGTGACAGCATGTGTGTGTGATTTGGAGCAGCAGATGGGTGCGAATGACAAACCGTTGCCTGTGTAGGCACCTACCTAGAGATGACTCAGAGTCCTGCCTCTGTGTGTTGCTGTGCTTTTCCTGCGCTCCGTTATGGGAGAGGGCACTGTCAGGGCTCCTGCATCTGAACTCTACCTGACTCGACAGGGATCCCATGCAGGCATCCAGATTTCAGTGCTGATATCTATTTGTGACGTGCCTCCTGTCCAAGAAAGCACAGACCATGTTAAAAATGATTTAGGGAGAAAAGCAAGGTGAGATTGACGTGATATTCCAACTCCGCAGTCAAGGGCAGTCTCACTTCGGTGTCTTTTTAATTCCCCAGGTGGGGCTGTCACCTGGCGTTTCGTGCCCTGTTTGAGTTGCCTTGCCCTGTTCTGCTCTTGCTCTGAATGTGTTCTACAGAAAGAGAAGAATGATGGAAAGTGAAGTGCACTGAAAGAGGAGAGGCTGGTGTTTCTACCGTGGTCCTACAGCTTAAGAGATTCCCACTGCACAGGCGTGATGTGGTCAGCTGGCACAGGGTGTCACGCAGTGTCTGACAGCATGACCCCAAGGAAATTGGTGCCAATTCCAGCAGTGGGAAAATTTATGCCCCAGATGTGTTTTTGCATGCATTTCAACTGGACTGTCACTTAAAATGGTAGGACGGGAGAACCTAAAGCTTATTTCCTTGAGCAAGGGCCTTTTGAGTCAGCAGGGTCATCAGTGCTACGGCCGTGCATGCACATGGACTTGCTAGGTTGGGAATGCACTTAGTACAAGGTTTGGTGTCTGACTCATGGCATTGATTTAAAACCCACAAATTCTGCAATTTCTCTGCTCTGCTGTAAGGCCTGACTGGGGTATTAAAAGTGAAGCCCTGCTCTGACAGTGCTCTGAGCTCTGCTCATTCTGTAGAGCCAGCAGAGCACCAAAGTTTGGTGCCTGTGGTCCCATAAATTTGAGGTAGGTAATCAAATCCTACTGCTATCTGGCTGAAACACATATTCTGTGGCCAGGAATTTGCATGTAAATGTCAGTGGGAAATTATCGTGAATTCTCTGTGTGACAGTTGGCTTTTTTCCTTTATTTTAAATGATGCGGTTGCAAGGATGAGTAGAAAAGATCCCTGGTTTGCTGCTGGAGAGACATCTGAGACCCATGTGAGCACCCTGCCGAGGACAGTTGGAGGAGATGGAAGAACTGGGCTGCTTGGGGATGGAGTGGGTGAAATGTGTTGTGCTGGAAGAAGATCACTGAACTGATTTAATTAGTTCTGTTTCAGAGGGTTTGTTTTTGCTCGGGTCACTGCTAGGTTCATCTATTTGCTTTTTTCCCTCCTCTTAGCAATAGACAAATGCAGGGTGATAATTAATTTGGCAGGTTGATTGAGATTGGGTGGCGGAGAGGGGAGTTTTCCTGGATGAGTGATGAAGCATTGCTGGTTGAGCTTAAAGTGAATAGTCTGAAATAGAAAGTAGTCAGTATAAAATCCCCCCAAGGGTGTATTTAAACTGAATGTACTTTGAGTTTTGACATTGAGGTTTTTTAGTAAGCTACCAGACTCTACAGAATAATTTTAGGACATTTGCTAGCTGGGATCTAGCTGTTGAAATGTCAGTGCTATTCTTCTGCTTTGTGAAACCTCAAAACCAGGAAAATGGTGTGTTAATGAAAGAAGTGGCTTGTCTGTGTGGGTGTCAGGCTGAAACAGTCCTTGGCAGAGCAATGCTTTTTTCTTTTCCAGGCAAACCCTGGAAGCTGAGGCTTCACCTGGCCAGACTCAGTGCTGCTGTCAGGGTGGGAGAAGGCCCTGTGGGTCAGTCTGCTTTGTGGGAGGCCAAACTCTCTTTAGCTTAGAATTTTCATTACTGCATCACAGCTATCCCTCAGTGCTACCATTAATGCATTTCAGGAAAAGGAGCTGCTGAAAATGTAAGTATTACATTTCTGGCTTTCTGCCACCTTCTATTTTGGCCTTACCAGGGACCAATTCCTGTTGTCACCGTGTTTTGCATTTCACCCCAGAGGGACACTAAGTTGCCCTATTACCATAAGCAAAGTTGGGCTTTTTCTTTTCAGTAAGTGCTTATGGTATCACAAGAGATGTGATTTGGTCAAACTGCTGGATTCTGCTGCTTACAGTTTGAGGGGGCAGTGGCACTGCCACCTTTGATTTCTCTGACCAAGCACTTGGAGTTAGGATGTTTTCTCTCTTACTCTCTACCCTCTTCCTTTTTGTAAGTGCTCTGGTTTGAGTTGACAGCTGTGACAAAACACCAACCAACCTGTGTGCATAACGGAAGTACAGAGGGGACACGAGCAAGTCACACATGTCCCTGTCCCTGCTGCCGTGGCTCGGTTCCCTTGCACTGGAACCAGATCCAAAGGTTAAATATCTGGTGAAACCTCCATGCTTACTCAGTCCTGAGGGCTTTTTTCTGCTGAGACTGCCAGTAAAGATGTCAATTTGATGATGTTCTGGGATTTTGTTTGGGTTGTTAATTTTTAGCTGTGAGGTAGACTCTTATCCACTGGGACTCAAATTGGAAAATTCCCATTTTTATGTAAACTGCCAGAGATTGGTCAGCTCTTTGAATAATGCACTTCCTAAACTCATTGGACTAACTTGCCTTCCATATGAGCAGTCATGATCTGTGTTCATATTGAGGGTGATCCACCTGAATCAGAGCTTGACTGAAAAATCCCTGAAATGTTTACCTTCTTTTCCAGTGGGTTTTGATTGCTGTGCAAAAAGACATTCCCTGTATCTTCAAGACATTTCTTTGGAAGCAGAGACCCTCCTGTGCACTGGTATCTAGCCCGAAAGGGTACACATCACCTTTGAGATTTGTGTTAGCAACACAAAGTGCAGATGAAACCTGTGTGACATTAGGATCTCTGAAAAGATAAAAAGGGAGAGAAAAACTGTGCACTGAAGAGAGAATAGTATTGGGAACATACATTTCAGAGCAGATTGTTTTGTAGAAGTCTTTAGACCCCTTAACAAAAGAAAAAAAGATTTTAGATACCTCAACATGATTTCAGATTATGCTGACTCTGTCTGCTGCAGTAGCTGTCTAGTTTATCAAGCCTGTGCAGGCTTGGTACTGTGAATGGGATTCTTAATGCACAGTTAATGATTCCCAATGGAAAAAAAAAGCAAATAAGCTTTCTGACTTTTTCTAGGAACGTAATTGTACCAGGGTGGACCTGACTGTGTAGCTTTGAAATCCAGGAGCTTCATGTGTGCACTGTGAATAGCAAGCAATGTTTAAATAGTAATTTTCTCCTTTTTAGCAATCTACTTCCGTTCTTTTGTTAACTTGCTGTTATATTTAGGAGTCTTGATGTTGCTGTGTTGCCCTGACATTCCCATACTAAGGAATCTTCTTTTCTAAGTGACTGTTTGTAAATTATGGCTGTGGCTAAGGTGGGAGGATATCAGAGTAGCTGTGCCTACAGTTTTTATCTTAGCCAGTATGGATATTTTTCTCTAAGGCTTTGGTTTTCATGACTATGCTCAGAATGGGAAAATGGGTATATGGAAAATTTGGTGAACACTTTTGTTTGTGGATTACTAGTCTACCAGATTGATATGCCCATTATTTATCTAACAGATCAGTTCAAGGGGATAAGAAATCTCTTTATGATCAGTTTAATTGTTTTACTCATTTATTCTGGAATTAAATATCCAGATTAAGAGTATTAATTTAGGAAGCCTTTGTTAAAAAATCTGCTTTATATCTGCAAGTAACTCTGTGTGGCATCCATCCTTGAGGATCACTGAAGAATAAGAATTGCTTACAAAAAAAAAAAAACAAAATAAAAAAGGGGCAAAAACCCAACCACCACCACCTCCTCCTTCCTACCCCCCATGCCGCTCAAAATCAGGTCTTTTCTCTATTTTACTACAGCTCTGCCTCCCAAACCTGTTGTTTAAAATCCTCTTTGATGTGTGAAAGATTAATGGGGACCTGAGAAATTCAATGGTAGGAGTGAAAATAATAGAAACATGCATGGATTTGTTTTACTACTGTCATCTGTTTAAGTAGTTGTGACAAAGATTTGTATAAAACCAGATACAGGGTGTGGAGGTGGATATTCCTGTGCCTTTTCTTTTTCTCACCTACGGTTTTTTTTCTTATTTCCCAGTAGCTTCACATTCTCTGAAGTTAAACCTGCTCATTTTCAGGGGTGCAGTGGAGCTAGGGGCACAGTAGCTGCCAGTTTGCTGTGTCATTTGTCTTTGTGTCCCCTGCCACCCCGTGAGGAAGCCAGGATCCCTGAGGAAGTCAGATGCAGTTTATTGTCTGGAGCAAAAAGGTCATATGCTGCCACGAGAAAGTCCTCCAAAATGTAGTCTCTTGCTGTCTCTCCCCGTGCCAGATATGATCTCATTCCTTTGGAGCTGAGTCCCTGGTTAAGTGCTCGGGACAGTTTCTTCGCGCCGTGCCTGCGGGACAGTCACTGCTGGTGCCTTTTGGGTTGTGCTCTCTGCTGCCATGCCCATTTACCTCTCCTCAGCCCTTGGCTTCACCAAGTGCCCTCTTTGTTCTCCATCCCCTGCTGCTGCAGTGGCTCATTGTCCTGCTCACTGTCTCAGCAGAGTATCTGCCTGATACAGAAGTGTTCTGTGTCGCCTCTGGCAGTGCTGTGGTTCATTGCTTGACCTCCCAGCCAGGTTCTGAGAGGGATGAAGGAGGCAGCTCCCTCCAGGACTTCCAGCTTCCCCAGGGTAGCAACTTCAGAGGGTTTAACTCTGTCCCCACATGGGGCTCATCCTGCAGGGAAACCATTCACTGCAACTCCTCTTCAGACCCATCACTGGACCTCGCTGCCCCTGCCTCCAGTTCAGAGCAATGCCAAGTTCCAAAGCATTTCTGCCTCTGCTTTGGTTTAAAAAGCTTATCTCTGCTTCCAGCTGCTGTCCAGCAGCCCAGAAACCTTTGAAACAATGTCTTTGACAAGGAAGCAGCTGAATGGCTCTTAAATGCTCACCCCCAATTTACTAATTTGGTTGGTTTGTTGTGGTGAATTATTTTGTTAGGGGGTTTTGTTTGGGTTTTTTTAACCAGTCTTGGAACTGAGGTTGACCTTGGTGATTTGCAGGGCTCCAAAACGTTGGGAGCATTTGGGTGGAGAGTTTCCTCTCCACAGTGGCTGTGATGACAGGAGCATGCAGCTCACACATCTGGCTGAACAGCGCAGCTCTGACATCTTGTGCTTTGTGCTGACCCTGGGAGTTGGCCAGGGGTTATGGAAAAGGGATTGTTTTTCCAAATACTGGAGCCCTTTGCTGTCTGTGTGTGTCATAGCCTACACATGCCTGTGTGTGATCACTCTCAGCACACAGCAGGGAAAGCATCTCTGACACTTTGGATGCCCTCAGGGCAAGGTGCAGTTCTGCCATTTGGTGGAGAAGGTGGTCAGAGCAGCAGTTGCTCCCCTGTTACATTATCAGGATCTGGCAGTGGTGCATCTCAGCAGCCAGACTGAGATTCCCAGACTGCTTAGCTACTCTTGCTGATGGTGTCCACACCAAAATTCCCCTCCCTAAATCAATCAAGTCAGTAAATCATCTCATTTATCTTGATTACCATGAAAATGCAGGGAACAGTCTATCGGATAGAAGGAATCCTACTCAAAATAGCATGTGCAAAAACACCCTGTTAGTTTCTGTGTGACCTGACTCCTGCATGTTTGCAAAAATAAATGTTTCCTCTAATATGTAATCAAGGAAATAATTTGTGCTTTTCTTTTTTTTTTTTTTTTTTTTTTTTTTTTGTTACCAAAAAGGAACTTATCGGGAACATTTTGTGCCTACATGCTGGTAACAAACAGTTTCTTATTACCAGTGGAAATATGATCCTGACTGGAGCATGGCTAATACCCATTCAGTCAGAGAATATGGATCATACTGTGCCCCATTCAGCACAGGCTGTAAGGAGGCAGTGTCAAAGAAGTCAACAGTGAGACACTGTTTCACATCCTCAACATGCCCATTCAACTAAATCTCTTCCAAAGAGGGAAGATGTTATGCTCATGTTTAAACAGAAGCTCTGCTATTTTGGTGAAGGTTGAAACCAGGTGCCAGCCTGATTGGATACTTCTATCTTGCTCTTCTGGGTGCTGATTCCCACATGTAAACAACTCTTAAAGCTGCTGGCTACCGCCCAGCCAAAACTTCTCTTAATCTCAGTGGTAATTCATTTTTACCACTACTAAATTCTCTAAATTCTTGCAGGAGTGGCAAAAAGGTATTTTTGCAGGTTCTCAGATGTTTGGGAGAGCTCAGGCCACCCTCTCTCATGTATCACAGCCAGTTCCACAGGGAATTCTGGATGCAAGTGTTTGGCTCTCAATCACAGATGGGGCAGAGGAGCAATTTCTCTCACATTCCTGTGCTTTGCCTTGTGTTCACCTTTCACTAGAGAAAGCAGGACACTTTTATGTTCACTATAATGGAAATGAGGTATCCAGCCACACTCTGAATTCTTGAAATCCAAGGGAAGGAGCCAGTGAGCTGGGGAAAGGTCCTCATGTGCATTTGGGCTATGTGATCCTGTTGCAGTCTTTTTGAATCCCATTTATTGTCTTTGGTGACTACTGGCTGATTTAGCTCACTTTTGTCATCACCATCTAATTGTTTTTATAACAGTAAAAGTGTTGCATATTTGTAAATATGTGTCAAAAATAATTGCCGCGTAATAGACTGTAATCTGAATAGAGTTAGAATAGACTTTGAATTGATTTAAAGGCTTTTATTAAACACTAAATATAACTATTTCATTGGTCCTCTTAAGTACTTACAGGGAAAAGATCTGCTCATTCCCTCTAATGAAACTGTGCTGAGTGTCATATTTGCTTTAATGAGCCCATATGGTTTCAAAATGCTGTTGCGTTCTGCTGCTGAGGACTCCCTCCCCTTTCAAAGAGTATACATGGGGCTGCTTGTATTTTAAATATTGGGTTTTGTTCCTGACTTGTGCCCAGTTGAGGAGGTCCTTATAATAAGATTATGTGTTTTCTATTTCTCTGAGTCATTTTTTGGGGTTGGGTTTTTTTGGTTGGTTTTGTTGGAGGCTTTTTTATCTCGTTTTTTTTTTTCTTTCCAGCCATTGCATAGTTAGCAGTATTGCTCTTTCAAGGGTGCCAAAATTAAAACCCCAGGAGAGAAAAAAATTATATATGGGAAAACCAGGACTTATAAACAGCTGGAAAGGTTTAAATTGTCATTCTTTACTCTCTTTTTATTTATTTAGATCTCCTACAAAATGTGTGGGTCACACTTTCCTGCAGTTCTCTAATACTAAGGAGGCTTAGAATTATGGTTTATGAATGTTAATGAAAGTTGAAATCCTTATGTAACCGTTTGCTGGGGCTTTAATTAAATAACCGTATAGGAGAAGAACTGCATTTAGAGAGGCGAGGGCTGAAGATGCTAATTTTTAAACAGCTTTGTTCTACTTCAACATGGGTATCTCAGATATCTAATGTAGGCAGTCCTTTATACCATACCTTACTCCTTTGAAGGTATTGTTGCATTAGTGAACATAAGTTTTAAAACCACAGGCCTAGAAACTTCATGGTGTTTATAGCAAAAACCTGGAATTTAGAGCATAGGCCACCACCCTACATCTTCAAAAGGACACAACCCCTTTCACTTCTCTTTTTCTGTCTGTGACTGGGATTTTGGTATTGGGGTCTTTTCCATTCCTGCCTCCTCTTCCACTGACAGTCCTCACCCTCAGATGGAATGGGGGAGCGTTTTCCCTGGAGACTTGTAAGTCAATTATTAGGGTAGAACGAGCCACTTGGTTTTAGTGAAGCCCATGTGTTTGTGCATTCCTGAACATGCAAGAGTTGTTCTTGTTGCTAAAAGCTGCTTTCATCTGTAACTATTAAAACTGTCAGAGATGGTTTTCCAGCAGTTTCAGATGAAATGTAAAGTAGCTCCTTTTCTTCCAAGAGAGACTGCATGCATATAAGCTGTGTGGGAGTTTGATTTCAGTTTTATCCCTCCTTTTCTGCTGCTTAGCCTTAATACACTTAGCCTTAGTTGCCTGGTCAGTAAGAATAATAAATTTGATGCTCTGAGGCTGTTTATCATCACTCTGGATGAAACTGATTCCAGAGAACTTTCAGAGGAGGTGGTGGGATCTGGAGCAAACCCATCTGTTAGTGATAAACATAAATCCCCCTACTTTCAAATGCATTTTTATGTCAGCATCTCTATTTGCATGCATGCACCAATTAAACAGTATATTATTTTCTTTTTCCATTATTTTAGAAAGTTGACTCACTCAAGTGGATTTATGCACATGCTCTGTTTTTTCTGAGTGTAGTTGGTTTGTTGTTTGGTTTGGGGTTTTGTTTGTTTGTTTTTGTGGGGTTTTGTTTGGTTTTGGGTTTTGTCTTTGCTTTTAATTCTGTTTTTTCATCTTTTAATTTCTATTCAGCTTGTGGAAATCATGATTTCCACCTAGCCCAATAATTCAGGCATACTTTCTTTCCTCCTTTTCTGGGTATCATGCTCCAGCACTTACTGTCTGTCCATGGAAAGAAAATCAGGTTCAGAAGTAATTGAGCAGAGTGTGGCTTGTTGAGCTAAAGGGTGTCACACTGAAGCGATCATCCCTCTGTAGAATGCTGGCCCAGCAGAGATTTTGTTATAACCTCTGGGTTTTTTCTCTTTCTGTCTTAAAGCTTGAGGCCTTTTTGTGTGGTATCCTTTTAATTTAATTTTTCATTCCTTCACTCCTTTGTTACTAGGGACCACCATATGCCAAGAATGTTGTAGCATGAGATCAGCACAGTTTTTTAGATTATGAGGGAGAAATACATTTTAAAGCCAGTAAGATTTTATAAAAATGGGAGGAAAAGGTTGGCTTCATAGGTCATGGATTTGACAGTAATGCTTGAAAGCAACCTCACTATTTTACTGGGTGACAGCCACAGTCCATGTCACTCAGCAGAACATCCTGGTACAGTGAGACAAAACAGTAATGTGGGCATTGTTTTACACTGGGGACAATGGATCTATCAGCAAAAATACAAACATGCTGATTCCACCAATGCACTTTTGTAGAGAAATTAAATTGGACGAGGGTGTAATTTGCTATGAGGAGTTTGCTCATAAAATGGTGACAGAATAAGCAAGGGGTCACTCTGTTGGTTCCATAGAATTTGTGACTGCTTCACTGGTGACTTTGGCTTCTCTTCTGTAAGTGATGTTGGTAGTTAAGACACTGGGAAATGGAGCAAGGATGAGTTGTTACAGCCTTTGGACTGACTTTTCACTGTAGCATTAGCTGCTGCTGCAACATCCAGTCTGTGGAGCACCCCAGGATTGCACTCCACACCTGGTGGAGGGACAGGATTAGAGATGGGGAAACAAAAGGTACCCGCAGGCTGTGGAGGTGGAGGAGTGGTGGAGCAGAGCAGAAGCAGGCTGTGGGGCTGAAAACTCTCTGTGGAGATGTGGAGCACCAGGCAAGAATAAGGATCAGGATGAGCAAGCTATGCCTGGAGGTGAATGAATGTTTAAGAGGACTTGATTTAGGTGTGAGGATTAGTGGTGATCATGAGTAACCACCCTGGCACACATCAGTCTGGTTTCCTGGGACTGGCTGGACTGGGAGCATCCCTGCATATGGGAACAGTAACTCCAAGCCTGACTTGTGACTGCGCCTCTCATTTTTGGTGGTAGTAATAAAGCAACCTTTCACTTTTCAGTGAACTTTGGATTCAGTGAGGGTAAGAGCATGAAAAACCTGGCAGCAGGATCTTATGCTACACTTGGGTTTGAAGGTGTGGTGTGTGCTGCCAAGTGTCTGTAAAGCCTGGAGAACCACCGTGGCCACAGCCAGGCCTGTAACATTAATCCTTTTTTCTTAACTGTGAGGCTTACTTTTTGTGCTAATTTCACTGATAGGATCCTGTAGGTAGAGACAGCCCTTAATCATGCTGGGAATCGCAGGTGGTCAGACTCAAGCTAAATTAATTTTCTTTTAGCCAAGTAAATTAAGAAAGCAGGAGTTAATTCCTCCAAAGACACAGGGGCTAAAGAGTAAAACTGAAGAGGTTTTTTTGGTCCAGAGAGGCAGGAGCCACAGAGGAAGCACAGGTACGAGGGTTCTGGCAGAGGCTCTTTGAAGCACATAACCTTCGGTCGGTGCATCTCTTCGTAGTTTTTGCACACCAGTTATTTACTGAGGCCAGCTTTCATAAACATCAAAGCTGTGCTTCATCCAGTAATGGAGAACAAATAGGGAAACACAGCACAGCCAGTGTTTCCACCAATAGTATATGGAAAATAGGAAATAATTGCAGTAAAATGAAGGGGCCAGTCACAAGGCTGTATCAGGTAGAAAAATGATGTGGCACTTGTGATCTTTGGTGCCTATCTGCATGTGTGGTTTGTCTCCAGCTACAGAAGTAGATAGTTGTAAGTAGTAACTTAAAAAGAAGGGGCCCTTGGAAAAGGAAAGGATAAGTAGGAACAGTTGATGGAGAATATGAAAAAAAGTCTCATCATAGGAGATGCATTTGGCTTTCCTCATTTTTTAAAAGTAATTTTAATCTCTTGTCCTGGGATGAGTGTTTTGAAAGCATGTTCTGCAATAAGTGTAGGTTGTAAATCTCCTTGCCTACCTCTGAACTGAGAGAAGGCATTTCCTTTGGGAAAGAATGTTGGGAAAAATGAGCAAGAAAATGATCATGACTGTAAGTCATTACATGTCACATTAACCCTCCTATCTTTCATTCACATATTTTTATATTTGCATTAAGCAATGCTTGTGTGTGTAGGAGCAAATGATGCCCAGAAGGAATCCCTGAGTACAAAAAACCCCACAATTCAGCGGTGAAACAGATTTAAAGCTGTTGCTAATTATCATGGCTGATAAAAAAATGTACATTGCTGTTTAATCAAATGTCCCCAGCTTTTGGTCATCTCCTTGTTGATGATGTATCAGCTGTCCTTTTGCCAGATCATTATTAAACATTTGGCTTAAGCCTAATCCGTGGCAGTGGGAATTTTATTGGCATGAGTAGAGTTGTGATGCTAGATGTGTTTGGGTTCTGAATGTAAAGGTACAATGTTACATGGCTTCATTATGAAGCTAAAAGCTGCGTGAAATAAATCATAAAAGCAAACCTGTTTATTTGCAAGAAAATGTGTAATGGATATAAAAGCATGAATGTTTCAATTAAAACTAATGACTGCAATTTATCCCTTACCTCTGCTTTTCTTTGTTTTTCAGCTCATGGGGCATTCTGAATGGGATCACAAACGAGGACCCAGAGGCTCACAGGTCAGTTGCTCAGTATTTTGTGTTTGATTTTAGCTTTTGCTACATTTGAGGCATTCATGCAAGTTTTCCATCTGAGATTGGCAAAGTTGTTAATTTTGTTAATATTTGCAGGGTTGGAGCAGTGGAAAAAGGCGTAAAACCATGCCAGCTTTCATTAATATAGTTTTTGAGCTGTAATTCAAACAGTTGATCCAGACAGAGCTGAGTCATCCAACAGAAAGGTTTTTTGGGTAGCAAAAAGATGGGTTAGATGTATGGAGAAAGCATTTCTTACTCACGTCTTCATCAGGACATCAAATGAATGCAATTTCAAATAACATGTGTATGTTTTGGTTGGGTTTTTTTTAAACCCGAAAAACTTGTAAAACTTCGATGGCCCTCTCACCATGGCTCCTTTCATTGTTGACCAAGGTGTCAGAACTATGTGGGGAGGTGCAGGAAAGCCACGTGTAGCCACTGGTTTGCTCTTGACCTGTCACTAGAAGGAAATTATGCCAGTAGTGTTAATGGTATCACAATACATTTTAAAATTATCTGTAGAATTACAAGTGCTGCAAACAAGACATTGCTACCAGTATTGATGCTCAGGAATTTTCCTGCTTGCGTAAAATAGTCTTTCCTATCTAGTGCTGAAAATACACAAATACATTATTAGGGCTCCACATTTTGGGCTTGCTTTTACTTCAGGTGAAGGGTTTTCATATGGATACTTTGTACAAATGACAATCCAGATGTGCCATAAAAGCGTTAAAGGTCCTGTAATAAAGTGGAGAAAGAAAACTGTAGAATCATACAACAGTTTGGGTTGCGAAGGGCCTTAAAGGTCATCCTGTTCCAACCCCCTGCCATGGGCAGGGACACCTTCCTTTAGACCAGGTTGCTCAGAGCTCCATCCAAGCTGGCCTTGGACACTTCCAGGGATGGGGCAGCCACAACTTCCCTGGGCAGCCTGTGCCAGGGCCTCACCACCCTCACAGGACAGAATTTCTTCCTAACATTCATTCTAAACCTACACTCTGGCAGTTTGAAGGCATTCCCCCCTGTTCTCTCACTACAGTTCCTGATGAAGAGTCCCAAAATGACCCAAGCTTTCTGATTACCATGTGCTATCCTAGTGCCCAGACACAAAAACCAAGGAAGAAAAGGAAGAAAAGTTTCAGTGGAAAGAAGAAAATGTGCCTCAGTTATTCCACTGTAGCTTTAGATTCTCTCTTTTACATGACTCTGAAAATTGTCTAGATAGGAATAGTATTAAACCTAATTTAAGTAGTTCCTTGAAAGGTTAGGAGAAATATATGAGGTTCTGATTTTTGCATGTAATAGAAAAGACTCTTTTTATCCTTTTGTGATTCAGTTGCATTGTTGCCTGTTTGTGTCTTTTAAAAAATGCACCCATTGTAGAAAATAAGATCTTGGTGAAAAATTAAGGTGAGTGATGTGTTAGGTATACTTAAATACCTTAAAACCTAGAAAGAAAAAAGGGGAAGTGGAATCACTGGTTTACCATAATGTAAAACTAAAATCCACATATGAACTCATAAAGTTATTCTACCAAGACTCATTAAAAAAGCTCTGATTCAGTGGGGTTTTTTTAAGAGCTAGTAGGTTTTCTATGGCATGTGTTGAAACATGAGGGGAAGCTACTACAAGTGCATGTCATATTTCTTAATGGCCCACTTGGAAAACATGTTCCTTTTCTGCACGTAGGAGTTAAATGCAAAGTGCTGTAGTTACAGGTAGCGATGGATGTCAAATGAAATACTCTGAGGCCTATGGGAATTTCTGTTTGCAGGAGTTTGTCTCGTGATAAGCATCTGCAATTCAATAGAATGTAAATGGCACAAGGAAAAAGCTGTCTTTACAATATTTAACTTGCTCATGACTTCTACCATGACCATCACTGCACTCCACTTTTAAGAGACTGCCCACAAATATGTCTATGTATGTTGTAGGATTCCTTTTCTTTTAGAATAATTATACTATTAAGGCTGCTCTAATTAGATTGAATTATAGGTTGCTTTACAAAGAGCAGTGAGTTCCTGGCTACGTATTTGTTCTTTTTTTTTCCTTTCTTTTTTCATCCCTAAAGACAACACTGCCTGCTGTAAGTGCTTCACACTGAGAATTTGCTGTATGGGTTTGAAATGAAGCAGGAAGTGCAAAGTGAATTTCATTACACTTCGTGCTTAATTTTAAAGATTAATACATGTTAGAATTAAGAATTTAGACATGAAGCTTTAAAATTGAGTTCCAAATTAAAGAAATTCGTGTTTAGGAATATTTAATCCACCTAAAGAAATCTCTCCCTCTCAAATATATACATGCAGTCTGTAGAACCACATCATGTGAGGGGAAAATATTCATACCCATTTGTAATGTTGGCACATGCCACAAGAAAGTGTGACTGGCAGAATTAATCCTTGGAATATTATTGCTCTGCAGAAAAAATATGCAAATTGTATTTTAATCATTCTACTAGAACACAGTACTTCCAAGATCTTTCAGGTGGGACTCACGGCACACTTTCTGCACACGTTTTTACGAGGGCTCTTGGATGTGTGGGAGTAATTTGTTGCTCTGTCATCAAGACTTGTTTGGCTTGCTGGAGATGTAGGCGTAGCCCCAGAGTCAGTGGAATCGAGCAGTCGTTCCTCCAGCATTGTAAAAGAATGATGATGGAGAGAGAAACACAAGTCCAGCATTTTTAATTCTCTTTAACTATAAAAGCTCTCAATTATATATCTGAGGTGCTGCGTTTTACCCCTCCAGTTCCTAAGCAACAGCTATTTTCAGATTGAGTGCGTCTGGTGTTGTCTACCTACTCCAGGCTTCTTTCTGCGAGGTAGCTTGTCACTGAAAGCCGGGCTGTTCACTGCCTCAGCCTTTTGTTGTAGCACTGCGAGGACACAGATGCTTTAGAGAAACAGGAGAAGCTGGGGTACAACTGGTCTCGACCTTGCAGCTTACAAAAACTTGTGTGCATCGGGGAGCTCTGCCATCTACAATGAAGAACAGGAGTCAGAAATAAGGTTCTTGCCACTGGTTTGGGACAGAAGCCTTTTTCTCAAGTCTGGAAAAGCCTCTAGAGCAGATTCGGAACCATGAGCCGGAAATCTCTGTACTTGCTGAAGCGTAGGTGGGAGTCGATTCCCGCTGCTGACCAGGTACTGTGCTCTGGGAATCTGTTGTGTCTTAGTCTGCCCTCAGTGCCACTGTAAAGAGCCTTACAGTGATTTAAAGGGGTGTAGGGGTTCTCTGCGTACAGTGGGAACCAGCTGATCATTATTTGTCATTTCCAAGATTAATGCTGCAAAACGTTGGTAAAGCTGATTGTGCAAGAGCATGTGCTTGTGAATATGGAGATGCCATGGCAGCCCACTAATGCAGGTGTATTTAACCAACAGAGCCTCCCTGTCTCAAAAAGGAGACTTTTCTAAAGGTTTTAGGAGTATTTTAAACTGAATGGCTAAGGAAAATTGTACTCTGCTGTTGATGAGTTCCTCGGTGCATGACTTTTTTGTATTTCATATCTTACATATATGTATATGTGCATGAAATCACTGAGGCATTGCCAGAACCTCAGCATTTTCAGAGCAGTCTTGGTTGATGTGTCATTTCCAGTGCGCTAACCAAGATGAGAGTAAAGCAGATGTAAAGAGAACATATGTAAACATCTGCTGGGAAAAGCAAATATTGTCACCAGAAGTACGACTAAGATGTGGTGAATGACAGCACAATTAGTATATTTCCTACTTCTTGCTCCTGGCACTCCAAGATTCTCTGATTTATTTTATTTTTCAGTATCTTCCTTGGGATGTAAAAATAATAAAATAAATAATTATGGAAATAATATTGGTGAGCTAACAGCTCCATTCTCTTCTCAATCATAATTCCAACTCAGTTTTCCATTTATGAAACAGTTGACTATGAGGGGTAGTCTTTATCCGTGGGAAAGAGGCAATTATTTGACAGAAAGAAGGATGGACAACAGAAATTCATCCCAGTTTTTGAGAAGGGTCCTCCTGTATATTTTTATTAAGAGGGAGAAGGGCAGGGCAGATTACATACCGTATTTTATGGAGTTGTAGATTTTAAAGATAAATCATACCACTTGGAACTTTTAGAGATCTTAGACACATCACTTGTCAAAAAAACCCCTCATGCTTTCACATTATTATTCACAATAACATAAAAAGGCACTGTTGACTGATAAAATTTTATTGTAGTGAAAGGAATTGAATTGATCCAGATCAGTCCAGCGTTCTTAAATCTCCTGGTAAAAAAGGATAAATAAATGCTCTGTTAGGATGTGAATAATTTGTCATCTTGTTTCTGTTAAGAAGATGTAGAAGCACTGATGCTATCTCAAAGAAAAGGTGTTTTTCAGCCTTACTTTTCCAGCATTTCCTTTGAATCACTCTAACCCTAATGTTGCATTGCATCATATAACATATTGTACCACAGTATGTGGGAAAAATAAGTATTGCTCACTTAGGTGTGAGGTGTGCCTGACTCCACGGAGCTGTGTATCAGTTTCACCATCACTCTCTCAACCCCTCTGAAGGGTTTTAAAAGAGGAAAGGAAATTTCCCTGACCCATCTGCCACTTTGGGAGAGTGAGACTCAGTAAGTGATGCACGTAAATCCAGTTAACCTGAGCACAGTGTGAGTCTGTAAGGACTGACTGAAGGAAAATGCAGTTACTGTGCAAGATGACAACCCCAAAGAGGCAACTTCTGGAGGGTTTTAGGCTGGTCCTGTTCACAATTTATTGTATAGAAATAATACCTCTGCCTTTTGGTGCAAATCCATTCTTTAGTCCTTAAAGGAATGCAGTCACTTACTGTGTTCTAGGCTTTGACAAAATTACTTTATATTTATACAGTCATTTTATATATACATTTTATTATTAATAGATATATATACAGGTAAGTAGTAACATTGTCGGTTACTTCTCTATTCAGAGTAGATAAAAGGTATTTGTGTTAACAAATGACAAAACCTCTCCAAATGGGTTTATTTTATTGCCATCTAAAATAAAAACAAAAACCAAACAAAAAGCTAAAGGAAGGAAATAAAATCAAAAAAACTGGAATTCTTTGGCTTGATCTTGTTTCTAGTGTAAAACAGTGTGGCAGGTCTGACTTATAAGAAGAGCTATGAGTCCACAGTGAAGTCTGATACTCTATTTGAACATACTTTTTGGTTTTTTAAGTCATTACGTGATTTTTATTCCTTATCTTGGCTACTCTGCATGAAATCAAATGACACCCAGAACTGTTTAGGCAAGGGTGAGCAGTGTGAGAAGTAAGTAAGAGAAAAAACAAGAGCAATTATGATGTCTATAGACAATATAGTTGGAGGTTGCTGGTTTGGGGATTTTTTTGGAGATAGGTTGTTGTATAATTTTATTTTTTATCTTTTGAGCATTGTTTATGCTCTCAGACACTACATCACAGAGGTCTCCATGGTTTCCAGGCTCTGGTATGACAAAGGAATTTGCTGCTCATTGTTTTGTATTTTATGTGTGTGAAGGAGTGAGGAAAGTAGATTTGAGTGTGAACCCAGAATTAGATCTTTTTGGTTTTGGCTGATGAAAAATGTCTGATCTACCTGTTCATTTTTATATGTGGAAGATATATCTTTATCCTGTGGGTGTTTTGCATGGGTAAATTTAAGCTAAATAGTGATGAATTAAATACCATATATTGGCCTCTATTCAACAAATCATAATAGTTCCTGAATCTTGAATGGCTTTGTCAATAATTTCAGAAGGAATTACCTTTATATGACTAAGGAAAGAATTTGTGAATGCTTTTCTTTCTTGTCCATCCAGCTGTTCAGATTACTTGAAAGCTCTCCCTGAAGCTTCAGTACAGGTTTGGGGGGAAATTCTCTGTTGATTTTATTTGGTGTATGTGCCTGAGGATCTTGTTTCTTGGACTCATCCTAATTTTTTATTCCTGAGAGCTGCAACTGAGAATGCTTTCACTGAATGGATATGGATTTAAAATGTTGTGGTAACCAGATGAGCCAGAGGCGCTAAATATTTGCTGCAATGCTGTTGAGTATTTCCATCTACCTGAAATTACCTGTAAATCTCATGAGCTGTAGCCTTTGAGCATAAGTTGGTTTTGATACTGGTCCTAAGACAGGAAAAATCTTCTCACATTACCCCATGATGGAAACTTCTAATTGTTTTCTTGATGACTGTGAATTTAAAAACACAAACTAGATTTCCAAAACAATGTAGGAAGAACATAACCAATAGTTGCTGTAGGGTTTTATATATACACAGCTGTAGATAGCTGAAAGGAATGTTCTCTGCAGTTAAATAAAAGCAGTATATTTTTGTAGGTAGGAATGCATGCTTACAGCAGTGTAAGCAGTGGTAATGCTTCCTGTACCATTAAGTCACCAGTTTAGATTGTGATGGATTAGGGTAAAGCCCATGAAGTGATGCTTCCCTCACCTGCCAGTGATTTACAGCACAGCTGTGCCTAAGGCAGTTTGCATGTACAGTGCAATATCCTGTTCCTTACCACTGGATGTGGTAGATGGGATAAACTTCCATAGTCTACAGCCCATGCAGGGAGCTAAGCAGCAAATAAACTGATCCTGATTGAGTCATAGCAGTGAAATGATAAACCAAGGGATTTTCTGAGTTTCATATAACATTACATCATGCAGCCACCATATTCACTGTTCATGCATAAAGCAGAGTCCTGCTGGGACACATCACTACAGTGATCCTTGTTTCTAACCAAATCCCTTTTACTTTCCTGAAAACAATTTAAATAAAAAAAAAAATTTCCTGTTAAGAATGTTTTTGTGGGTTTTCACAGTTATTCATTGTTAATAAAACCTTACATTATCCTTTCATTCAGCAGACAAGCTTTCAAAGATTTAGTGGCAGAGCAGAGATTTCCAGGGTTTGGGATGTTATGAGAAAGAAGCCTCATGGGAGGGTTGTGGGTTGGTTGGAATATCAAGCTGGGGCTGGGGGAGGAGAGTTGCTTTTGCACAGCAGGAAAGGTGCAGGAAGCAGAGTCCGAGATTAAGAAATGATCTCTGAAATACTTCCTTGCTTTCTAATGCAGCAAATGAGTGATGCAGAGCAGAAAGCTATCTCAAAGAAATAATCTGCCTCAGATTTGTGCTTGCTTCACTTAGAATGAGGAGTTGACCCTCAGGTACTATCCGGGACTGTGGGACCATTTCTTTTTGTCCTGCAGGCTTTCTACCCTGCTGCTCTGAGGTAAGACAGGATCTGTCATACTGGCAGTTGTGACACAGATGATGTGGGCAAACCTCCTGAAACCTTCCACATCCATTGCTCGTAGGATGGAGAAAAACCTTTTAAATGGTGTCAGCCACCCTGTGAATCTCTTTGCTCTCAAATTCTCTATCCCAAAAGGAGTGGCAGGAGGACAGGAGTGGATTGGAAGCTCAGTAATGACTTTCACTCTGTCATGTCACTATTCTTCATAACTAAGCAGGAGCTCAACACAGATTCCCAGAAATGTTGCCATTCTTCTTCAAAACCCTTCTCCACCCTTATTCCTCCCAGGTTTGTAGTGCAAGTCCTGCTGCTAGTCAGGCAGTCCAGTTATGTGACAGAGAAGCTCGCTGACAATACTCAAATTGCATTTTTCTTTATTCAGTGACCAACTTCCAGTTCAGGAAGGTTGCAGTTTGTAGGATCGTAGCTGTGCTGCAGATCAGTGCATTTGGAAAAGGAATCAGCACTGAAATGCAAACAGGAGTGGGAAACCACATCTTGGTGAAATGTCTCCTTGAAGAAGCAGCATGGCAAGAGTATGAGATGTTGGGCTCAGTGCTGTTTGTCTTTTGAAAAGCAGAGAGAGTGGCAGAAGCTGATAAGTGGTCTTCTTTTTTTCCTTTTGTATTTTTTTGGCCAAGCTTTGCCTTAGGCTGGGGAGTACATGTCCAGTGGTGTGGTGCAGATATAGACTGACTTGCATTGAGACGATGGGATTGTGAACTGTCATCATCTGGAGCAGATGAAAGAGATTTTTTTCCATCTGGGGTGATCAGACTCCTGAAACACCCCTTAATCGCCCTGCATTTCTCTCTCATCACAAGAGTCTCTTTCTGGCAGTTTTCATAATTTAATTTTCAGCAGTTTTCATAATTTTGTTAACTTGTTTGTTTTCAGAACCCTGGTTTTTATATGGTGTGATTTTCTCACTAGAGCTTGTCTTTCTCAGTGGCTTCTTTGTAAATTTAGAGTCTTAGGGTCTTCAGGTTAAGAGATTTTGTCCATGTGCTTTTTTTGGGGGTTGGGGTTTTTCTGTTGTTTTGGGGTTTGATTTAGGTTTATGGGGGGTTTTGTTTGTTTGCTTTGGGTTTTTTGTTTTCTAGTTGAAAACATAGGAAAAATGCTTAGAGCATCAGTTATATTCGTTTGTTCAATTTAAGGGGATTTGAAATTTATTGGCATCTGACAGTTAAAGTTGCTGGATACCTTTAAGACCCATAAACATACAGACTTTCAGAGAGTTTAATCCCCTGAAATTCAAGTCCTCTGCTTTAGCACAAGCTAGAACTCTCTGCAGGTTTTCAGACTGCAGATCCTCTGAATTGCCAACATACGGGCATCCGTCTGCCAGTCTCTGAAAAAAAAGCTACACTGAGAATGTTCTGAGACCAGAGTGGTGCACCTCAAAAGAGGTGAGTAGTTAAAAGTGAGTAAAACAGTGTCCCTTAGTCTCCTGGAAATGCCTATGCTGGATAAAATTTTCCAAATACAGGCTAAATGTTGCAAGGGGAAATGTCAGTGCAAAAGTTCACAGTTTTGAAAAAGTTTTAAGCAACTGGAAACAGGGTCTTAGGAAGGAAGCGATGGCCAACATAATAAATGCCTGATACAGTCAGATCCTTTGTAATGAAAAAACCCACGCCACATTAAAATTATATAGCACTGGGGCTTTTGTGATGATAGAAGACTACGCTTTTGCTCCTCACAACTATGTAAAGCTGAGAGTCATGCCACAAGGTGTTCTGTTAATTTTTAGTAACACCTTAAATTTCACTTACCGCATATGTGCATTCCAGGTATTTGTCACCTTCCCAAGCACATTTTTTAACACAATCATTGCAAAATTGTAGCTTCCTCTATTCAGAGATGAACCCAATTATGGTATGAATGTGGTTAATGGGCCTAATTTTTTACTGAGCAGGGCTTATTCCTAGTCTTCAGCCAGTGTGCTTCCACTGGTATGTTAATAGGAGCATCACTGGGGGATGTGGGCTGTCCTAACCTTCCTTACAGAGTTTCCACAATGCCGTTGTTGTTGGAAGATGTCTTCGTTAATGAGGACAAAATGAACTGGCTGATTTCACTCTCTAATGGAAACTTCATTTTAAAAGCATTTTTATTAATACTGTTTTGTTTTGGCTTTTTTTTCCCCTGTGTTTAGTGTCCATACTGGGGAAGATATGTATGCTGTAACTGCTGCTCTCTGGGATAGTTTTAAAGAATAAATAAGTGAAAGTATTTCCTATTGTTCCTTCCTTACAAGAACACATGCTGAATTCTCTAGTAGCTCATTTTATGAGTTTCCCAGAGGAAAAGCTCACAGCTGATCAGCTCTACTCTCAACAGCAGATGTTCTTTTTCTTGACTTCAATAGTAAGCTATAATTTCGTTCTATGTCTGATGGATCAGTGTTCAAAATTTCAAAATGAGTTATTGGAGCAGCCTCCTGAGATTTTTGAATAAGCTAGAGCTGGAGTAAATCTTAAAGTCAAGTCATAACAAAGAAAATTTCATGTTGGGTTGGATTTTAGAGATCAAAGGTTCATTGTGTAATGGCTCTGTATTGCTCTATTTTCAATTCCTGAATAACCTTGAATGTTACAAGAGCAGTATGAATTCTTACAGTCCATAAAGGAAGTCTGGAGATTATAAGGTCTTCAATCTGGAGTTCATAATTATTAAGTTGCTGGTCTTTATGCAGGGCTAGAAAAGCTACTTGTTACGACAAATGGACAAGTCCTTAGAGGAGAGATAAAGGCATCAATTATTGAACTGCAAAAAAGTAAAAAAACCCTCAACATTTAGCATGAGAAAGGTACCTTTGTTAATAACCTGGATGATGGACAGACTGCACCCTTAGGAAATTTGTAGATAATACAGAACTGGGGGGAGTGGCTGCTACAGCAGGTGGTGGTGCTGCCATTCAGAGGGACAGGCCAGAGAAGGGGGCCAGCAGGAATCTTACTAAGTTCAACACCAGGGGATAAAGTCCTCCCACACCTCAGGAGAAATAACTGCAGGCACCAGTACAGACAAGGAACTGACTGGCTGGGGAACAGCTTGGCACAAAAGGATCTTGGGGGTCCTGGTGGACATCAAGCTGAATGTGAGCCAGGAGTGTGTCCTTATGGCAAAGAAAGCCAACAGCTTCATCTTGGACTGCAGTGGACATTGCCAACAGGTTATGGGAGGTAACCTGAGCTTTGATGCAGCTCAGCACCAGTGAGACACATCTGGAGTGTTGGGTCCAGGTCTGTGCTCTGCAGAACAAGACCCACAGAAATACCGGAGTGTGTCCAAAAAAGGACCACAAAAGTGACTGAGGGACTGCAGCATCTGTCATATGAGGAGAGGCTGAGAGAGCTGGGACTATTCAGCCTTGAAAAGAGAAGGCTCAAGAGGATCTTATGAATGTGTATAAATACCTGATGTGAGAATGAAGGAGATGGAGCCAGGCTCTTTTCAGGGGTGCCACTGGACAAGAGCCAATGGGTACAAACTAAAATACAGGAATTCCTGTTTGAAAATAGGAAGGAACTTGTTTAATCTGAGCACTGGAATGGGTTACATGGAGAAGTTATGGAGCCTTCATCCTTGGAGATACTCTTTGTTTGCCCCCTATACCTCCCCCCACAAACACACAAAATTCATGAGGAGGCAGAAAAAGCTGTAGATGGAAAAGGGGAGCCAGGAAAAAACCCTTCCAAACAGAGCTGGAGCTATATTAAAAACCAGCTACCAAGGTAGTGATTTAAAACATGTAATCCCTTTTCAGACTACCTGGATGGTATTTTGGTAGAAACCCAGATAACCTTTCTGTTTCCAGTAACTTTGCTTCTGAAGCACAAGAGCTCACTTCTCTAAAAATGAGGAAAATATCATTGTTAATACTGTCTATTATTCTTCTGGTATCTGAGAAAAAATTAGAGATTTTCTGTCAGGTACAGTTTTGAAAGTTCATATGCTGTTCTCACATACATGCCCTCGGCTTCAGAGCAAACCCCACACATAGAGCATTTTCAGTTTTCACATCCAGGATAGGGGGACCTGAATCTTCAAAGTTAGGTGATGGATATAATAGAAATGTGAAATGGCAATAAGCTTTTGTGTCATATTATCGTGGACCAATTTTTATAGGTGTCTAAAAATAATAACTCTGTGCGTATTGAGATTGTGTTTTAGGACTCCTGGAGGGTTTTATGTGCTTGCTTCTTTTAAATTAACAGTTGGAGTTGAGTGAACAATCTGCAAATAATTATTTTAGATTAAGTTCTTCATTAAAATGCAGAATAGGAGGGGGGCTTAGCTGACAAGAGAAGCTGCAGTACTGCTTTCTATTCCTTACAACTCTGTGGGATGTGAAAGTGATGAACAGCTGAAGTCAGTGATTAGAATCTTCAAGGATCGACGTTGCCTTTGAGCCAGTTCTGTCTCAGAATGGCGATTTTGCTGGGATTGTGATGTGGTAGCATCTTCATCACAGAAACAGCCCCTGGACAAAATCACACTCTAGGTTTTGACTCATTTCCCTCCAGATAGGAGTTGTTAAAATGCATGATTGTACATGTAGTTTCTGTGTGTAGCTGCCACCTCCTGTCTTCCAAACAGACACCAGGTTTGGTTTTTGAGCTGCTGCAAAGAGTAGCCATCAGTGATGGATGCTGCTTGGTGTTGGTGGAGGAGCCGCACAAGGCACGGTGTGTCCTTCACCACAGGACGTGTTGCAGCTGGACAGTGTAAAAGTGGATCAACAGTTCACTTGTGATAAGCCCTCCCCAGCATGTTTAGGCTCATGCTGTACAGTGCACATTTTTTCCTGAAGATCAAGTAGAGCATGGAAGAGGAGGAAAAGCAGAAACTGAAATGGAAGTGCTTTGAGTGGTGTGAACATGTAAGGCACACTGCTTTATCCTATACCAGTCACAGAGTAAATCCCTTAATCTTTTGTTGTAGGGTATCCCTTTGGCTTTTGAGGCATAGACAACACATTTCTTTCAAGATTCTGATGCTCTTTCTCCACCCCCCCAATACTGAGTCTTAAAGTTGGGAAGAAGAAACTGGGAAAGTTATGCAACTGGGCACTGGATTCCTGAGATGCTCAAGGTGCTATTTTTGTTGCTACAGGCGTTTGAAAAAATGTACTTCCAACATTTTGTTTTGGAATTACTGCTGGAGTTCTGAAGTCCAGGAATTTTTAGCAAGTCCTCACCATAGGAGCAGAAAGAAACAAATCCAAGATATTTTAATATGGCACACATAGTTCTGTTGTTGCCAAAGGGAAGTGCTCTACTTAAATGTCAAGACAATGTTAGCAACAACTGACCCAAGAAAAATGAGCTGGGGATCCCAGTCCAGTTTCTAATGGTTGAGTGTCTTTCACTGAAAATTCTACCTCAGTTTTTTAGTGCTTGGGAGGTGTTTATGGATGTGGAATCTGCACTCTGCTTGTTTCTTCAAGTCAGGCTTTCAGAGTCCTTGTAGGAGGGTAGATGAAACTTCCCTGGTCAGCATCTCTTCTGTGTGCTCTAGAAGGAACCACTTGAGGTGGCAGTCACATAAAGGCACAGAGCAATTTCTGGGTCAGCCTTTTCTTCTGGTGGTATTTCAAAGTGCACCTCCTATTTCTCTTTAATTAGAAATTGGTATCTCTTATATCCACTGCCTTTAGTAGGGACATAATTGGGCAGTGCTATTTTATGATGTGGTTCTTCCCATCATCTCACTTCATCTCATCTGGAGGACTGTTCTCTGCCTTTCTGTCACTTGCCTGATCATCCCTCCTAGTATGAAGCCAACTACTTAGAATCAGTCCCATTCATGTTCCCTGCCATGTTGGAGTAACATGTCAAAGGACTTTTTTGGCCATTGCCATGAAATTGGAATTTAACCTAGACATGCCTGTAAGTTTCTCATACTGCCATAAAATTTTCTATGCGTGTTGATCATGGGTCTGGTTTAGATGCAATTATTTCAGCTCAGTAATATGACTGTTATTTTTCCAGATATTACTTTGGAGTCCCCAGCTTGACTGCTTACTCCATTTCAGTTGTAATGCCTGCCTAGTCCGTTACGGATATTGCTGTGTACTCCATCCAGACTGGCATTCCAGACATGTTTTCAGCTGGCCAGAGTGCATATCAGCATTTAGTAACTGAGTTTCATCTCCACATTTGATGATATTTCTTCTGTATTAGGGCCTGCATCCCCTTTTCTTTCCTTAAGAAATGTTCAAATGCCTCTTTATTTTTCAGTCATCAGAAGCCTGGTATAGAGACCATAGACCTATGCTTCCTCTGAATTCCCTTCTAGATTCCTTTCAGGCCTCCTTTGAATCATCCAGCTCTATGTAGGCCCTCAAATCCAAGCAAAGTTGCCTTAGCCTTGCCAACCTTTTTTTTTCCCTTTCATTTCTGATATGGAACTTTTCCCACCCACAAAATGTGGTCCGGGTTCACAGTATTAAACCTTAATCCCTGGAACATCCAATGCTTTGATATTTTAGGAAAACGCCTTTTTCAGTTCAGGAAAAAACCTTCAGATTTTTTCATTATTCATGTCCATCTGCTAGTACTTTTAACAATTTGATGTGCTCTCATCAAAGCCTATATATACTTTCACTTTTTATCCTGTATCTAAACTCAACCCTTTCAGTGTGCCATTTGACAGTATCATAACTTAGCGATTCTCTCTAAACCAGGAAAATAAAACTTGTTTATAACTGCATTTTGTTGCTGATGAGCTTTAGTATTTGTGGTGGGTTTTTTTTCTGTTTGGAGTACTTTTTTCATTTTTGTTGCCATTACATTTTATAAGTCAAATCCTACAGCCTGTTGTCTTACTTGAGAATATTGATAATTTACAAACCAAAAGTTGGCCCTCAAAGTACTATAACTTCTTTATTATTGTTTTTTACTCAGGTTACAGAAAATGCAGTATTTGAGTTTATGAGCAAGGACACTTCCGATGCTGCCTTCTGCTAGCAAGAGAGCACTATGTAATCCTTTCATAAATGTAATCCAAGCTTTATCTTACTGTTACTTTACTTCCCCTCCCCTCCCCCCCTCAATTCTCCTCTAGTGGTAAGGAACAGTCTCGTAATTTCCTGCTAATATTTAAGTCCATCCCATTTGTAACAGTCCAGCATTATCCTGTAGCATAAACAAGGCTGCTCTATTGGGTATTTTAAAGAGCAGACATAACCCCTCTCAGCCATCAGTCTGCTACATTAGATAGGGGTTGTTTTTTCTAGTCTACCCATAGCTTATTTCCTTCCTTCATCTAAAGGCTCTTTCCTGGGTTTATTGCAGTTTTGTAGAATTCAACTTTCTGCACAAATTGAACATAAATTAGAGCCCGGCTATGTATCTGATTAAAGGAAAGAAAATAAATCAAGTTTAAAACTTATTTTTAATCCTCTTGTAAAGTAGAAGCCATTTAGATTTGCAGAACACATGAATCTATTAGGTTGGAAAAGACCTTTAAGTTCATCAACACAACTGTTAACCTGGCACTGCATGTTCCAAAACCTCATATTCCCACATACAGGGCTACCCTACTGCCTCTCCTTCTTTGCCTGGCCCTTCCAAGGAGATTTCCTGCTGCACCATGGCTTCCAGCTCCTCCTGTTCACTGCCCATGCCTTGTGCAGTGGTGTAGGTGCACTTCAGTTGAGCTACTGATCTTCCCCACCATCTTTGGCAGGGAAGAAGCCTCAGTTCCTGCATGACTCTTCTCAGCAACTCCTGTGATTTCCCGCACTTCAATAACCCTTGTGTCTCTGCTGCTGCATGGATCTCCATCCCCGTACCTCTACAATCTGCAGATGGAAGGACCTCACTAGCACACCATCCCTCAAACTTCGGCATGCTGCCTTCAGTCTTATCTCTAGGGAGCTTGGTTTTATCTCCTTCCCCCTTCAAAACTAGTTCTAAGCTCCTTCAGTGATCTCTGCTCACTCTTTGCAAAGATCCTTTTCCCCTTCTGACAGCTTCCCTGTCTCTCACCAGCAGATCTGCTGTTGTGTAAATGAACCCATGATCAAAACCCCCAAATCCTGCCAGTGCCACCAGGCTCAGGGCCAGGTATTGATCTGCTGGCTCTTCTTGTTCCTTCCCTCTTCATTCCCTGCAACTGGAATGATACAGAAGAGCTTGTGCTCTTCAGCCCTTAACCAGTTGTCCCAAGCCCCTGAACTCTCTGTTGATTGCCCTCAGCCTTCTTGTTCCAGCTTCATCGCTGCCTGCCTGGAAGAATAGTGACAGATAAGCATCAGAGGGCTGTACCAGGGCAGGAAGCTTTCTCTTCATGTTTTTAACCTGGACACCAGGGAGGCAGCAGACTTCCCTAAAAAGTGGGTCTGCTCTGCATATTTGGCCTTCTGCTCCCTTCTCCTGTGACAGTAACACATCTTTTCTTCTTTATGGAAGCAATTTTGATGAAGGGCTTGGGCCATGTTAACCTTGGTGACACCTCCAAGCTGGATGAAGCATCACTCCTGTTGCACCTGCATCAGTGCCTGCTGTTTGGTCATTCAGTGATTAGTGAACATGTTCCTGACCATCTGAAATAGAGAATCTTTTAATTTGGGCTGGTTCTTGTTGCTAGTCTCCAGGAGTATAACCCTTAGCTTCTGTACTGAATTTTGTCCATTTCCTAAGACTGACCTGGCCTCGGAGAAACTCAAAAACTGATCCCTGCTCACTGACATATCCTCCTAGTGGATTCCCCAGAATTTTTGTCACTAATTTCCTCAGTGGCAGCAGCAGCCAGACTAACATCTGACGCAGGTAACATAGACACCACAACTGTGGAAAAGCAGCGGGTGGAATGGCAGTGGGGAAGAGGATGAGGGGACTCTGACACTGATTCTGTCTCAGCTGTCTGGAGAACCATAGCAATAGAAGTGCGTGTCATTCAGCTGCACACAGGTGAAATTCTTGAGGGTCTAATAATAGAAATGTGCAGTCTGGATGGGCAGGTTAACCTGCTGTGTGTGGTGTGTTTGATGAGCAAAGAGCAAGGCAGAGGTTGAGCAAAATATATTTAGTGAACAATTTGTGTCAGGTATGGATGGTGAAAAACTATAGCATTCTTGGAAAATTGCAGAGCAAGAATTCTTAAATTAGGCTATATATATGCTTTCTATAAATGTTCTAAATAGAATATATATAATAATGATACGTATGTGTATAGATTCTAACTAGCAAATAGAAAAGGAGTATAAAGATAGCAAAACCACAAAAGACAGAGGTATCATGCTTACTATATTTGTACTTTATGATTTAATTTAGGAGAAAAAGGGAGGAGGAAGAATTCCAGTTTTAGAGCACAAGAACTGAGTTTTCATGACCTTTTCCCCTCCTGAAGTTGTATTTAATTTAGCTATTTGGAAAAGTAGTTGAAGAAAACGACAGGAGGAATATTCCATCTTGCACAAACATGGACAGAAAACAGAAGCCTCCTCCAGGCAAATAGTCTCAGGAGATGGAGTAAATTGCCAGCCATCCATCTCTCTTTCCTGGATTACCTGATGTATTGGAGCAGTTAAAGAGGAATCCACTGCTTAAATGCAATCAATAATTTGCTTTTATTGCTTTATTTTTCTTATTACAGCTTTGAGGTCACGGTTGTAGTCAGAAGTTTACCCGCACGCTTTGCTGAGACGTGCTTTCTTTTCACAATCTAGTTTTTAAAGGGAGGGCAAGTAACATTTCCAAGTGTCAGCTGAATGGCAGAAATGATGACTGAAGTCCAATAATTGTCATGCCTTTTAACCCAAAACAAATTATAAACCTGCATTAGGAAGTGTTTCCCATCAAGCTGTGTTTGCTGATTTGGGAGCTGGTGATGTCGGACACAAAGTCACCCTTTTGGCAGACATTCTCCAAGGCATTTGTGGCAGAGGCTCAGCAAGAGAGTGACGGCATTTGAGGCTTCTGATGTGGAATGACTTAATATTGTGACAGCCCATAACATATACTTCAAGTATCTAGGAAAGGGATGGGATCTCTCATCCTTTCTCAGATGCAAAGGTTATCACATACTGTGGGACAAATCTAGAAGTTGGGTGCAGCTTTTGTTTTTTCTGCTCTTCTGTTAAGATGGAGTTTCTTCAGATTTGCATTTTTTCTGACTAATGTTTAAATAATATATTTTTCATAGGTATGTGGACAGACTGTATATGTAGGCACGTGGGAGGGAGGTGGGTGTCTGCTGCATTTAAAGAGCTGTCTTATGTAATGCAAAATAAAAATTAAAACGTGAGGAAATGTGTCATGTCTTTGTTACAAAAATTTTATCTGTTGTTACTTGGATCTGATATATCAGACAAATGTGCTCTGGAGAACAAAGTAGAGGTTTGGTGTATGTGCTGGGCTGTTTTGTTCCAGGACTGGCCTTGGAGATAGCAGAAGCAGCATCATTGCAGAGCCTGTATTTTCAGCTCTAGAAATTACTTCCTGACCATGAAATATATCTGCACTGTTGGATTTTGAAACTGGTTCTTATTTTTTTGCTCTCTCCCTGATAATCAGTTTTGTGGAGAAGTGCACATAGGTCTGCAGCTCCAGGTCTCCTGGCTCTTCAGCAATCTGCAGGGCTTCTTTCCAAGTTTGAGGAGTTTTCAGAGGAGTAATGGTTTCTTGGATTTTTTACTTTAAATGATTCATTTTCTGCTGATTGAATAATTTTAATTTATTTTAAAAGGAAAGGCAGAAGGTATTAATCCTAGGAAAGAGCAACTGTTTCCCTTTGGAGCACAAAGTACAGATGAAGGAGATCAGCTAAGGCAGCACTCCTAGTGTAAATGCCATCATTTAGGTTTCAATGGCTTGCAGTTAGAGCTTAAATGGGTTGCTCAATGGCAGAAAATCTAATTAAACCTAATTAGTCAGTAATTTATGTTTCACATCCTATATACACCCCAATTCCCTAATTCCTATCACTGCTGTAAATTCACTAAGAACTGGACAGCAGGGGTGAGCTGGCCAGGCCAGGTAACCACTGACCTCGTATTGAAGCCATTCCCTCTCTGCTCCTGAGGTCATAGCAAGTATTACCCCTCATGAAAACTGATGGTCGTGTAAAGAAGTTTTGCCAGAGTCAAAACGTTTTTGGCTTTTATTTTGCCGTCAGCCTTGGCTGAGAGTGGCCAGGAAGTTTCAACTGTTTCAGGGGAAGGTATCTGAGGAGTGGCAGGAAGAGGGGTACCACATTATTAACTTTATTTCAATAAGATACTGCCAATGCATAAACAGAGAAGGTGATATGCCAGACATTTTGAATTTATTAGACTGTTACAAGTAACTGGTATTTCCAGCCAAGAATACTTAGATGACACGTGAGCCCATTGGGTAATTTTTTTAGCTGCGGTGTGTTGTAGTTTGACGTATGTGGGAGCATAGAATACTTCCAAGGGTGCTCATTAATTGTGGATTAGAGCATATATTTGTGATTATTGTCTTATTTACTTCCCTGACTGAATGTAAAATGAACAACATACATGGTAGCATTCATGTAAAATACATAAATTAAAGAACAGGAACATAAGGTCTTTGGGAAGAAGTTTTGCTCTTCCCAGCAGGAGGATGACTGAAAGAATACATTTCTTTGCTTTGATACAGACACATCATTACTTGCTGCTACAGTAGGTACAAATTTCCTTTGACATTCCCACTGAAATTAGATCACCTTCCCTCCTTCTCTTTTCTGATAAAATTAATAAAATTACATTACATTAAAAAGAACAAAAGGAACATGTGACCACAGCAAAGAGGCAAAACAGATTTCAAAGCAGATAACATCTTTTGTGCTGCTTAAATGCTGCTGGACTCCATAGGAGCCCAATATTGGATACCGTCTAAGTCTTCTTACCTAAATTATTTTATTAAAAATAGAAGCAAAATATTTTTAAACTGCTTTCAAAAAGAAGTGATCTGATAGAGGTTCTGAATTCTTATACATACACTGTTGTGGGATGTGTTGGTTTTTGGGGGAGGTAGCAGAGGGCATTGGAAAGGTTTCCTGACTAGAATAGGTGCGGTATAGAATAATCTATTCCTCTGCCTCAGTTTTAACCTCCTCCACTTCTGATATGCTTAGCCTACAAGTGACAGTGACTAGTCACTACTTGAGTTTTGGGCTGTGGATTTATGGGGTTTTAGGGTTGGGTTTTTTATTAAAGAACTCCAAACAGTGTAAAGTTATATGGTGAATGCAACTAAAGAATGTAGGCAGAGGGTGCAAAACAAATGGTTTTTAATTGAGCTGGCACACTGCTAATTTTAAGATTAAAGGGTTCTTCTATGGTAGCATTGTTGTTTCCTTCCTAACTTAGCAAACTAAACTTTCCTTCCTAACTTAGCAAATGAAAAGTGTTGATTTTGACAGTACACTTGTGCAGATACAGGTGAATTAGCTTTGGTGTTGGGAACAGTTCAGCCTGTACTGAATCAGACAGATAGCCTCAATAACATATCCAATTTCTCAGCTCACCTGGCTTGTCTGCTTCCAGCAATGAAGAGATCTTCCCTGGTTAGCTTTGGTGTCTCTGTACTTCACTACATCACTCCATAAGTATCACTGTTAAGCCACTCAGCATCTGTTTTACGTCAAGTGTCAGTGGATTTGATGATCTGTATCTGCTCAGCTGTTCACTTGCCTTTTGTGTTTTCATTTCTTCCCTTTCACCTATGGGACAGTTGGAAAAGGATTAGTAACACATGTGAGGAATACATGAGGCATAGTGGATATAGTTCATTGAAGATAGACCAAATGTTACCTCAAAAGCAAACAAAAAACCCATCCCAACACAGCTATGTGGAAACTGCACATCCCTAAACATCCTGTGAAGAAAAGTGCATGGGGCAGATTGCTTCTCTGCTCTCCTGTGGTGTCAGCTACTGCCTCAGCACCGCCTAAACATGTAGCTCAGGTCACAGGAGTGATGCTTCCTTGAAAAGTGCTCCTTGCCCATCTCTGCCTTCTGCTTTCTCTTGCATGGATACAGAAAGTCTTCTGAACGAGTAAACCAGATTTAATCCCACCCATAAACTATTACCAGCACTGCCTCCATAGCCAGCTGCAGGGTGTTTATCAGGGATGAAGCTGTGGGAGCAGAAAGAAAGCTGCCTTTGATTTACCAGTCTCAGATGACGTAGGAAGGATGTCAGGAAAATCATTTAAAGATCTGCTAACTGACCAGAGTTACTGAGTTTTTAGCTAGCTAGGAACAGTATGATGTTGTTTTGGCACTGCTCCTTTTCCCGTGGTGCGTTGTAACTCTTTTTGGAAAGTGTCTGTGTTTTGCATGTCAATGTGCTAATCAAGTTTTAGGTAAACAGAGACACAAAAGACTTAGTCATTGCTTCAGTACTTTTCTCAAAAAGCTCCGTTCCAGCTGCACGCACAAACACTTGCTTGAATATAAATCCCCTTTCTGTAACAGAATTTGCGAAGCACAAAATAATTTTCCTTGGGATATTTGTTTGGATTATTTTTTTCCTGCATTATTTCGGAGGGGGAGAAGTGCCAAAGAGTTCGTGTGCTTGTATGTGTATGAGTCAGTGACTGAGTGCATGTTTTATTCATCCCTTCATTTTCAGACTGGCGATACTGTGGCACCCATCAGGCACGACTCAGGTGAATCTGTGCCACTGTCGAAGTACTCTGGTGTTTCATACCAAACCCTTTGTCCCATCTGGCTTCACTCCTCTTTGAAGCTACTGTGTAGCTTGGTTTTCAAAACATTTTAGTTATTTGCTGACCTTCCTGTCACCCTCCAAGAAACAAAATTTAAAAAAACCAAACAATCCAAACCTCGGTCCCCACCCCCTCCCCTCCGCCCCCCCCCCCCCCCCTCGAATTAGGAAGGAACCAAGACTAAGAAGGAGATAATGCTGAGAGGGGACACACAGAGGAGCCTGTATAGAAATGGAAGACCAAAATTTAAAAAAATACGGTATCTCCCTGTCTCATCTTTCTGCCAGTTCAGGATTCATCTGTGTGGGTTCTCCTGTGTCACTCTCCAGTCAGACAGCAGTGGAAGTGAGCAGTGTTGCTATCAGATGTCTTCCACCCCCTTCTTATTCTCTTAGGTTGAATTTAAATATTTTGAAGGTTAACACACTTAAATTCACACAGATTTTAACAAGAAACCCAAGTTTGTGGGCTTCAGTATAAACCATTAGAATGCCAAGTAACTTGAGGTTAAATTTTTGAATGGTTGTTTATGCCAACAGTTTATAGCAGTGGAGGAAATAAACCTTTCTGAGCAGCTTTCCTAACAGAAAGTGTGACTTAAGCCAACAGAAATGTGCAAATACATAGCTTAGTGCCAAAACTGCCTTACATGAATTAGATTTATTATACACCAGACAGAATAAAATTCAAACACTCACTTCAGGCCTCATTCTGTGTTGAGATTTGAGTAGGGGGGTGTTGTGTGCAATCTGTGTGAGATAAACTGCTTGGGAAATTAAACTTTGGAAGAACTCCCCCCCCCCACCCGTGACATTTTTTGCTGTCAGGCTCATGTGATTGCCTGTCGTTAGTGTGGGTGAACTTTCTGAAGCTTGACATTGCAACCCTGCTCAGTGTCGCAGCTACAGTATGTCAAGCTCATAACAAAATAAACCTCTCACCGGAAACAACTTCACTTTGAAGTTCACAAACTTGCTCTAGTCTTGGTTTTAAAAGAGCGGTATCATATATCAAATACACTGAAAAGTTATTTCAAGCTACTTTCCTATGATAAAGCACTATGGTTTGGCCACTGCTGTAAGTGCAGATGTATTCATTGCATTCCAGGCTTTGCCAGCACTTTATTTTATTTATGGCTTGCTCCATTCCTCTTTATTTTTAATAAGTGTTGGTAAAATCTATCACATTGCTCCACACTAAAGACTTCAACACAGTGGTAAATTAAGTTTAAAACTTTTCACAATGATATATGTGTTAGATTGGATGGCACAGCAGAGAACGCAGGGGTTAGCAAAAAGGCAGGTTCACAAATGTGAATTAGCTACCCTTTGTTAGAAATAATTTTCTCCTCATCAAATTGGAAAGTAAAAGCAATAAATGGCAAAGCTTAGCTGCAAGTCCAGTGTGTTTCTACATCAGCTGACACTGGATGCACTGACAGAGCTCTTACTTGCAGTGGCCCCATTTGGTGAGATGCTTGACTGTAAGCACAGTTACAGTTTGAACTCTGCACATGGCTTCTTGTGGTTCCCCATTTCCCTTGAAATCCTTTCTATCTTCTTGTGGTGACAGTGAAAATGTGGCTAAAGTACGTCCTCTCGAAATAATACAACTGAACACACCCCTGCTTAGGTTCTGAAGGCTGCTGTAAAGGACCTTAGGATGAAAAACAAATCTGATAATACCAGTATGAGGTAACTTAGCAATGAACTAAACACCTGCTTTACTTGCTTCATGGGAACGTAGGATTCTAATTTTTTTCTCTTTGGCATCTTTTTGGAGAGGGTAAGATCATGCTGTCTCAGTGATCAACAACTTAGCGAGGCTGTTACATCTGTAATATAAGCAAATGACCTGTAATTTCTTACCATTGCTGATCCTAGTACAGAGATTTTATCTGCAGCCTTCCCAATTTCACTTCTTCCCAGGATATTAACACTGTTGCACTTTTAGCCTAGTGGAAATATTTAATTACCTTGTTTCATAATGACCTATAAAAATGTGAGCATAGCATCTGCATTGTAAACCTTTGGTTGAGCTTCTGACTGTGATTTATACTGTTGTTGTAAAATCTGTGGAACTGCCCTCAGATGAGGATGCTCAGCCTTCAGAGGAAGGTGGCAAGGGCTCCACGGGACCCTTTCACACACTTAGTAAGCACACTGCTCTCAGCTTCATGAGAGGGATAAAAGGGCACCTTGTAAGTGCTTTAGCCCTCAGTGCATGAGGCTGGGATTTCCATATTTTGCCTTCCCTGGCTGGGTCTGCAGTGGCTGCCCGGATTGTGTCAAGGCCACATTCTTTCCACTGCCAGAGGTGTTTACTGCGCTATCAGCTGTGAATTGGGAAACGGAGCCCTCAGCAAGGGGCTGGCACACAAACTGGGAGAGAGGAATCATCTCAAGTGGCCTGACCACATACATGTCCTTGGGTTTATATCCATTTTTTGATTAACAACTCAATATCGAATTCAGGAGCCTGAAATAGTTTTAAAAGCCTTTCAGTTTAGCTTAACTTCAGTTTAGAGAAGTCCTTCAGTGCAGCCAGTCACCTGCCAGCCTGCTGTGCTAGATTTAGTTCAGATTGAAACTTTCCAGCCCAGGCTGGGCCTCCATGGGGTTTAGCTTGCTCAGCTCTAGTCTCCAAACTGAAATATGGAAGGACCTCCAAGAGAGAGGAGGGCAGTGAAAGGGCAAGGGACTTCCCCGAGCCCTGAGTATTGACTTCAGGTGGGGAGTCCACGAGTAGTTGGAACAGTAGATGAATTGGCCCAAAGAAATTTTCAGATGTACCCGGCAGGGGGAAGATACAACTCTGCTAGAGAGAGAGGTGACTTGCTTGGAGACCAGAACAAAGCAACTGGAAAACAGGAAATAGCATTAGGAAATGCTCTCTGTACAAGAACAAACAAATATTTGTACAGGAGGATCTGCAAGTGGCACTGCTTTCCTCCCACACTGTGTATGGCTGCCAAAGTGATGGGCTCCCTCTGAATAAGTCACATTTAATGTATGCATAGTGGATGTCAGTGTATGAATAATCCCCATGAACCTTGAAAATTAGATTAATTTTACAATCCTGAATTTTTGGCTATGTGTCTGGACATTATGTTAACTAGAAGCTGAAAGTTCATTAGAGTGGAGCTGCTAAGACTTTCCTGGGAATGTTGCTACAGCCGTTTCTTGGCTTAGCTGAGGAGCTCAGGGGTCTGCAACAGCTTCAGGAGGCGAAACACACACTTGTCATACAGACACAGGGAGGACAACTTTTTTTTGAGTGAGTGATTGGAATGGATGGAGAGGCGTCTTGCTGATTTTGAAGATAACACAGTCCTCAGGATGACCACTTAGGTGTGGGGGTTGTATTTGTCATGAGTTCATTGAAATTACTCTGGGATCAGTGAAAGAAGGCATGAAAACTTCTTGTTTGTTGCTGAACACAAGCTTTACTGGAGAGTGCTCTAACCAGAATCGCTGAGTGGGACTTAGTTGTGAACTCTGAAAATTGCTTATATTTAAAACAGATATGATATGATGCAGACCTGAGAGATAGGGGGAGAATTCAGAAAATCTCTCCCTTGTCACGTGTGTAGCTTTAAGTTTATTCTCCTACATCTTCAAGTGGAGGCTTAATACCTATAATATTATGGAAAGATGGTTTTGTTGTTTATGTATTTTATGAAGTCAATAAATAAACCTTAACAGAAGTGATTAAACCTGAAATGGCAGCAGGGAATAGCTGTATCTCTTCTCCATCCTCTGATTCATTCCTAAATCAGGATTTACTACTAACTCAATTAAATACACACTTTCTGCATAATTGCCCATGTGCTGGCAGAAAGTAGTCAGTTGTCAGGGATTTTGTTCATTTCTGGGTTGGCTGCCTGAGAACATAAGGATTTGGGAAGAAACTGTGGAATTACCCATAAATTTTCTTAATTGAATTGAGCATAAGCTTTCAAGCCTAAGATGTGAGCAAGGAAAACTTTCCAGTTTCCAGGCAGAGCTGTCTCCTTGCAGTTATTTACACAGTGCTGCTTTGACTTGCTGTTAAAAAATTACACTGAGGCAGAGATTAGGAATTCAAAGAGCAGTTTTGTAAGAAAAATGCCTCGGTTTCATTCAGTAAGAGGAGATGTGGTAAAAGAGGGAGAGAAGGGGGGGAATGAGCAGGGCAAAGAAAAAGGACTGTTAGTTCAGGCAGGTTTGAATAGTCAGTCAGGCCTTGATCCAGGAGAGCCTTAAGAATGTGCTTTGTTACAGCACTTCAGTGTGACAATTGAGAGCATGTGGCCCTAGAGCCTCCTCCCTCCATCCTTCTCTCCTCATCGTCACCCATCTTGTGTGGTTCTAATTTTTTTTGAGAAATACTGTTGAGGGAATTGTGTTTCTGTCACAAAGCTACTGTAAAATTTCTAATCCCTTGTTAAGAGCAACTCACAAAGCTCCTTTCTTCAGCGTTTAAATGTGCCTCATGGAGGACATGTCCATCCTTTTAAAGTTTGTGTTAAAGCAGTGCTCTGCTGCCCTTTCCTGCATTTTGATGTGAATTGTTTACTGAGATTAGAAATAACTGAAGAAATCTTTGATAACAGGAAAATGTACTTTAACACAAAAAGATGCCTGCTTCTTTTGCATGCACATGTGTTCATAGTATTATTTTAGCTTATCATAGATAAGGTAACTTACATTATTGACATAAAATATTGTCATTTTTCATGAAAATGCAGCCAATTTTTCTGTGCCAAATGGCAGGTAATACTTGGCGCAATATTATGCCTTCTATTAGATACAATTTAAAATTCGTGCCTGCAGCTAATATATTATCCCCGCAGGATTTGGACATCTTTTCTACATTATCCTTGGTCATTTATCTCTTGTCATCATGCAATGTTGGTGTGAGATTTTTACTTAAAACTAGTACAGAATTTCTTTCACTGTGTTCCAGATCAGTGTGCAAGAAATGTTTAAAGCAGCCAACTGAGTGGCATATCTTCTGTATCCTGCAAAGTACTGCTGGAAGTTTTGTGTCTTTCCCTGTAGCCTGCACTGAGAGATTCATTCCTCACGCACAAACTTTCAGCAACCTGCCAGTGACAAGGCAAAATAACAGAGAGGATGTAGTGCTCGTTTTTGATGCTCGGCATCAAAACAGATGTCTCTGAATCCGGGGTGCCAGGGAACGCAGGGCTGCTCAGCAGTATCAAATAGGGACAACGGGGGGGGTGCGTTTGCCTGCACTGCTGGTGCAGAATTTGGGCTCCGGGCTGACCGCGCTGCCGTGGGTTTTCAGTAACACCAGCCTGAAGTGCACACACACCATGAAACTCTGCATTCCTCCCCCTCCTGCCCAAGGCTTTTGCTTTTTTGGGGGAGGTGGTGGTTGTTTTTCTGTGCCTGCTGACGTCAACAAAATTGCCAGATGGCATTTCAATGCTTTGCAAAGAGACAGGAGCCTTTTATTACCGGGGTCACGTGGATCCCATTCATTTGCATTCCCAGAAGTGGTCTAAAGCTTTTGCTCACTGTATAGGCGAAGAGTGCTCTGCACCTTCCAGGGACCCAGAGGGCCTTCTGTGGGATATTGTTGCCTTATGAATCCTTTAGAGGATGCAGAGATGAAGGGTTTACTTCACATTCATTTGGCTAATGTAGAAATATTGAAAGTCTCTAGACAGTTGTGCTTTGCAGAGGTTTTGTGGACTTCTTTTTAAACAACAGAGGAATACTTTTGTGAATTTAGGATAATAAACAGACTTAGAGTGTAGCTCTAAGAGGGTTACTTACAATCTCTCAGGTCCAGGTGACTCAGTAGCTTGTGGAACAAACATGCAAGTCCAACACTGTGATAAATATTAGCAGAGAAGAGGAACTATCAGGATTTAGATTTTGAAGGTTCCAGGCTCTATCACTGGAGCTGGGCTGTGACATGATCGATGTGTTGAAATGGAACAGAGTCCCTTTATACCCCTGAACAGATGACTGGGAGCTCAGTGCCAGATGCACAAGATTAAACCAATTTACTTTGCTGTGCCTGAGCCATCTCCACAGCAGCTGGGCAGGGGACATGGCAGTGTTTGAAGGCCAAAACAATCTCTTACTGACGTAGTAACTCCAATATCAGCCCTTGTCTGGCAACTAACCCAGAAGGGAGGAAGCTTATGATTAGATTTTCAGTGGACCTTGGAGAAGTGAACCTGGAGGAACCTGCAAGGCTCACAGGGAAAGATGTGAATGTTGGAGAAGGAAAAGCCAGACAATTTTGGGGAGCATGAAGACTTCTGCTTCTTGCAGATTATGAAATTGATCTTTGGAGTAGTTTCTCAGGTTAAAGGGAGGAGAATTGTATTTCTGTCTGAGAATGAAAGGTGGGAGGACTTTTTATTTTTCCTCGAAAGAAACACAAACTACATTTGTTGGAGCATCATGGACTCCATAGTAATGCAGAACAGAGGCTAAGTAATCTGATTTTGACAGCTACATCACAATTTGAAACTAAAACTCCCCTAAACCTATCTGAGATTACCATAGGCTCCAGAACGAGCAATAATCTGAGCTCACAAACCGGGTTTTAATACATTACTATTCTATTTTCTAGCAGTTTCAGCTTTCAGATGTACCCATGTGGTGCCTCCTTGCTCACAGTACACGGCAGTGACAAAGATGTGTGTAAGTTCCCAAGGGCCATATGTCTGAAAAAAAAATACGGGGCAACATAACCCTATGATCTTTCCAAGTGTGAATATTTTATTGCTTAACAAAGTGCTATTGAAAGGCACTTTGAAACGCGGCATCACAGACTTCCCTTTCCTGCTTGGTAAACCATGTGTTACTATTGGTTACCCTTGTCTTACCAATTTCCCAGCTGTATGACATGCACTAAGTTCTGGTGATTTATCGTGGTATTCTGTGTATGTTAAGCATTGCTGCAATTCACATGGTGCTAAGTGGTTACAGAAGAACACACAAATAAATACAGTGAATTATTGGACTCTTTAATTTTGGTACCTTCTTGACTAGGAAGTGGAGAAATAATTTTAAGCTTGCTCAGAGCAGACTGGGTGATGTTGCAGAGTACGAAGAGTAATAACCAACTTGACCCTGCTTTCATAACTCCATTCTTCAACTGGGGGAAGAAAATGTAGAGTTTCTTTAGGGCTGGCATCTCAGGCAAAGTTATTGCTCATGCCGTGCTCCGATACCTAATTTAATTTCACAGGGGAGTAGCAATCGGCGTTCACATCATGATTCACAGATCATGGAGCAGGAAACAGCCTGTCAACTTCTAGGGAGCTGAAAGGGGGGAGAGTTGCTTAGAAGAAAAACAAAAATCTGTTTTGTGAAGGAATTCAGCTCATGAGCACAGCAGGCAGACTTCAGTTCTGCTGTGACTCCTGGTGAAGTTAGAGGAGTCACTCTGGAAGATTAATTTGCCCCTGAGTTTATCAATTTGTAAGGTCTTGAGTGCAGATGAGTCCTGTGGTGGATTAAACACAAAGAAAACAAGCAAAAAAGAAATACCACTCTTTCTCATCTAAAATCAGAGGGTTTTGGGACTTCAATTTGAACGTGTCCATTCCATCCCAAATTAGCTGTATTCCACAGCCTGACATCAGCTTGTACCCAACTGAAGACGTGCCAATGTGAATACTTTGCATCTTTTTGCAAATCACGTCAATAACCAAAAGAAAGCATGCTTACACTAACATGCATGTGTAAACATTGCTTTTTGTGTATATGTGTGTTGATGTTTCTTTATTAGCATTTTAATGTACTTTCATTTTCTCTCTTCCATTATTATTGGTATGTGGATACTCTTAACAGCTCCTTTTGGGAGGGAAAAATGCAATAAACTTCAACCAAATTTAGAGAATACTTTCATGCTAAAACACTGCACAATTACAGGTAGAGTTTAGCATCTTCAACAGCTCTGATAGCAGACAAATACAACATGGGGAGAAGAGAGAGGCATGTATATGTTAACCTTATGTGTTTGACTTATTTCTCTGGAAGGAATTCTGCTTTCTTAATACAGTTGTCAAGCACTTCATTGCTTGGGGAGTTTTGTGTTCCTAGAGAAACTTCTGTAATCCTTCTGCTATGGAATATTTTAGTATGAGAGTCAGTTCAAAATGTTATGAGATTCCCTCCACCTCCCACAGATGCAGAATTTCTTTGTTGTTTGTACAAGATTTGCAAGATCGTTGGAAAGAATGTGAACAGTGAGAGATTGCTGGGCTAATATAGAAAAAACATGGATTAAGATCTTTTTCCTCCCAAATCGATGATAGCATTTCATGGGCACAGCAGAGCCACAGTCTTGATTTGAAGGAAGAGTAGTGCCATCTGGTGATGCCTGGGAGAGGCTTTTCTGCACCTAAAGCTGCAGGATTGTAATGCCTTGTATGAAAAGTTCTGCTCAGTTGTACCATGGCTGTTACCTGAGGCACTGACTCACTTGCAGTGGTCATCTGGCACTAGGTGTCTTGGTGGTGTGCTCATTTATGGAAGTATTTGTGCTCTAGCCTGGAATAGATGTTCAGACTAGGTCTTCTGTAATTTTCTCGCTCTCATCCCCTTTTCCCAGTCTGACTTTCGCTTGTGCAGCTGGATGTCCTCCTATCTGTGCTGCCTGACTCTGTCTCCTGCCCTTTCGCCTTTTGCTGTGCCGCTGACCCCATGAGACCCTGGTGGGCAGGCAGTAACCCTTAGAGAGAGGAGTGACATTTTGGGCTTCCTTGGTCCATCCCCTGGGAGCTCCCAGTCTGCCTGGCTTGGATTCTAAGTGAGGCTGTGGCTCAGTTCCAGCACGAGACCTGCTCTCTGATCTCCTCTCTCGTTATGTTCTCATCAGTAATGAAGGGCTGGCGTGCAGAGCATCACCAGTGCTGCTGCTGCCCGAGGAGAAACAGAGTTCAGCCTGCTGCTCTGGAGCCATGTGAGGTTTTCCATGGCTGTCAGCTTGGTGCAGGGAGAAAAGGTTGTGTTATGTTAAAGGTGGATTCATAAATTGTTTATACAGAGCTAAATGAACATCATTTTACAAGCAGAAATAGTTACTGTGTGTGGTTAGTAGTCTGCCAATAGACAGGTTTTATTTAAAATAATTTATTCTGTGCACTTGGTGAAATGTCCTTTGGCTGGTTTGCATTTAGGCTGGTCACATAAGCAAGGCCTTAAAGCAGACCCTAAATTCTATGTAGGGTCAGAACATGGTTTTGTCTTTTTTGACTGGTTACAAAGTATACCCAAACCCACACAAATCAGGTTTCAGAGTTAAATGTGAAGTCCTACTTGCAACTGTTTGTTTGTAGCTGGCACAGGCTTATATGGTTGTCTTTATACACAAAAGATTAAATAGTCTTTAGAGACAGTTTTTGATTTGCATTTTCTTCTCTGTTTAAAAAAAAAAGGGCCAACTAAGTGTTAACTTCTTTCTTTCCAATTAATTCCCCTTCCCTTATTTAAAGTGAGCTATTTACATGTGTGTGAAGTATATTACTGTGGCTGTGTATAGAATGAGATAATTATATAGTTAGTTATGACTTAAAGACATATTTATACCATGCCAGAAAAATGCCATCCTAATTGAAGCCATCTTTCCTAAAAAGCGGAACAAAGTTGGACCTCATCATGTTGCCTTCTTGTGCCACCTTGATTTTATTGACAGGAAATCAAACATGTTTCTTTGATCTGTCCGTGAAGAGTAAGAGGGCAAGTGGATAAAAGTGTTGTGCATATTTAATTTGGTTGGGTATTTCATTTTGCTGTAGCATCATACAGAATGCTTCAGCCTTACTCTCCGCAGTAGTTGCAGCTTGCATTAAACGAGGAAATGGATACAAATAAATTTTTACTTAGGTTAAGGGCAGTCTTCAGATTCCTGGCAAAATGCCAACCTGTTGCACAGTGAGCATTATTGATATGCATTTTCTGCTCTGTGTTAGCTAGGAATGACAGTAATTAAAAGAACAAATCATTTAAGTGAAATGATTCTTCTTTCTAGAGAAGGCTGTTTCCTAATGTTGCCAAAAGTCTCTCAAATGCATTAGGAGGAGAAGGAGGGTGTACAGAGAGAATTGAGCAGCAATTTATGGATCTATTTATTTTACTTTAATGGGATAAATAGGATATCTGAGGCCACTTGTAACACTCAGATGGAAGCAGTCAGGAAGATAATAGAGAATTAGGAAGACAGAATCCATATGCTTCATCAGCTGATCAGTCAGAGCACCGTATGGCAAGCAATTTAGCTTGTGGTCTGTTTCAGTTTGTTAACAAATATGTTTACATAAAGCATTTCAATGAGAGATGTGCGTGACTGTTCACCAAGGTCAGGAGTATGAAGTCAAGTGTTTCCTTGTGATTAAACTGGTCTTTTATCTTTGTTGTTCTGAGCTTAACCCCTCAAAGTTAAACTGACTTTGGGGAGAGATCTTTCGCTTCAGTACCCTGCCTTAGGTCACCAGTGTTAACAAACTTGAATATTGAAGTCATCTCTGGAGTCTAATCCATTATGGATCCCATTTAATTCAACTGTGAGCCTCTCACCACAAGAGACACACTATGCCTCTACAGAAGTCTAATGCAGAAAACAATGCAAATATGGGCACCAGGCTGTTCTTCACAAAGAGAAGCCATAACCTTTTTGAAAAAAACAACTGAGGAACTTCATTTCATCATTTTCAAACTAAAGATTTAAGTTTTGAGAAGTTGATGTGATTTCTTGTTCCTATATTTTAATAAAGCTACTCTAAAATTGCTGAAGCAAAGCCAAAAAAAGCCCTTCCCGTTGCTGGAAATTCCAAAACCAATAATTTTTCTGTCAGTACAAAATATTTTTTGTGTTTGTCTGAAGTTGTCAATGCACTGCGAATCCTTGAGCTGCCTACTTTCAGCTGCTGTTTCTTGTTTGTAAGGACACCACACTGTTCTCTGTGTAAGAGAGCTCTGTGGCTCAATCATGTGATTGTAAGTCTCATCAGCAAGTAGCTCAATGCTGTGTGCACCAATTAATAGGATTAGTTCTGAGCTAAAATGTCAAGGCTCTATATTGATGTATCTTCCAAAATCTTTGATTTTAGGTGGTAAAACAGATCTGTATGTTGATAACTTCTTTTCTATACTTCCTTTTAAAAATTCAGTTAAGACTTTTAACCTGTCTACCAGGACCAATTCAGCCTACCTATTCAGTAGTAGTAAGTGCTTCTATTGCACTTACTGAAAAAACCACTGATTTCTTACTGGAGTAGATTCAGATGAACCACTGAAGTTCAGCTTCACAAGGATATTTAACATTTAAAAAAGCCCATGTGCAACCCACAGTTGATTTTTTTTTTACTTAATATCCACATCCAAGCAGAAAACATAACTCACTGTGGAGATAGAAATCATTGTCTAGTGTGGTTGCCAGCATAAGCACCAGTGCTTCATGATCTGTGTCTGTTTTTTGGTCTCTATGGTTCTGTTGCCTTTTGTAAATGAGAAGCTGGTGCTGTTATATTTAGATGTGAATTTGAATCCAAGCTTTCCAAAAACACAGAAGTGTTTGGCCCTCATAAAATAGTGCAGACCCTGAGCCAGACAGTCAGAGTTCAGTATGGTGAGATATTAATGATGCAGAAGTACAGATTGGGTCTATCTCTAATTGGAATTGAGAAGCAGCCAGGGTGTCATAATTAGGAACATTACATGCATTTTACTTTTTTCTTTTTCTAAAGTGCAAGTCAAGCACTGCTCACAACCTAAAAGACACAAGTTGAAACTAAAACTTTTCTTAGACTAAAACTGTGTACAAGACAAATCAGCCACCAGCTACATGGAAGAAGTTAGAGGTTGCCGAGATGACTTAGAAAATCCTAGAGCCTTTAGCATCCAATGTGTAGATTACAGGCCAGAGCAGCAGTGGCTGAAAATGGCCATCTGATGCAGGCATTGACCTGTGGCGATCAGCTGGTGTATCTTGTATCTCAGCAGGCAAATTGTTTTGGTTTGGGTTTTTTTTCATTCATGACAGCAAAGGCAAAATGAGCCCACAGTATAAACGAAACTAGTGTGTCTTTAAGTTGGTCCTTGCAGGTCAAGGATGAAGTAGGTTGAAAGCAGTCCTCAGGGCTTGCCGGTCTGTCAGTTTACATCTGTGGTAAGTGAAAAAAATTATTTTAATACCACAGAAGGCATATAGAGGATAGTGTTTTATTTTTCTTGTATATGAATTACTGTTTCTCTCTGTTCTGATCTTCATTGAAGAGTCAGCATAGAAATAATCCAGGAGAGGTGGGGCATTTTCACATCTAGTGCATGCTTAGTGTGTCTTTTGCAGGTCGTGGCTTTAGATGTTAGTAGCTCTGAGACTTAGAGAAATAATAGCTCTGCAGCAGCTATGATGAAGGATTTGGGGGCTGCAAGTCCCTAGGGCTACAGTTGTTTTTCTTGCATGAGTCATAATATAAGAATCCAAAGCCAAGTGTTACAGAAAAATGATTAATTCTTTTCACAGAGGAGTTCGTTAGTGACATAAAGTCATGAGAAAGAGGAGGAGGCATCTGTAGCACTCAGTGGCTATTAACTGGTATTAGTGCGAGTGCTTAAAATCAGGAGAACTGAAATAATGCAAACCACAAGGTCTGATGGAGAAGAAAAAAAATTTAAAATTTGACCAGTTTGTTGTGAAGCTCTCGCTGGAGTTTGATGTGCAGAGGATTTATCCTTTTCAAAAGGTGGAGAATATCTCTGTCTGCATTTGGCTTCAGGGAAAGCCCATCCTTAAAAATGGGCCACTAAATATCATTAGTGTTCATGGTCACTGGAGAATTTCATGGGATCTTTCTGCTCTGTTGCTGCAGCATATGGAAAACATGGCCCGACATATACATCTGGCTCCTGCTGTCATTTCCAAATCCCCGTCCTAACTCCAGTAAGAACAGACTGAACATTAAAGGCTCTTTATCTACAGCTTCACTGATGATTACTTCCTGGTTTCTAATTTTTTCTTATTCTGGTTTTTAACACTCATTTTTAAAACCTTACCAAATTTTCTTTTTTTTTCAGTTTATTCTCCTGTGGCAATTCCTTTTTAGTAATTGAAAATACATTTGACACCCTGTGTAGCAACTCTTCACTCCACCCCCCCAATCTTTTATCTTCATTTAGAGGCTGCATTTATTTGCATTACGTTTTTAATGATATTTGGTAATGCTCTTCTTAATACTGTTCAGCAGTTCTTAGTGAAGGGCTGAGGTGGATGTGAATCTTTAGCTGGGGTTATTTTCACACATATTTCTGAAGTTTGCTGCTAATTGTGATGTCTCTTCTCAAGCTGCATCCCAAAAGAGCCTGAAATACTTTGAAAGGGAGAAAATATGGCAGTGTGTGACTCCTTTGGCTTTGCTCTGGTGTAACTGAGACTGTCAAGTTGAAAATGTGGGAGGATTAGTTAGTACACAGAAGGCAGAATGGTGATTATTGCTTTCAATGGATTTTTTTTTAAACTCATGCTGTATATTTGGCTGCTCTGTTTTAGTTCACTGTAGAATTAAAATAGCTTTCCATGCTAAGCAGGCAGTTGGGATGTTGGAGCTGTAAACTCAAATGGTTAAGATCACCAGGTATAAATAGATGGTTTATCCTCCACTGTGTGTGCACCCAGCATCCCACTCCTGCTAGGTCCCAGCTTGTGGTACTGCAGCTCAAGTTGAGGCTGAAGACAGTTGTCACTGTTTTCTTCGTATGAACACAAACTATCAGCTTCAAGCTACCAATTTGTGACCATCTGATGTACAAATTGGAGAACAATAATGTAAGACAATTGAGGACAGCCTCTGAAGTACAGAATTGTTTTCCTCAGTCTGTGTTATGCAAAGCAGATTTCAGCCCCATTTAGAATTTAATTTTTCCCATCTGCTGTGCTTTAATTAAAAGCAATAATTTTTAAAGTTCCTAGTTTATTTGTAGTGGTGTCTACATTTTAAATAATCTACCCTGACTGTGACTGACTCTGTGATCTACTCTACATCATCAAGTAGTTCTTTGGGCTGGATAGTCGTGATAGTTTAATGTTTTTAGGCAGCCAAATAGCACGGAAAGTCCCTTGGAATTGGGTGACTGAGTCCCCAAGGCTCTGCTGAGAACATCAAACATCAGCGTCAGAGTTTCCACAAGGTTTGCAAGCTGTGACCAGCGGCTCTTAGCCAGGAAGTTCAGCTCATGCTCTCTCCTCCTTCCAGGAGCTGCTTTCCCTGGATCCTCCTCATGGCGCGCCTTATGCAGAAGGTCATCCCAACTGTCTGAGCGTCTTCACTTGAGCTGGGATTTCCCAAGAAGCCCAAGGCAGAGCACATATATGGCTGGTTGCAGCTTGTCCCTTGCCATGCTGTGCCACCCAGCACACTCTCTGGGGACAACCCTCTGCCCCTTTTCCCTATGCCTTCCAGGGTTTTCCAGCTGCGCTCTACTGGGGCAGGAGGGAAGGTGGAAAATTAAGTACTGCTTTATGTCAGTACCAGTGGAGTTAGTTCATTTGAGGTCCTTTCTGTCAGATATAAATGACAGGGATTTAATTATGTTGCATTGGGTTGTGTCCAGTACTTGCATCCACACGGGTTCGGAATTTCCTGGTCTGTAGGTCTTGAATCTTAACAAATCCAATCCTCCCACTCCTTGAGATTATTTCTGCATCTATGTTTTTATTATTGCTTGGTTGCTAGTGACCACAAGGACATTTCCTTTCGGTGTGTGTAACAAATCTGGAAAAGCCTGCTAGGTAACCTGAAAGAACTGATTGCCTCCCTTGAAAGTTACAGATGGCACCAAAACTGCATAGAACTCAAATGTGTTCTCTGTTTCTTAAATGTGATCCTTTGCCCCTTGGAATGCTGTGCACAGTGCACGAGGACACATGTGCAGTGTGTGGAGGTGAGCACACTTAGGGCAGTTTGATGGTGGGTTTCTCATAACTCACAGAGGTCATGCAGGGCTGGCTTTGATTTCGTTTCTCCCAGGGACTTCACAACCAAATCTGGACCTATCAAGGCAGGGAAAGCAAAAGGCCTTCCTGCACCTTCAGTGCCTGCTGCAGATTAAGTTGGTATCAGTTTACGAAGAGTTTTTAGCGTGGATAAAAGACTCCAACAGTCTTCTTGTAAATGTCTGAGCAATTTTTCTCAAACACTGAAATAATTCACCCCAGACAAATACCTGGCAGTATATGTTTCAGTCTGAGCTCTTTGGCTGACAAAGCTGTCATGAACTGAAAGATCCTGTAATGGAAGAAAGTTAGTCAGCTGTAACTATGAGCTTTGTGAGTGGTGTCACCTAAGGTAGAGATGCAGGATGTGGGGATGGCAGCTGCCTCCCCAGACAAAGTGTGCTATAGACAGTGATACATTCCACAGGTTTTATAAGAAGGGGGAAAAAGTATTTCCTTCCCAAACCAGTGTCTCTTTCTTAAAGGATGGTGGTGTTGTCATCCTGGTTTTCTAAAGAAAGTAGTCTTACATGGTCATGCTCCTCTGTGACAGTTCCAAACAAATGTGGCAGATGGGAGGAAGTTTCAGAGATGGTCACCTTCCTAGAAATTTTATGTTAGCCAATGGTGGGATACCAGAGGAAGGTCCAAATCAGTGGCTTTGCTTGGTAGTAGAAGACTGGTAGTTTAATATACTGTGAGATTACAGAGCCAGCTGCTCAACAACATGCACACCAGCCCCAGGCCTGGCTGCCTCTTGCTGACTCTGTGGCCTCAGGTCTATTGCTGAGGAAAAGGGTCATTGCAATACAGTGAGGGGACAAAAAGTATAACTCTTTAGTGAGACCCATTTCATTAGATCCTCTGCTTGCAGAGCTACTTTGAAAGACTTGCTCTGGCTGCTCTGTGATCCTTGGACTCTGGCATCTTTCTGGCATATGCTCATGCTACAGACACACTGCATGGGGCAGTCATGACATTATCTGCTCTGCAGATCAGAGTTCAATGTAATTGTTATCAGGTAGGTCTGCTTTGCTGTAGTGGTGCCATCTCAAGCATCTTAGAGCCAGGATTAAAAAGAAAATCGTTATGGCTCAAGCAAGGTTTAAGTTTCCTTCATTGTGGGCTCATCTTTTGTGCGTCAGTGTCTGGTTTATGGTTATGTGGCTCTGGGTGCTTTAAAGACTCAGTGGCAAAGTCGGTGACTACATAGATGCCTTGGAAAGGTTTTCTTTGATCAATGTGATGAGACAACAGGAAGATGCTATTTTCAGCCCCACCAAAGAGTGTGCCTTACAGAGCCTGTGGCTGGTTCACCTCCAGAGAGCAGTGGGAATGCTGTGCTTCATTAAGCTGGAGAAAAGATTGTCATAAACATCTTGCTTGCTCACCAGAGAAGAGAAAATCTGAAATCTTCTGTTAGTACAAAGTAAGAGAGAAATAAAAATAAAAACACTCCAGTTCTAGAGCTTTAAATGGAGAAAAGTGAAATGTGAAAGAATTGCATGCACGCTTTTTTTCCTTAGTCATTCAGTGGAAGGTGGAGTAGTTAAGTCTGTGGCGCCTTTAAAATGATTCATTATTTCCATAGAAGCCAATTGATGTTTATCCTTCAAATTGCTCTGTGGACATTAAAATAATGGAGAATTATATTTGCTTTTAATTTTGTTTCCAGACAGCTTGGCCTGAACATTTATGATGTGACTTGGAAACCATATCAAATTGTGATTTATAGTTGCTCATAATTGTGTGAAGATTGAAGATACGCTGGATGCTGCTTTTCTTTTCTTTTTCCTCCTCGCCTCCCTCATTCTTTTGCTTACAGAGTGTTCTTGAGTGTAACGTTGTGAAAGGCCAACATCTCTGCCTTCATTGCTTTTCCTTGTACAAACCACAGCAAATAAAGATTTTATTTTTTCCTAACATGAGGCTGCATGAAAGGAATTGTGGTTTGTAATTGATAATTGGTTTGGGGTTTTTTTCCTGCTTAAGTTTTGACTGATTTTGTGTAGTCACGATAATCACCCTTTTTCTAGGTTGGAGAGAGAGGTGTTTTTTAATTAAGCTGGATGAGAATCATATGCAAAACATGAATGGGAAGGGGGAAGACTTTTCTTTGTGGTAAAGCATCTGTTAAGTGTACGGATGTCAAATCTGCTCCACAGGTGAGCCAACAGGAATAGTTCATACCAAGATTTATCTATCGGGTCTTATGGCTAAAGGAATTTGTTATTCCTATTTTCCTAAATTCATTTTTCCTGCACAGTTTTATCTGCTTTTTCCTCCTACTGAGTAAAAAGCTATTCTTAAGAGTTTTGTGCATAATATAATTTAACAGAAGAAAACAAATAGGATTTTGTGAACTGTAATAGAAAAGCCCAATGAAGGTTATGCAAAATTTGAAAGCTTTTTTAGTCATGTTGCAGACTCCAAAACAGATGAGTAAAACCTAAAAATTCTAAATGATTATTAAAATTTTTCACTATACTTTTTTCTTATTGAATATAAGAGTGTTCCTTACAGTTGTTTCCTGCCCTGACAAAAATCGTCTGTGTGATACTGGGACATGCTACTTTTGCACATGCAGCAGTATGTTTTGGGTTGTTTTTTTTTTAATTTCTGTACATAAAACAAACCCTCAAAACATGCAGCAAGTGCATTTGGGCCCAGTTAGTAATTCCAGATGGCCCCGTGGCCTAAACCAGCTGTTTTTCAGCATTGTAAGGAATTAATTTTTCTTCTTACCTTAGTTAAAAATGACCCTGTTTAGTTTTGCTTTTGTTCCTGGCCTGCTTGCTTTCTCATTCTCATGCCCTAGAGCGTTTCAGTTTTAGTCACTGCATGACATTGCTGAAATCAGGGCTGGAATGAAGTCACAAAGTGAACAGCAAGCCAGTCTTATCCAAAATTCATGGGAGGGAACTGCATTCATAATTATTGGCATAGATGAGTAAATGAACACTGACCATTGTGAAATTAAATTCACCTTAGCTTAGCTCTTCGTTGCTTTGTTTTGTTTCATCAAATTAGTTGTTTGTTAGTGTTGATTGCAAACGTTGTTTATGCCACTATTCCCAAGTATCCGGCCTTGGAGCTTCAATGAGTAAAGTGGTTTGGAAAGAATCCAAATCCGTTCATGCAGAGGCTATGCACGTTAGTAGAAAACAACTTAGAAAGACTGAGCATGGATTTTGTATGCACTTTTACCCTAAAAAAAGACTCCGTGCATATATATCTGTGTGCACGTGTATGTGCATATGTACAATACATATGCACATATGCAATTACATTAATCTAAAATTTTCACCAGTTTACTCTCTTGCTTTCACATCATCAAAGTGATGTGCACTAAATTCCAGGTTTCCTTGCCCTTTAGAGAACCACATTATCATTTACTTTCTGAATAATGGTCTGCAAACCATACACAGTTCTCCACTGTTTTGTAGTAGAGAATCTGAAAAGTAACATATTTTAAAATGTTCCCATGCATTCAATTTGTAATATTTTTTAGAAAATAATAATCTACATAGCTGTAATTTTACCTAGTCAGACTCATCTGATCGTGCTCTAGATTCACCCTGAGATGGATGAAACATTCATATTTCATGACTCGCATAACTCACCACAGCCTGGCATTTGAGTGGGAAAAACCTGCTGGGTCTCAGAGTTAAGGCAGGGGTCACCAACACACATGACAACACAGGGAGCTGGAGGCCCTGTGGCAGAAATCCACCATTGAGAAGAGAAGGGCTCTCCCTCTCCCCACTTGGTACTAATCATGGAGAACAATGCTGGCTGCTTTGCAAAATATTAGTACTGCTGTACAGAATCTCTGCTTATAGCCTGCTGAGTCAGACTTGTTTACTTCGTAGAAGTATTAATCTCTGTCTCTGATTGGCGGTCGACAACTCCAGGCTCCAGGCTTAATAGAATTTTAAACTGTAGATGACACAGTTTTGCTGAAAATATGAGGCTTCTGTCGCATTTTGAGTGATGTATTCTGCCTCACTCCCCCTTGGTCCATTTGTCATGGCTGAGGTTAAGATAGATAATTAATTACTCCCATCCCAAGCCTTGTCCTTTAATTTAAGAATTTTCTTTAGCATCTGCCAGAATCTTCTGCATGCGCTCCTGAGATGTTAAACAATGAAAGAGCCATTAAGTTAAATTCAGGCATTAATTTTTTTCAGTAGCATGAAATAGCACTCCAGTAGATCAAGCAGTTTCTGTTTTGTGCTATTTCATAGCATGGCAGAGAAATGGGGGAGGAGGCTGGTTTTCTGGCAGCAGGAGAGGATGGTAAGTGAGGAAGCCTATCTTCTGGTCCTGCAGCCTACCTCTGTCTTAGCAAGAAGTAGGACATGAGAAAGGGATCAGTGGAGTGAAATATCTATTTGCCAAGGGCCTGATGTCCACGTTATGCAACTGGGAAGACAGACAGAAGAGGTTTAGCTATACTTAACTAATATATCACTTTCCTCAGAAATACTTTTTTATTGCCTGTAAAGCCTTTTCTGAGAACAAAGTAGTGTCGAGTTGTGTTACTCTGTTCTTTGTGTTTTAAGGTCCATGAAGGCTGTCACTGATGAGTCATTCCTGGCTGGGGCTTTAATCACTCTTCTTCTGAGTCTGACCACTTCTCCATGCTCTTTGCCTGCCACTCCAAGTAACTTATATGCTCTTTTCACAGATATAACTTCCCCATTTAGCAAACTATGTATTTTAGCTTTTTCTAAGAAATATATGAAAGCAAATTAGTACAAAATCTGCTGCAGTGGTCTCTCTGGGAAACTGCACATACACCTACTAAGTCCCAAACAGTAGCAGCAGGATTGAGCTTATGTGTCAGAGACACAAGAAAGGGTAGATGGCCACTCTTGGAGTGCCTTGAATTAGCAATTCCATGCAGAATTCATGGTGGGTTTTAGGGCACCAGCTAGTGAGGCTGAAATGCACTGAAATTCCATATGCCTCCTGCCTTTTTAGGTGTTCTATTTCTGTGTGCATCCAAGTCTCACTGTTGTTTATTAAAGATACCCAGTCCTTTGCAATTGTATTATATATCTGTCAATTCACAGACTTGACAACTTTAACGTTTAAAAAATCCACTTTTTACTCCATTTCCGTTTTGATACAGCTGCCCAATATGCAATTGCTTGGAGAAGAGTGCTGTTGCCACCATACCAGAATACTATAGTTTAGCTGCACGGGGATATTTTAAAAATCTCAGTATATGCTTGGGATTCATTTCATTCATCCAGGCATAAGCAATGAACATTAGTTGTTCTAGATATCTCCGTAGTTAGTATGCAGATATCTCTCAAGAGAGACTCCTCCCATCCTAAGCCATGTCTCCAAAATTATTTGTGCAAATAAGCTCTGGCTATTGACCATGTCTCCATCGGGAGCCTGAACAATTCATTTCAGATGGGTTAAGTCAGCTGCAGATGGTGAAAGCTGTGAAATCAGATATGATGGAATTACAAAGTCTTTGCAGACTGTTGATTGATCTATTCAGCATTGTTCTCTGTATTTAAAGAATTATTTTATGTTAATATTTTTCCACCTGTAACCGCTTTAACAGAAGCTATGAAGAGAGTTCACCACAGCTTGAGGTAGTACTCAGCAGGTTGTTCACTTCTGTTGTCTTATATGTATTATTTCTCTCTTCTTTAGTCTTCTGGTACCAGTATCACCGTGGATATCGCTGTCATGGGAGAAGCACACGGGCTCATCACAGACCTTCTGGCCGATCCTTCGCTGCCCCCCAACGTGTGCACGTCGCTGAGAACAGTGAGCAACCTGCTCAATACACAGTTAACCTTCCAGGCCATCCACAAGCCAAGGGTGAATCCCTTGGTGTCCTTCAGTGAGAACTACACCTGCTCCGACTCGGAGGACTGTCCGGAGAAAGGAGAGAAACTAGCTATTCCCAAGGTGAGTGCTGGAGCCTGGCTCTCCCTAAAGGGACATCACTGGGCTCTCAGATGTCATTGGGCTTCATCTCTTCTTCCTTCCCTTAACCAGAAGAGTGAAACCTACAGAAGTCAGTGAAGAAGTCTCTATTGATGACCTTTAGGTGCTTTGGATCAAGTCTAAACTGTTGTATACCCCACAAACTAACAAAAATATCATCACAGTCATTAGTATGACAAATACTGTGAGCTCATGGAAGTTGTCTTGAGAAGAAAAAGACAGAACCACAGATATATATACACGCCTTGAAAAATGGCTTAATGAATGCTCAGAGATCAGACAGGAAATAACCAGTGTTAACCACCCACACTGAGTAAGTGAACACCTGGAAAGAGCACATCAGATTTGAAGTAGTTTGAGTTGTAGATTTGTTGCTAATTAGCTATCTTGCAAAGCTTACATTTCATTTCTGAAACTAAACCAAAATGCTTTTGTACTGCAGCCTCCCTTGTAAAATTAAATATAGGCAGAGTATGTGTGCACAGGCAAATGCTTTTATGTTTGTACCGTTTAAATGGCACAGCCAGTATTCATTCCAGCATTTCCAGGCATCTGAATTGCAATGCTCGTGATTCTTTCTTTATTATAGTGTAGCGTGATGATAATTACCACCCTATTTGCCTGTTTAGCAGCTGTATGTATGAAATGGATGTTCACAGGTTTTTAAGCGCATTTTCCAGTTTATTTCAGTGACCATGTCTATAATGGCTGCACTCTAGGCTCTGAGGGAAAGAACACTGCTATCACATGAGTAAACGCAGGGAGGAGATAGCAGTTTGCTGTTGCATAATACCTTATGAGGAGAAGAGAAATGAAGGATGAAGAAATGAGTTAAAGCTACAGAGAACTAATCTGACTGAAGAATTCACTGACCTAAATGTATTATGGTTCATAAAACAAATAGTTTGCAGGTCTTTATTTAAGTGCCTAAAAGCAGATTTAGGATCTTCACCTTAAGCATCTGACACTGAGTATTTCGTGTAAGGAGATAATGTGTTAACATATTTATCTGCAACTTTGAGCTTCAGAACCACAGATGTCTTCCATCTCATATTTCTTGACCCTCTGGCAAAGTCGAAGCTCTCCATTGCAGATATATTTATTTTAGTTCTTAACTATAAACACTTCATGAGAACTTCACAAGAGAAACAACTGACAAAATTACAAGATCTGCAACAGCAAATCTGGATCCAAAAAAGATCCTTTATTTGCCAGCAAAAATTTGAAAAAAACATGTGAATCCTATTAATTGGAGAAATGGAAGAGTCAGATAAAAGAAAAAGGCAGGGTGGTCAAGAAAAATCTGCTGTAAACAGTGTTGCTTTCTCTAAGCTTTTTGAGGCATTGTATCCCAGAGCATGAAAGTTTTATTTCAGTGTGTAATATTTGGGTTGGGTAGATACAGTAGGGGAAAAAGTTGGACTCCCCTGCATTATTTTTCTTACAGCCTCTCTTGCCTTGAATCTCTGATTCTGAGGGTTCGTGACAGTTTAAATCACGGAGTAGTTGAGGCTGAAAGTGCATCTGGAGATTGTCTAGTCCAGTCCTATCCCTCAGCTCATCGAGGAGAAAGTTTCTCTAGGCTCAGCCTAGATCAGGTTGCTCAGGAGGATGTCCAGTTGGGTTTTGAGCATCTCCATGAATGTAGACTTCACAGCTTCTTCAAGCAACTTCTCTGTGTTCAGTCCTCCTCACAGTAAAACAGATTTTCCTACATTTTAATTAAATTTCTTGTACTTCAGTTATTGCTCCACTGCCTCTTGCCTTGTCACTGGGCACCCCTGAAAAGAGCCTTCTTCTCTACACCCTCCCTTTAGGTATTTGTATACACCGGTAAGATCTACCCTGAGCCATCTCTTCTTCAGACTGAGCAATTCCAACTCCCTCAGCCTTTCTTTTTATAACAGATGCTTCAGTCACCTTTGTGGCCCTGATAACTTGTTTAAGTACCTTTGGCCACATCAGGTGTTGAACATCTGTGGCTATGGGGCTGTGGACATGCATCTTTTTTTAAACTTGAGATAGGGAGGATGGTCCAGACTCTCCAAGCATTTCAAGCATTGGCTGTGTTTGGAATGAATAATAGCTGGGAGAATCCAGATTTAAAGTATCTCACTAGGTGTTGTCAGACAGAATTAAGCAAATGGAAATGGTTTTATTTCTGCATGTGTAGAGGTTTTGTAAGCCTGTATAAACTGTAAGGAGCTGATTTCTCCGCAGCGCTTACGGAGAAGTTTGCCTCCAGGACTGCTGAGACGAGTGTCCTCAACCTGGACCACAACAACATCAGCCACAGGATTACCCACACTGGAGCCAGCCCCAGTGAGAAGGGATCGCAGTGCCAGCATCAAACCCCATGAATCATCTTCATCCAGGTTACAAATTGCCTCCCCTCACTTTTATGTGTCTCTTTGGACAGATTTCTTTGGTTCTGTGTGATGATGTCCAACATTCAAAAATGCTGGCTGTGAACTACTGGTTTAGAATTACTTCATGTTTCTATAAATTGATTTGCCAAAGAAGCAGCATTCCCATTTTTTGTCAGATTATGCCAAAATTATTCATATTATTGGGCAGAAAAATAAATTTTAAAAAATCTATTTATGCTAATGAAATGCAGAACTGCCCAATAAAATTGGAAAAAAGGCAAGATATCTGGTTAAAGTTTTCTTGATATGCAGGGGTCGTTATTGCCCAGCCAAGCAAAAATTGTAACCATTAACCCAGCCATTTCTAAGAACTCACCTAATGATAAGGTCCTGTCATTAAACCAGTTCATAAAGCACTACTCCATCTTCCATTCTTCTCGGGGTCTGATTCCCAAGCCGGTATCATAAAACACATAGTCCTCCCATGAAATGGAGAGAGAATTGAGTCTGCTCAGCTGCTTATCGCCAGCAGCTGACTTGTTTGGGGAATTTGCAGAGGTTTAGCCTAATTAAGGTTGTAATAAATGTTGTAATAGCTACACATCATGTCATTACAACAGGATTTCCTCCTTTCTGGATCCATGAATACATTTCTGTTCTAGTCAGAAAGGAGCAGAGCCTTCAAAGGAAGGGTGGAGAGCAGCGAGTTGTGCTACCACCCTGTGAGAATAAAGTTCAGGTCCCCTCCCCACCACAGCAAGGGCTATCATCTTGGAGCTGGTGGATGAAGAAAGAATGTGGAGACATGCTTTGCCTTGGGGAAAGGAAGATCAGAATGAAAGCACCAAATTCAAGAAGAGAATTCAGAGCCGTGACATCGGAAGACTCACATGCTTTTCTGAAATTCAAAATTTGGTGATGGTAGTGGAGAAAAAGATAGGACCTGGGAAGGCCCAGCATCACCAGTGTTGGCTGTTGGGTGGCTTGGGTGAATGCAGCCCCAAAGAGCTGCTTTCTTCCAAGGTTGGCCTTTCTCCAGATACTTAAACCTTTCCAATGGATGAGACTCTCATATAGGGCATGGAGGTGCTCAAGGCAGCCTGCAGAGTACCCTGAAAGTCTCATGCAAGAAAAATACGTGCTTTGCCAAAGTTCCCTTTGTGAGAAGTCCCATCTGTCTCAGTAAAAGTAAATATAAGGAAGCTGTAACCAAATGCAAATGTTCTTCACTCACAGACCTGTGGCTCCTGGGGTGCATGTGATTTATACTGTTGATCCCACTCTCACGTAGTGTGTAAGTGTCCCAAGATGGGAATCAGAGGGAGAAGGAGAGCAATTAAATATTATTGTTGGGCCTTTCCTGCGGTTGTTATATAACTCTGCATGAGGAGCCAGCTAAGCAGGCTATCAATTCTTCCTATGTTTAATGTCGCCAGTTGTATAATTATAGCTCTGTCAAGCCTCCCAGCCTACTGTTTGCACTACTTCTTTTACAGTAGGAGAAACAATGTGTATTCCAGAAAGGGGGAAAATGAATCCTATAAGTCTAGCTTTAAAAATTTTGGCAGACCAAGAGAGATCTGCTTTCAAGGAGAAGAATTTTGAACTGAAGAGAAAAAAATATATCTTGGTTATCTGCCACTTCCCCTGTACCAAATTCAAGCACTCCACTGGTCACAAAGAAAGAAACATTTTATAAGTTGAAGGATAGGAGAGAGGCTGACCCTGGAATTGCCCTGTGGCAGATTCTGTAGTTACAAAACATGCAGCTTGTTCCTCACAATGTGGGACATCACTTCTGGATTTCTATTTGCAAAAAAGCCCCCTTAACTCTCAGTTTGAGATTAGTAATCCCCCATTCTTCCAGCCCCATGTCACTGAAATGGGTAGACATTATACTGGAAAAATAATAGAGCTCCCGCATTCTTTCCCTCACCCACTTTTTATATCGAGTGATTCTCCCACAGGAAATCAAAGAATGTGGTTCAGAAATTTTTGGTTTGGTTTGGTTCATGGGGGTTATTTTACTGTGCAGTGGGCCAGTGTGTTATATACTTCCTATCAATTAAAAAAAAAAGCAAAACCATAAACCAAAACAAACAAATTTTTTTAAAAAACATCTGTATTCTTTCTTTGCCTCACTTCATCACAGATTTTAAGAATTTTGGCCCATGAAGACAACCAACAAATATTTTTGCAGGTAGTACTTACTATTCCAAAACAATGTTTGTAGAGGTAACACAGTGTCACATGCTTTTTTTCTTTCAGAATCCTTTTTTTTTCCCTTTCAAGTTTATTTTTTTCAAGCTCAGCTGGAGCTATGCTACTTTAAAAGTCTGTCTTCTGCCTTGAGTGTCACCTCATCACTTGGATATGAGGCTGTGAGGAGGAATGTGGAGCCTGAGATGCCTGGCAGACCTGTCCAGAGAGCTTGATAAGAGCCAGTGTTGCATCCCTGCAAGAAGCTGACATTTGATGGGTGCCATTCAGGAAAATGAGTATAAATACAGTTTTCTTGCTGTACAGAAGATTTTGGCATCTTCTGTCATACAATTACAGCCCAAAGACTAAAAGCATAAACCCCTGCTGCTGTAGGGAACTAACATTTGTTCCCCCCTACACATGGACACATGCACCCTGATTCCTTCAGCATGTTTCTCTTGGACCAATGTCTCCAGGGTCTGTCAGTGGGATTTTTTTGGGGATGCTGCAGGAATTTCTGGCTAGGGCATGAAGGGACACACCACTAACCATGGCCATGCAGGATGCTTTCAGTCCTCCCCAGCCTCCTGAGGAGTTCCTCCAGTGCCCCAAGGGTTTTTGTGTTATCTGCTGTGGCACATTCAGCAGAGAAGACTGGGTTTCCAGTTCTGCTGAGAATTTGTGTCACTTCTGGCTCTTTTAAGGAGGTGTTAAAAGAGAACATAAATCTAACTTATTTCAAGTCAACTTTTGAGCCTCTTTGTACTGTCAAAACAATACAATGAAGGCATCTTTGTATAAATAAGGCAAATAGGCCTCAGCATTGAGGGAAGTCCAGCTTCAGGCTGTCTGCATTGTAAATATTTTTGCTGAACACAGTACTCTGAGTGCCTCACAAACACCATTTCAGCCAACCCCTAGATGTCATTTTCCTCATCAGATTTTGTGCTATCTCAGTATCACATACTTCTTGCTGCAGCTCCTGACTTCTTAAGATCTGCCACTGAGGCTTTTTCCTGTGTTGAATGTTGTTTGTTTGTGCTCTGGTTTAGCAGCTCTGACTCCTGGAATAGCTCCATTCTGATGACAATCACAAAGAGCAGGTCCTTCTCCACCTCCTACGCCGTGTCCTCTACCAACCACCTGAATGCCAAAAGGCAGAGCCGGCAAGGTGAGTGGGCATCCTGAGCTCTGTCAGCCTTGCTTAACTGCTCCCTGTGACGAGCTGGTGCATCTGCTTTTGTTCTCTGTCCAACCTGCTGCTTTTCTTATTTTTCCATCAATATAATATAGTTATTTCTTTTATTTTAAAAAACCCAACACAGTGGCTTAAAATACTATAGCTCATAGTCACGCCCTTTGTAAATGTGTTGACTCTTTTGATTTATAGAAGTTAGCCATGACATGATGCAGCAAATGCAATACTAAATTGTGATTTATATCTTTGTTATTCCCTTGACTATAGTAGGGCTGAGAGCAGGGTGTTTTGCATAACATTTGTGACATTAGCTGTCTGTGCATATCACTTGAGTGAGATTTCCTAAAGCACAACCTACATAAATCCATTGTGAGCTGGAAGCAGCAATTGACTTGTCTTATGCAAACATATCCAAGACAAAACCTTTGTAACTCAGAGGTCTATCTCTGTATATTCACTATTGAGAAAGTACAGGTCATTCTTACTGATTTTTAGAGGTGAGAAATATGGGGTTTTTCACTCAGCTTTTTGACCCTTTAAAAAAAGCATTACTCCTGTATTTCTTTCCTGAAAGAAATTGAGAAGGTGACTCTGGAATTGATAATGAAATGTAGAATATGACAGCCATGAAGCAGCCTTAATCCACAATAATGTGGTTCTCCTCTCTCTACAAACGCAGTATAACATGCTGTTTACCTGTGCTTCAACTCACAATTCAAACCAGCTTGCTTTTTAACCAAAGAGAAATACTGTTGAGATAATATTACTCAGAGATCCTGGCGACCGAGCTATCAGATAGAAATTGGTAGATGCCTAAGGCCTGACATTAGAAAAGTGAGAGAATCCCAACTTAGAGATGAGTTTGAAGATACGGCTGCACAATTATTTTGCATTTCTAGTGCTGTCACATCACATCACCTTTTCAAACTGAAGAGAGCCATACAAAAGATGGTTCTCTTGTACAAAGCTGCTTTGTTTTACCACAGTGAAGATTAAGTAGCAAAATATTATCTTAAAAGGTAATAGGCACATAGGCAAATGAATAAAATTTAACTGGAAAATAATGGAGACATAGTACCAAGGATCCAGGAATTCACTTTAGAACAAAATAAACATTTGGCTTGTGATTTTCAGGGATTATCCCAGTAAACGGAAAGGGAGAGGAGTGGGTGTATAATATCTTGTACTTGGAAAACAACACTTATCAAGCCCATCAGTCAGTTTTACATTTAGCAATTCCTGCTTTCAGAAAGTGTTAATAGTCATCTCTGTTGTCCAAATACATGAGCTCCCCCATGATGAAGAGAGATCTCCATTCCATCACAAGCAATTCCTAGGGATGCTGATGGAGAGGAGTAAAAATTTTTCATCAGTGTTTTATGTAGAAAATTGATATTACAATATTTTAGACTGTTTATAATCATGCATTTTTAGTTATGATTTGTTTTCATGTTCCAACTACATAATTTCAATTTGCACTACTTAATACAATTTAGACTTTCATGTCAGCTCCATTGGCACTATACAATTATTATTAGTAGAAATTGTTCTAGCTAATTCTGTAAATATGTTAATCTATAAAATTTATAAAATGTCTTTAATTATGCATGAAAACATTCACATTTTAAAATACTGCTAGTTCTACCTATTTTGGCAAAAACTCAAGTGTTTTCATCTGTAATTTCACATCACATTGAAGTCACTGTCCTATATTTTCAACACTGCACATTTGAAGAAGTTCTGGAGGACCTAAGTGCGTGGACATACTTAAAAAATTCTCTTTGTATTTTTATTCTTCTCTTCTCTTGATTGTTAAAAAATCCTTGCTGTAGCAAGACATTTTCTCTCACTTTTGCCAGTAAATGGTTGAATGTTGGATTATTGGAAAAAGGTTTCCTTTTTTTTGGTAAATTTATTTATTTGTAGTTACCTTCCCTGGTAAATTACTCTCTTAAAAAAACCCAAAAACACACACAACAAAAAATATTTCAAGAGACTGGAGCCCTACTAGCAGTAGAAAGCCTGCTGTGATTAGAGATATTATTGTGAAAAGTGCTGTTTAAATTCTCAGGACTTGTTTCAAATTGTTGAAAGATGACCATATGTATTCCCTCCTCTAAGAGTTACGAGTATTACTTGGTAACATATAGCTCAAAGATAGATAATAATCCAACTCAATCCCCTGTGCAACTAACAGACTGTGAAATGTTTTTAAAAACTTTTTTTTGTTGGATGAAAAGCTGATATCTCAATGAATTCATAAATGTGAAACAGGTTTTTCTGTATTTTAAGGCAATTTTCCTGTGTCATGGCCATCTGATAACATTCTAATTGCTCTGAAGGCTGTAGTGTTCTGATCTCAAGACTAGCATTATATCCTACTTGTAAACATTGAATTAAGACACTAAATACATACCACTTTTGCTGAAGAAATACCCTTAATCAAAAGTGAGATGCTGGATATCTCCAGATTACAGCACAGTAACTATCAGAATTTTTTTTGAACTCTCGGATTGTCAACAGTAGATCATATTTTAGCCTCCTATCACAGTAAGTTGCTATCAGGGAAAAAAACACTGGAACTGTACATGTATATCTTGCAAGGTTAATATTTCATAAACTTAGATCAACATATTGCCTTATTTTAAGGTAATTTTTGTGTCTGGAATACATTTAGATAGAGAGCACAATTCAAACATAAAACCGGTTCAAGTTCCTAAGGCCTTGATATCCTTTGGCTTTGAAGATGAATGTGGTAAATTAACTGGGGCTGAGTTCCTACAAACTTCAGAACAGCAGGTAACTCAATTTCCATGCGTTTCCTTTTAAGATAGATTAAGTTTGCTCCTCTGCACTTGGAGTGGGATCATTTTGTCTGAGACTAGGAATTGTAAAGTGGATTCCAAGAGAAGGCAGCACTTTGTTTAAATACTGGACTGGCTGATGCATTTCATCTTGGCAGTGGTGCTTAGTGGAATAAGGAACAGAGAGAACTACATCTTGCTAGGGTTGCACATGTGGATATTGGCAGTTTCTATACTCTAGCTCAGGTGTACAGTACCGTGTGCTGCAGGTAATGGTTGCAAGTCTCCCTTAGTGAGCAACAGATACTGGAAAATAAACTCAAGTTGAAGATCAAGGTCAAAATCTATGAGGAATGCAGAAATGGCACCAGAAGCACAGTATTTTGTATAATGTATGACTACTAAAAATTCCTCTTTTTGGTTTATTGCTAGTCTTCAAACATGGAGAAATCCAAATTTTCTGGGAATGTGTGTAAGCCTTCCTTGTCCCTGCTTTGCAGATGGTGATAGAGAAACTGCAGAAGGGTCTGGGAACTGCCTGCCTGGGGCTGTGTGTCTCTGTCACTACAACATGTTGGTACCGACAGTCATGCCACAAACGTGTTTCACTTCATGCCTGTCCATTTAGTGCATCCTGCTCAACAGGGAAAATAAGCTTTGTGTTTTGAGCCAGATCTTCAAGAGGTAAAAGTGGCTGATAGTAATGGAAGTTCATCACTCTGTGACAGCCCTGGGCTTGGCTCAGAGTGGAGGAGGGTATTCTGTTATTTATTTTGTTTTTGGAGACTATGCTGGTGCATCTCAAGAGGAGAACAGTGAACTAGTACCCATCTGCCACTTCTGTTAATTGACAAGACTCTTCTTGTCCTTGGCCAGGTATCCCACCAAATATTTCACCTCTCACCTCCCCGTGCCATTCACCGATTCAGGGGACCCCTGCCACAAGTCCTACTGGAAAAACATCTTCTGTGTCATTTCCAGAGTCTACAGATACTGACACCAAGCAGGGCTTAAAGCCACACAAAGTCTTAACTTCTACTCAGAGTGCACCTAGCCTGTCAGACCCTATAATCAGTCCCTCCATCATCTGCAGCAGGTAAGATAATAATTTTACATGCCTTGGAATCATTTCACATTGTTCTCAGGAACATGTTCTATTGGCCCACATGCAAGTTTTTGTGATTTACTGCAGTGTTTGTGTTGATATTTCAGGTTTATAATACTTGAGTAAATGTGTAGATTAATGCTACAAAGTGCTTTTAAATTGGAAGACTGTTGGCTATGTTTATTGCTGTTTATTGCTTTTATTCCTGTCAGATGGACAGCCTGATACATAAATAAATTCTTTATCAGTAACCTGATCCCAAAGCTGGGTCTCAGGCTTACAGCTTGTGCTTCTCAAGCCATGCTCTTAACATGAGCAGTCACCTTTAGGTCACAGGCCAAGTCTTCCACAGCAGGCACCTTATGTTGAAGAGAAAAATCTGACTTCTAGGGTTTAAAAGCTTCTGGCCTGTAGGCTTCTGACAAAGGTGGGCCAACAATGCCTGGAGACTCTGTAATTTTGAGCCTTCTCTCAGGAGGAGTGGCCAGCCAGCAGAGAGCATGGCTGTTATCAAGTTTGACTATCTTTGGAAACAGTTTTTGTTTCTGGCTTCAATCACGTGACTTTGGATGTGTCTCAGTGTGCTGTGTGCAAGGCTAGGAAGTGGCTGTCAGAAAGTCAAAACTGAGATTCCAAGTGTGCTCAAGGGAGTCATCCTCACTGGAGCTTGGGGTAGGATCCCAACAGGCTTTTAAGATGTATTTAGATGACTAAATAGAAACTTAAGTGCTTTTAAGAGTTTTCCGAAGGTATACAAAAATTGGGATTTGGACAGATTCATTTGAAATTAAAACTGTATTACACAACAGAAATACAGCATAAAGGTGCTACAGTCTTATTAAGCTGTGCCTTTATTACCACTTCAAAGTGGTAATAATACAATAAAGTACTGCTATTTCACAAGTGACAATCATCTCTGGAAGCCTTCTATTAAAAAAAAAAAGTTAACAATTGCATTAAAAATGCCAAAAAAAATCAATGTAAGGTTGTTGTAGATAGTAAGGAAATATAATTTCTTGACATGTGCAGACTGATTTCATTATTATCACTAGTAAAATGCTCATTAACTTGTGACTGCTGTCTTATTGGATCTATGTAAGTTTTATAGATTATGTAGGTTTTCAGTTTACTTGTTTTCAAATGCTTAGACTGTGTAAGTATTGCAAATAGTTACATTGCTGACATAGTCTTTGTTGTTGATTATTTGAAACAAACATATTATTTAAAATATTTTGGTGTAATGATTGCTAATAGAATTGGCATCCCCTAGTGCTAATAGTCACTGTTCCTTTAACATCCATTGAAAAATCATAAGCACTGTCCCATTTCTAGCCATTAGTATATAGAGGTGCTAAATCCAGAGATAGAAGCTGAACACATAAATAATGTACACATGTAATGTAGGCACAGCTGAAAGGCAAAATCAAAACAAAATAAAATCCCAAATGCCAAAGAAATTAAATGGCTATGACAAATTGTGAGAGTTAAATTAACAAACACCAAGGATAAATTTTTGAATGTTTGAGCTTTCACATGGTAGATTGCTGGTCTTCATGGTATGCAATCCCTAAATTCCCTGCCTCAACACCTGCCTTGTAGAGGAGTAATACCAACTCAGCAAACCCCTGCCACAAACAAACTAATCCCACCCCTACAACAACAAAAGAGAAAATGAACTCTTGATGGGTTCAGTCCTTTAAGGCAGATCAGGCAGGGGTATCAAGATGGCAGTTTTACTGTAGTTCTTTTTTACTCACAAAGTGAAGTGTGGTAAGACAGCACAGTTTGAAAAGCACGTTAAGCAAGAGCATATATCAGGAAAGGCTGTTAAACTAATTCATAAGTAATCATTTTTAATTCTGCTGAGTGGATGAGGCAGAAATCCTGTGCAAAAAATAGCAAACAATCCTGAAGCTAAGGAGTGTATTATAATGCCTGTGCATGAAGGGATTGAGTTAAAGCTGCATGGGCATGTTTACCTCCGACACACAGCAGATTTCAAGTGTTCTACTGGGCAGCTCAGTAATCTTTTTTTTTACTACAGTGCTTTGTGGACCATACACATTAAATCAGTGTGAGTTTGCATGTGTTCACAAAATAAAGAGGTGCACTCATACTGGTGCAAAAGCCTTGTAGCATTACAGCCAATCAAAGGCTATCACTGACCTTATAGAAACCATAAGGAATGTGAGAGGGGAAAATTAATACCTTTTTTCCTCTTGTTTATCAACCTGAGTGATAAAGACTTTATTTGCTTCGCTATGCACTACAGGTATCATTGAATACAGATTAGTGTTTTTATTTGAAAGTCTTTCAGGAACTCATTGAGTTTCCAGGGCATTCCAAGCTCCAGGATATGTTTGGATGACCCAGTCAAAAGCTAGCTGGCACAGGATTTCAGCCATTTTTATATGTTGAACTTACAATGGTGCAAAGTTTCTCATACAAAGTTTGACCAATCCAAATAATTCTGTAATAGTTGCTTTGCAAAGACTGTTATATATAAGATATGCCACAAAACGCTGACTCAGACCAGAGAAAATGCTAAAATGTCAGGTCCTAATTAGGGTTTAAAGAGAATTATACACAAGGAGTACAGCTTTTTAATGGGAGGGAAGAGCCAGTCATTTTAAAAGGTCATAATATTGTGATCCCTCCCAAAATGTGTTTCTGTTCTGGAAATGATGAAACAAACTCTGCTGTCTTGGTTCTTATGTACTTGGTATGGTGTCACTGAAGAAATGATAAAATATCATTTTCCTCCTTAAGAGGAACATATTAAAGTTTTAAGCAAGAACAGTGAAGCCAGATTATGACTGTGTTCAAACTGAATTCTCTAAGATTGTATGGGACTCTGGCATTTTCATAATTTTAATTCATCTTTATTGGGCAGCTGTAGTATAGAACTAGGGAATTTATTTTGTACTGGTATACTTAGAGAATAATAAAAAAAATCCTTTAAAGAAACCACGTGATACAGGTTTACTGTTGAAAACACAAATTTAATGGTGGTGGCCAGTTAATCCAAGTTCTTTTTGTATTTTTGTCCTGAGATCCAATAAAACTTCAGCACTCTCTTGTGATTTTGTCTGGAGAATGTACCCTGGACCATGGCTGATACTGTATGACATAATCTCACACTGCCAGCAGGAAATCATTTTACACAAGACTGTCTGAGGCACGTGGTTCTTTATACTGTGCATGTTTCTTGATGTATTTCAGCTGTGGCAGACCCTACAACCAAATAGAAGCTGGTGATGGGACACTAAACAGAAATGATGCTACTGCACACACCCTGAACAGAACAGGTAATTCTTTGTCAAAAACACCTCGTTCCCTCAAATTCAGTAATCATCCACTAAAAGGGCAGATGAGCTTGTCTGTCATAAAAGGAGGACATACACAGGTGAGTCCATACAAATCATCTTTGAAGCTCCCTCCCTTTTCGTATGTACAACATGTACAGAATTCTTATGGAGTTAAAATATAAAGGATATACTGTTTCCCTCCATTTACTTAAATAATAGTCTTCAAAATTTTTTCTCTCTTCATTCCCTGATGCCATTTTTTACACTCTGCTGGGTATATCTTTAATGCCTTTGGACAGATTGTCTGACTTCAGAGCCAGCCAAGCAGCACATACGTATTATGAGTCAGAGATCCTGTTGCTATTATTCAGAAGGTCACAGGAAGACTTCCATTAAGTCCTTGCTGTTCGCACCACAAGCTTTGTGATTTGTGTTTGCAGATGATCCTGCTCAAGCCACTTCTGACTATGAGACCAACAACAGCGACAGCAGCGACATCGTACAAAACGATGATGACACAGATTGCTCCAAGGAGCAGCCACGGAAGGGATCCAGCTGTAGGTCCTACACACCCGAGACCATCATCCTGCATCCCTTGATACCACCTGAGGTAGCTCCTCTAAGTTGCCCCAGCACAACAGGCTGAGTGTATGCTGACATGGAGGGGAAAGACAAAAACAAAACAAAAACCAAACTAACCAAAAACCCAAATCCCCACAGAAAAAATCTGGTCTAAGGGTGCTGCAAGGTATTATTTTAGGTGTATTAAACAACAAATTTTGCACTGTGGTGAACAAGTGATGATTGTCTCAGCTGTGAGCTTGGTTGAGATGCAGAGGGAAAGCTTTGTTTAGTTAAGTTTTCCACAGCGTGTTGTACAACTGAATTAATAATTTGAAGTTGGCAGGAGCTCTTGAAAAATTTATTGTAATCTGTTGGAGTAGGACGTGCTGAGAGAAGGCATTTTGCTTGAAATGTTCTGGCATTTACTCATCTCCACTTTCTAAGTAAAATGAAATTCCAGGGAGTATACAGGGAGAAATATGAAAGGAGGGGCACAACCCATCTTTTATTTGCAGACCTTGAAAAACAGGTAGTTCCAGGTTAAGGAGTACAAGTCTTCACTTGGACTGAGGTCTGTTAGCCATGTTAGGGTGTAATGAATGGGTCGTGAGGCAGAAGCAGAAACTGAGAGCTTTTCCCTCTGTACCACAGCGAATTTCACAATGAAGGCAGACTCCCTTGGAAATGAATGAATGATTCCCATGAGTGAATGAATGAATGAGTGAGTCTCAGTGCTAAGTGCAGACACTGCTGTTTCATAAGCAGACTTTCCTATCCATTCAAGTGAAACACATTACAAAGGAGAGTGAGTAGCTGCAGGGCTGCTAGAAATGAGGACATCTACACTGAGCCTAGTGAAGTACCACTGACTTACACATGATGCTAATGTGACTTCAGTTTTTAAGAGCATAATTTTTTGCTTGAGATGCTTCACTGAATTAACAATTCTCTTTATTCTGATTTCTGGCACAGGACAAGCCTGTACTGGCTCCTGAGCCTCTGGTTATGGACAACTTGGATCCCCTGATGGAGCAGCTAAATAATTGGAACTTCCCAATCTTTGATTTGGTGGAAAAAATTGGGAAGAAATGCGGTCGGATTCTCAGTCAGGTGAGAAGTATACCTTGTCTGCAGTGTCTGAATGTTGACAGATTTAGACACAGATGTGTTAAAAGCCATCATCCTTACAAGCTGATGATCCAACAAACTGTGATCCCTGACACCTAATTCAAAGCTGACAGTATGAACTCTGTCTCATGATATTCCTTACTTTTGAATGTCTTCATTTTTAAATTTAAAAATGTGAAAGAAAAAACCATGCACCTATATTGCCTTCTTCTCTCTGCTTTTCTCAATATTCTCTTGAGATGCTTCCATCCCTTACTGAGCTCTTTGGGAAAGAATTTCTCACGAGGTTTAGCATGGGAGAGCTAAACAGTAAATATATTCAGTGGATGCAAGATATACAGAGGTTTGGTCCTCTTTTATACTGAAGATTTTAGTCAGGCTAGGCAAGAAAGCAAGGTCTGAGCAAGTGGGGGCAGAAAGAATCCTTGCTATATTCCCTCATTTTTAAAGAATCAGAACTTTGAGAGAAAATGCATATGATTATTACATAGTGAAGACTCATTTGCTATGAGTTGGGATAGGAGAGCTTACTAGTCTTTCTTTCAGCTCTCAGGTTTTTATTCCTTCCTATGGGTTTAATTCAGTTACTGACACAGCCTGTCTCTACCCAGCACAATTAGTGTCACTTTTCATAATCACTTTCTTGGCTGAACTTTTTACTCTGTTATGCCCCTTTTCCTGGCACACTGACAAATTAGTCATTTTTTCTTATAAAAGTATTGAAGATTATTAAACAGGAAAAGCAAGTAATTACTTTTATTATTATTTAGGGATGAAAGGGAAAAAAGCCCAAGAGAATCTGACTGAACGAGTATCACTTTACAAGGCATTATGTAGTGATGAGTGCTGGAAAGAAGAGATAAAGTTAATTGGTACAATGTGGTACAATTATCACCCCCCCAGAAACACAGAGGTTAGTGTGTCAGGCAGATTTCAGTGTAACAAGCTCCAGAGAATCCAGAGATCAAATTACAGTCCTTTGGTGGTTACCTATTATTCAGCTAGATTCAACTATCTGGTGGTCAGCAAGGAAAACCATGGCATGAATTCAAATTTGTTTTGTGGTCTGCCTTTTAGTGTTCTGTAGCTGGCAAGCAACATCTGTCTTTGACCAGCCTGCCAAGTCTCTCGGTTCATTTTAGAGAAATAGGCAAACTGTGGATATTGGATATATTTATTGGATAAATTCAGTGATGCACATTGAGGCACTTTTGCACTAGACAGGGAGTGTGTGATTGAAATGCTCTTTTAGATCATACTGCTCATTAGCAGTATGATTAGCTCATAACATGGAATGACAATAGAACAATGAATGAAACATAAGGAAAACTTACTTTTAATGGCATAACCAATGGCTTGGATGAGCCAAAATTTGTTCTGGTTTGACATGGGTACCTCTGTAGTCTTTAAGCACTTTACCAAGCTGCGTGGGGTTCTGTACCTCTGGACATGAGTCCTCCGTGCCTCCTTCAAATTGCACTAAATCTCCTCACTCTATTTCCCAACATGTGTTTTTTGCACAGGTTCTCAACATGTTATCCACTTCACAGTTCCACAAAAGGAGACCTGTGAAATAAAATAGAGAAGCTTTAATATTTGTGATGAAAATTCAACATTTTCTGTAACAGCTGTTTGTAATAACTCCCTCTCCCTAACAGCAGAATGTAGCAAGTTCAGCCTTGTTCACAAAATAGAGATCCTTATTTCCCCCACCTACTCAGATGTTGCTAATGAAACTATTTTCAGAAATCAGGAAACTAAAATAAATAAATCTTTTTCTCCAGCCAAAGCACTATTTTTTTCTACTTTGATTTTTAAAACCTGGGATATTATTAACAAAGGAAAGCAAAAGCTCTAATGATTTATTCTCTGTATTTTGCTATTAAATGGACTAACCCATTCAAAAAAAAAAAAAGTAAATTAAAAAGCTGAATTAACTATGTTTGCCTTGCTAGGTTAAATTTATGAGATGGAACAGAGTAAAGTTGACACATGCCTCTAGGGAAGCATTCAGTTTAGAAAGCAAATGCTGGCTTAGCATCTTTGACGCTGCTTGAGATGTCTGTTCCTTCTTTGTGGAATGTTAAATTGATTTAGACATGTAAAAAGACCCCAAACCAGTCAGGAGCCATGAAAGCATCTGTGCAAACTAGAGTGGCAAGCACAGTAAATGTGGCAAATAAGCATGATAGCGTTTAGAGAGGAACATGCAATTCAGTCTCATTTCAGAAAGGAAGAGCCAAGCTCTCAGAACTGAGCTGTTGCTTCATAACAGGCCATAAAGTTCAATAATATCTTCAGCCACACTTAACATTTTTCTGGCAGCTCCTATAAGACTAAAACCTGTAGTTTAGCTTTTATTACTGGGCCCATAGAGAGAAGTGGAGGTGCTCCTATGCTGGCAGTACAGGAGCAGTGTCGGAGGCAGGGTGGCATCACTGCAGGGCCTCTGAGTTGGTCCCTGCATGATGACAAGAGGATTGTTTGGTCCTCTCATCATCACATGTGGGGGATGGGATATTCCTGGGATCATCACACCCGCCTTGGGAGGAGTTTGTCAGAGCCAGAGCCTGGGTGCCAGCAATTTCAAAGAAACACGTATCTGAAGAAAGCAAATACACAAGACATAAAAAGGAGTGCGAGAGGGTTGCCTGCAAACACTGAGAAGGGAACTGCTAATCTAAGCCTTGCACATGTCCACCAAGGAGAGCTATTCCCGTGTGCCTGCAACACCCAGGAAAGGAACTACATATGAATAACAATGCCCAATTGCAAAACAGCTTCCATTAGGAATCATGCAGAAGTGCTTGTCCTTCGTCAGGCAGTGCCACTAGAAGTCTCTGAGTTATATATGATTCATTCAAGCATTAGCCATCATGAGAGATAGGCAGGAAAGGGAGGCTGGAAGAGCTGGAGCACGCTCTGCTAAGCACCTGGCAGCCATCAGAGTGTCCCTGGGCTTGTCCCTGGCAGCAAGGGCCACACCTCAGCTGCAAGTGCTCAGCCCACGGGATTCCAACTCCCAGGGAGCTCCTGAAACAGCATGTGGGTTGGGAAGAAAGTATTTTGAAAGACAGAAGAAGCACATTAAAATGTTTAATCAAGAGCAAGGAATAAAAAAAGCTGCACAGTTGTTGTTTTTGGGGTTTTTTTTAAATGAAAGAATTTGGCTGGTTGACTTTGGGGAAGACATCAGTGCCTGTTTTTCATCTTTCTGACCTGCCTTTACACCTGCTTCCTCCCTATTTGCTGAGAGAGAAAGAGAGAGAAAGAAAAGAAAGAAAGAGAAAGAAAGGAGAGAGAAAGAGAGAACAGAAAGAAAGAGAAGAAAGAAAGAAAAAGAAAGAAAGAGAGAGAGAGAGAAAGAAAAGAAAGAAAATGGCCAAAGTATGTGCTTGGCTACTTATGCTTTCTAATGACCACAGAGAATAATGCCATTTTACTCCAAGTCAGAGGGAAAAGCTGTCATGCCTACACATCACAGTCAACTTTGCTTCTTTTCAACTATGGGATTTCCCACCCCCCAAAATCCAAGGGGAGGAAAAACATGCTTTTATGACATGCTTTATTTAAGATACCTTTCCAGTGCTGCTAGTGTAGACCAGTAAGATTTGGTCCCGCAGAATATTATTTTATTATGATTCCTCTTTTTATACAGAGATGTTTTTCTGGAAATAAGTGGCTTACATTTCACTGACCTAAAACTAGAATATAAGAATCCTCATCTCTCTAGGTGAAATACTGGATCCCAGCTGATACAGTTAAACCATGATTCTAGGGAGATGAAAAGGGTTCTATGTCTAATCCAAATTATGCATAAGGTCACTCTACTCTCTCTGCCTCAATACAGGGGCATCCCATGTGGTTTTCAGAGAGTAATGAAGGGTACTTTTTACGGGCCCTACCTTTTATTCTAAGTTCTTGTCTTCCAGAGCACAATAGTTCAGTAGTTCAGTTATGGTAGGAACAGAAGTAAGAGCTGGGGCCACCAGCAGAACTCCCACTGTCAGATATTGGTCACTAGAGGGTCATCCTGGATGGGGTCAGACACCACACTCAACCTGTCTCTGCACCATCACTGCCTGTTGTAATGTTTTGCCAGAATTAGTTCACAGGCAGGTTTTTCCTGGTAGGGAATGACCATGAGGGGAGGCAGGAGGAGGATCATTAATGCTGCAAATTCATATCGTTTTTGTTATTCTTACTGTAAAAATCCACAGTGGCAGGACATTTGGAGCTGATGTTCATTAAACTTCAGGTGCAGCTCACAGGTCCCACTTTATATACAAAATATACAATAAAAAACAGGTGTGGATAGATGTTTGATTTACATTCAGGTGTAAAACACAAAGTGTAATTTGTAACCATTTCTTGCCATGTAGCACTCATCAGTCCAAATGTGCTTCAAGTTGCTTAGTTCTAGGCAGGTCATTACCAGGCAGATGGCATCAAAAGGACAGAATTTAGCCTAGCAGCAGTAAATAAATAGAGTCTGCAAGGCTTTAGGGTCCAATTTGTGAAAGAAGTGAAAACATCAGGCAGTGATTTTACTGTGTCCCATTGTTTTGTCTGTCAAGATAAACTTGTCTTCCGAAGTGCCCATTTTGCGTCAGCTGCTGTCTACATTTCTAAGCATTCGTCTTTCCAGAACACCTCCTCACTCATCCGTCACATTCTCCTTCCCAATACGTCCTCTCCTGGGTGGTTACAATGCAGGAACACTTAGAGCAGCTCTGCTTCCTAAGCTATTTTCTGCCTCTTATATCCTGTTGAAGTCATTTTTATTATTTCACTTCCAAAATTGGAGAGAAAGCAAGGATCCACATGGTTCCCCTTTCTGTCAGCCCTTTGCTTGCTCTTCCATTTCTGGGAATTGATTTAACTTGATGATGTTTCTGAGATAAGTTTGTAGAGAATTTTTTCCAAAGGCACCGAGGACCTCTGAACATCTTTACGTATTTAGGTTTCTGAGGTGTTTGCAAAATTTGAGGGATCCATATGCCTGAAAGGAAGAGAACAACATCTGGAGGGTTGTAATGAGGGAATGAGGAGGACTGTTAGGCACTAATATCTTGACTGCGTAGCCATATCCCTCTAGAAATGCAAATAGCTGCAGCTACAGCTGGATCAGATGAATTTGAGAAAATACTACCAGGAAAGCAGATTTTCATGGGGTAATTCGACCTAAGGAGTTTTATATCTAATTTTTAGAGTTTTTCTCATCTACTTAGCAGCATCGTTTTTTATTGTTTTTTTCTTTCAGGTATCATACAGGCTTTTTGAAGACATGGGGCTGTTTGAAACCTTTAAAATACCAGTGAGGGAATTTATGAACTACTTTCATGCCTTGGAGTGTGGATACCGAGAGATACCTTGTAAGTAAAAATTCCTGGCAGATAATGATGCTTCCTTAAAGTTTTGGGCGTTTTCCACATGCTTGTGTGTTGAAGCCTTTCTTCTCACATTATAACAGCTACTTTTTTCTTCTAGTACATCATGACCAAATGGATGGCTAGGCAGAGGCTGGTGCTGAACCACAGCCTCCCAGCTTTTTTCTTTGTGTTTTATGTTTCACATTGTTTCATAATTCATGGCAAAATCTGCACAAGCCAGAAATCATATAAAGCTATTATAAGTAAAGACTGTTTCTGATAATGCAAGTGCATAAAAACCCCAGTGCCCCAGCTGGAGGTTCTTGAAACATTTAACCCCCTAAAGGCAACTTGGACTTTTACGCAGTACCAATGCTGGGCTACCAAAGGAGATGAGCTTTATAAGCAGAAAAAATACGCCAAATACATGAGTGAACCCTGTTCTGTAACTACAGCTTGGCTGATATTTTTCAGTGGGAAGCATTTGTTCACTGAAAAACCTTTTTTCAGTCATCCCCAAAGTATTCAAATCCAATTTATCAAACTGCTTCAGCTGCAAAAGACTCTTGTTTTCCCAAGAGGAAAGAGTTATTACCCCCTTTAGCTGGCAGATAAACCCAGCACTGAGGAACATGTTTTCTTTACACTCCCAGAAAAATGTAGGAGACATTATATATAAAAAGTCATATAGTCTCTCTGTCAAAAAAATAAATACCAGTTGGAGCAGCTACAGTGGGAAGGATCTAAGGAAAACTACCTCAAAATGCCTTCAGCCAGGTGGTCTGGACCCTGTTCTGGGAAAGTAAGAGACACAGTTTCAGTCCTTTTCTTGTGTTTGACCTGGATCAGGGATCTAAAGCAGCAGATTGCAGCCTGAGGAGGTTAGAGATGGAAGTCCCACATCCTGTTCTGCTGAAGCCATTCCTTTCTGTTTAAAACATTTAACAATTCATGGAGTCTCTGGGATTTTTGTGAATCTAGCACTGTATTTCCTTGGTTTTTTTCTCGTGTGTTTTGTTTTAGGAAAGAGGAATATCTTGTCTAGAACAAAATCAATTTATCTTTTTTATTATTTCTGTGGAAAAGGTAAAAACAACCCTGATGCTCGTGGTAATGTTGGTTTTGTCTCTGCTGGATTGACTGCCACACAGTACCCACTAGATGGTGCTGATATCCCTCTGTCAGAAATAGCCTGATGTTTTATAGCTGGGTGGTTTTCTTTCCATCACAGATCACAACCGAATCCATGCCACTGATGTCCTACACGCCGTGTGGTACCTTACAACTCAGCCCATCCCAGGACTCCCAACTGTGATTAATGACCACGGGTCAGCAAGTGATTCAGGTATATTTTAATGTTGTATTCTTAAATTTTCTCTCATGAAATTTGGTGTAAACCAGCAGTTGAGGATTGCATGCAGAACTTGTTGCAATCTGTAACACAGTGTTGTAGTTCAGTAACACTGTGGACGCTGAGGGTGTTCAGGTGTCTTTGTGTGACTTTGAAGGGAATGGAATTGTTCCTCCAAAACCCAATACTTAACATTTAATGATGTGTGAATGCAAGCCTTCATGGTCGCCTATAATGACAGATCTTTGTTACCATTTGATTTTTGCAATAGGTTTTTTCCTAGGAAAATCATATTAATAGTGCTTTTCAATGCTGCACCAGAAGCAGCGTAGACTTAAATCCTTAAACCCTTCATTGTTTTGATATTCTAAAATTTCTGGGGCATTGCAGGTAGTGCTGTGCACTTGCCACTGCTTGGCTGTCATGAAGTGTTCTTTGCTTTTCCTCACTGTCTCCAAAGAAAGAGACTTGTAACTATCTGGCAACTGCTCTACAAGACTTCACTCTCCTTCTGTTTTATGATTGCTCATTACAGGAAGCTGTTCTTCTTGCATTTTTGTATTAACTTCTCCATGTTCAGCTGTGGCAACTAGAGGACCTGTCTGTGTTTTGTGGGAGTTCTCAGAGAGTTGCTGGAAAAGCAGGAGTTTGCTCAATTTTTTTTTTTTTTTTTTTGTGTTAAATGGTTTTATTCCTGGAAACGTTTATTAGAAAGGGATTTTGGTGGCTTTGTAGGTGAGGTGGAATGAGAGGGGGTTGAGTTTTGAGGTTTTTTGATGTTTTTTATTTGGAAAACATTGTTCAGCTGCATGCAAGATCCATTCAAGGTCATGCAGATTAAATTAGCAAAGCATCTCAGTATGTGTCTCTGACAGGTATGCTTGAGATGCTTCAAAAAGAGGATGGTAAGAGGATTATCAGCAAAGATTAAAAGTCTAGACGTTCATATTGGAAAAAATGCACTGCAATGTAATTAATAAATTCTAGTCCATTGCTTTAAGGACTATCAGTGTCTCATAGACTTGTCTACATGATGAAAGAAATTAGAGGAAGGAGTGGGAAGATAAAGTTCCCTCACAAAGCTCCGGCATGGCTGTGAATCCATGTCTTACTGCTTGTAACTTACTTAGTTTGAAAATAGGTTTTGCTGGATGTCGGGAAGATCCCCAGGTGGGATCAGGATTTGTTCCTTTCCAATTGTTTGCCTTATTGTACTGGATCATAGGCACAGAAAGCATTGAGGTCAGGCTGCATTTACTCTTCTGTTGTGTATTGTAAATTTGCTCCCTCTCTCCCTCTTTATTGCTTCTGTTACAGTAGGCCAATGAAAAAATGTCATTGGATTTTTTTACTGTTTTCATTTATTTATTTCTGCTCAGATTCTGACAGTGGAATCACTCATGGCCACATGGGTTATGTGTTTTCGAAGACATACACACCTACAGATGACAGCTATGGATGCCTGGCTGGCAACATCCCTGCCCTGGAGCTGATGGCTCTTTATGTAGCTGCAGCCATGCATGATTATGATCACCCAGGAAGGACCAATGCCTTCTTGGTAGCAACGAGTGCTCCTCAGGTAAATAAATCTCAGGCAGTGTTGCTGTACAGTTTGGAAGGTCTTGATGACAGCTTTTCCTTGCTAGTGGTGCCTGTGGCTTCCATTAAGCACAAGTCTGCCAAATATTTTGAAACAACTTATCAAAGTGACAGAAATAATCACTTCACTTGGGGATTGCTGGTGAGAGTCCTCCTATACACTCTCAGTTTGCAGAGCTATTAGGAAAAAGGTACTGATAAACTGTGTCAGTGAAGGAGAAGCTAAAGCTCTGCTGACTGGTAGAGGATTTGTAACTGTGAAAGAATGGAAGAATTATTCTACCAAATAAGGCATAGAAAGATTAAAATAAAATAAAAAACCCCACTTGTGTAGTTGACTGTGCTTTGCAAGTTAATTGTGCATGATCATAACATATTTTATGTTGTTTCTATAGAGCATGAGCAGCTGCAGTCTTTTTATGAAAGTATTTGGAGGCAGGGAGTGGAAAATAATCTCAGTTTTATAAATGTAGAATTGAGGCTTGCCTAAAGTTACACAGAAGTTGCTGCCAGTCCTGAGAGTTGAATGCAGCAATTCTGAGTTACTCTTTATTGGCTTAATTATGTGATCATCTTTCCTTACTTTACATAGCTGACCCACCTGGCTTCAGCACACTGTGCTAGAAAATACTTCTATGGATTAGGAAATAAAAAAAGATATATTAATGGTGGCAAGTCGGGTAGGGATGCAGAAATTTACTCCCCAGCTTGCAACCAAACTTCCTCTGTCACCAAGAGCAAGTCACCTGAACTCGCTCTGGTATCAGTATGTGTCTATAAATTGATAGTAATACTTCTCATCCTTGTAATGCATTTCTGTGATGAAGAACTTTGATACTCTGGCCAGGTAAATAGACTGGGAGAAGATATGTACTATCTTTAATTGTAAGAAACAAGTGCTGTAGCTCTGTGGTTTTAAAACTCAGAAAAAGAAGTTAGATGATTAGCCTTTATGTATTGCCTCTAGTTTGAAAATAAAGTAGTAGGAAAAAATAATTTTCTTGTTATTTTCTTAATGGAATTGCCGTGACTATGAGAGTTACGAATCCTATATTGGTAAAGATTTCACCAATTTTGGATTTTAGCATTGAGCTATCTGTCAGGCTGAGTATGTGTTTTCAGGCTGGAAACTGGAATTTGACTTGTTTCTGCATTTGGAATCAGGCCTACATGGACACAGTTGCCTGGTGCAATTACCAAAGACAGTAATCCATTAAATGAGGGTAATTCTGAGAATCAGGGAAGCACACACCTGTGTTCTATTAGCCATTAACCTTGGCCTGAAACAGAATAATCCGTTGCTGTGATTTTGCTAAGATGTTCCTCAGCGTCCCCCTGCCCGCGTTGCTTCCGCAGGCAGTGCTGTACAACGACCGCTCCGTGCTGGAGAACCACCACGCTGCTGCTGCCTGGAACCTCTTCATGTCCAGGCCAGAGTACAACTTCCTGGTCAATCTGGACCACGTGGAGTTCAAGCATTTCCGTTTCCTCGTCATTGAGGCGATTTTGGCTACTGACCTGAAGAAACACTTTGATTTTGTTGCCAAATTCAACGCCAAGGTGAGATTAGTTTGGGTTTCTGGGGGATGGTCAGAAAAGATTGTGGGCCTCGGTGGCATCCAACAAAAAGAGTTTCTATTTCCTCTGAATGTCCTTTTGGCTGCTGTAGAATGTTGAATAATAATCTGGCCTTTCCGTTGGGTTTTACTCATTTAAAGTTAGAGGCACAGCTTCTCTTCTTATACATATTCACTCTTTTCAGAAGGTGGTTTAAGGCTAAAAATATTACGGACTATTTTTATATTCTACTTTTCAGCATTGCTTTCTGGTTCGCTGGCACTTTAGACCTATTAACAAAGCACTTGGAGGGGAAAAATCAAAGATGTTATTACTAAGTTTCCATAATGGCTACTTTACGTGAATTTTCACTGATTTAGTCACACTGTTGTATTACCAAAGCACAGAAATCACAACAATTTTGACATTCTAACTCCAAATGCAGTGAAAGCATGGTCTTCCTTTCCTTTCTCTTTCCAGAGAAAGATCACTAAAGATCTTTCCTGCATGCTCCATTCGGAGAGCATAAAATCACAACCCTGAGAAACCTTTCTTAAAACCTGTTTACAGTTTCAACCTAACTTATTGGAATTCACCTCCTATTCAGATATTTTAATAAACTCCATCACCCATCAAAGCTGTTGGCATGTTAACTGGTTACCTGCCTTTGGAACTAGTACTGCTTTCTTGTTCCTTGTGAGAAACCCCCAAGAATAGTGTGTTTCATATCTAGGACCTCCTAGCTGTTTTGGTGACACAGATAAAAGGTTTTCCTGTGGTACTGCTTAGGATGGATCTGTACGCTGACACTTTGAAGCCTCCAGATGTACGACTGGTTTTGTTTTCCATTTCCCTGTAACATCTCTCTTTGTTAGGCTTTAAGAATCTGCAAATCTAAATATGGTCCAGGGTAGGCAGAAAACTGATCTGTAGGTCCATAAAAGTCTGAGATCCTTCTGCATCCCTGCTAGTCATGTCCCTTCCAACCTTAATCTTTCTGCTTTTATTTTAGAGCAGTTGGTAATATGTATCACTTTTTCTTGTGAGAGGTATGGGAAAAATAGAGAAAAGGAAAAAGGGTGGAAATAGTTTCAACTTAGATCAAACAGGGAAATAAGCTCATTACACACATCTTCACACTGCAATCAAACCAGCATGGTAGTTTATGGTAATCTATATTTATACACCAGTAGGTATTTACTTCCTGAAAAATGTCATGGAAACATTGCATTTGTTTGTTTTCCTAGTAAGTGCTTTAAACAGGTGCATAATATGCTAAATATTGATTTCTCATTATTCATCTCAATGTTCTTTGGTTTTCATTTACTTTTCTTTTTCCATATTGTTAATTCCAGCCTGGGGTTAGCTCACCTCCTTATGCTAGTGATTTTGTTAAATAGCTAAATATATTGTACAGTATCCCAGGTCAGAACTTCCTTTGTGGGTGCATCTTTTTGCCCAGGATTACTGTCATGGTCTCTTTCTCCTGTCTCCTAGGTGAACGATGATGTTGGAATTGACTGGACCAATGAGAACGACCGCTTGCTGGTTTGTCAGATGTGCATCAAGCTGGCTGACATCAATGGGCCTGCAAAATGCAAAGACTTGCATCTGCAGTGGACAGAAGGCATCGTCAATGAGTTTTATGAACAGGTAAATGCATTCCAAAGTTGCATGGCTGGTGTTAAACAGTCCTGCAGCATGATACAGCTGGTGATGGGAGAGAATGGGAGTGAAGAGGTTGGCTAGAGTTGCATTAATCCATTCTTTTGCTGGACCAGTGAAAGTCCGTTTGTCACTGAGGTTTCTGATGTGTCCTCAGAGACCTCTGATGATGGTGTTTCTACAGGCTGAACTGTTCAGTTCCGGCACTATGGACAAGCACTGGCATGGTGAACAAGTGTTCCTTTCCTGGCTTTTTTTCCCCCTGTTGTCAGTCATCATGGCTGTCATTTCACTTTTCTTTAATGCAAACCTTGTTTTCATCCTTCCTTCTGTGTTCTTTCAAGACATCAGATGGTTCTCATGGCTCTCCTCTGCAGTCTCACACTTTTATTGGCATGTAGTCTCCAAAAGTGGACACAACATCCTTGTTCAGATGATCTAAACAGAGCAGTGGGATTATTCTAGCTTCCCTGCAGGCCACATCTCTGTTCACACAAGCAGAACCTCTATGTGCTGAGCAGGACTGTAACACTGGCTTTCAGCTCATCACAAGCCAACCACATCTGCTCCCTACACATTGATCCTGACCCATACTTTATTTTTGAAGACAACACTTCCCGCTCTCAGAGGTTTGTCAGTACAACTGCACTAATTATGCAAGGCCATGCTGGTGGCACAAGGAAGGGGGAGAGCCACAGATTGATTTACAAAGACCTGGGAATACAGCCAGGCACTGGTCCTCTCTTTCTAGGTGTAAGGGAGCCCTTAACTGAACCTTTTCTCATTATAACCTATTTAGCCCTGCTGAGTGCAAGGGTCAGGGCTGTTCCCACACTATTCCTCTGTTTCCTGAGTGGGAACATTTTGAATGTTTTGGTCAGATTAAACTCCACATCCTGTCTTTTCCAGATGAAGCAAGCAGGCTAAATCACTGAACCAGACAACCCACAGACTTCTCAAGGAGGCTGTGCAGTAACTTGGAGTCACAGACTAATCCCTTTTAAAACCTTTTCAATTTTCCTTAAATTTACTGCACTTACAGTTTGGAAAAAAAAAAAACCCCAACCAGGATTTGCTGCTGACTTCTGGAGGATGTAAGGAGACAGGAAAAGGAACAAAACTTGAACATTGACCTGAAGCTTCTTAATTTCTTTTAAATCTCCCAAGAAAAAGAAAGTACAATGAACCTTACATATATTATGAATATTATATTATTATTCAATTTTTGTTTTCATTTTTTTTCTTAAACAAAGAAAGTGTGTCCCAAAACAACCTTCATGTACCAAATTTTCGTTCAGGAAATTTTCTTCATTACAACTGTCCCAACAAACTGTGCTTCACAATTCTGGTGATGATCATAGCTTATGTGGATGACTGGTGCAGGCAGACAAAGGCTGTTAATCAGATGTGCTATATGACTTTCCTTTGTTCCAATATAAGTTACATCAGAGGGAAGTGCCCCGATACATTAGTATCATCGCAGTGTTGGACAGTGAAGCAAGCTTGTGAGAATACAGATGTGGGAAGATATTGTGTTATCTATTCCACAGTATGAATCTGTGTTTTTTTCCATCATCCAGAAATTGGATTCAAAACAGAGAACATTTTCTTTCTTGGACTTACTTTTGACTTTAAGCAGGATAAGCCAGATTCTCAATTTATTTTACCTATAATAAAATCTGGTTTTCTTTAATGTAATATGCTACAAGAGGTATATTAAACCGTGTTCACCGTGCTTTTGAGTGTTAGATTTTTTTCTGCAACTGGAAGAGTCTTCATATTTTCATTTTTAAAAAGGAGAATTTTATGGGAAGTTTGAATTTTCCAGGAAGTATTATCAAAAAGCACACATATTTTCACTCTGCTGTGAAAATCATGAAATATCTTTGTTACAATAAAACCCAATTCCTTTGAAGAATTTCACATAAATAAACACTACTTAGTAAAAATGTGTTGTATAGAAATATTCAGAATCCTGTGTCATATTGTTGCAGGATGTTTCTTTCTCTTCACATGCCCAGCATAATTATTTGAAGACAGGTTAGACATATTAGAATAAAAAAAAACACACTGCAAGATGTTTCACATAACAAATCATGTTTTAACAGAACAACAAAAAACAATTTGTAAACATTTCAACAGTCAGCATTTTTCCCAGCTCACAACCAGGAAATCTCAGATATGTTTCTGTAAAGAAGAGCAAGCTGTCACCTCTTCTTAATTTGCTTGCTATTTCAAGAATGGATGGCATGTTTCAGTGTTTTGTCAACACAAATATTTTGTTTTTAATGATTGAACATAACATTTCAGGGTTGGTTATTGTAAAAGTAACGAAGAAAACATAAGGAAATGAGATATTTGCTGTACATGCTCCAAAATTTAGCTCTCATTTTTTGGCCTTCACCGAACACAGATACAGACAGGTCAGATATGAAGACCATTACTTCTGAAAAATTTACATTACAAGGAGATATATATGAGCAATGTATAATATAATGGAAACTGAAAATGTATCTCCAAATTCTAATCTATATCCTTAAATGTAGGACTCTGTATTGTATTAAAAGCATTAATTTATATATCAGGCTTGTTAGGGAGGTTAGATATTTTTTGGGGGGAGATGGCATCTTGTAATGTCTGCTCAGCTGAAAGGGCACTGATATCACCAGAAGCCTTGCTGTGATAGGAAATTGAGTATATCAGATTTGGTTCTGCAATGAAGTTTTACTTTATTTTACATCACGAGAGGAGAGAGAAAAAACTCTTCTTATACCTCCCTCTCTCCCCAAAAAAAGCTAAGAAGAAGCTTCATGGGAAAGATTTACTGCTTGTGAGCAAAGCCTGCTTTCATTGGGATGATTCTAATGGTCGCAGGAAACAAATATTTATGACCCAAAGCCAAGAGGACATTTCCAGGTTACTTTTAATAAGGACAAAATCATTAAGAACACTAGTTTGGTGAGATAGCCCTGTCTTGTAAAAGTTGTCTTGTTGAAGTTGTCTTGTTCCCGGTAAACAAGGTTGGTGTGAGCTAGCAATCACACAATCAGAAGGGATTTTTTTAAAATAATGTAAATAAAGAAATGAAATAATAATTTTCAAGTTTTCACACAGTGTAAAGTTCAGGACAAGGGCTAGGGGAATCATTCTGCAGAGTCATTAACATCCTTGTTAAATTCATGTTATCAGTAGTGGGTTGGTATCAGCTCCTACAAGAAAAGAGCTGTAACTTTGCCCATTTGACACGATGGCACTGTAGCAGTGCCATGCTGGAAGTGCCATTGGCCTTTGCTTCTTGTTCTTTCAGCATTTTTAATTGGTTGGATGTGCTTTACACCCTTTTTGTGACATAGTTTTGGTTCATTTCGTTCAGAGAAATTACGGCTATTTTTCATCTCCAGGGTGATGAAGAGGCCAGCCTGGGGCTGCCAATCAGCCCTTTCATGGACCGCTCTGCTCCTCAGCTGGCACACCTCCAGGAGTCCTTCATCACTCACATCGTGGGACCACTGTGTAACTCCTATGACTCAGCGGGGCTGATGCCAGGAAAATGGATAGAAGATAGTGATGAATCAGGAGACACTGATGAGCAAGAAGAGGAAGAAACAGCAGAAATGGAAACTTGTGAAAATGCCGAATCCAGTAAGTTGTTGACACTTACATTTTCCAACAAAACAAGTTCCATGTTGTGACCAAAACACTAAGCTGAGGCTGTGAGCTGGCCAGGTTCAACATGGGCCTCCTCCAGAGGGACAGTGAGTCAGTGCTGTCCTTGGTGAAGCTGTAGCCACTTACATTGTTAATGGAGATGCTCCATGGTTTCAGGACCAATGTGGTTCATATCTACCACTTATTTCTACCTTAGTTGAGGTTTCTGGTGGTGGGTCACCTGTCTGTGCATGAGGGCTTTCTAGACTCTTTCAGGACTGGTGTTAATAGACTGCAAGAATTTCAGCTGAAAAAAGGAAGTCTGGGAGAAGATTTTCCAAGGAAAACACTCATCATTTCCACGAGTTAGTATGATGTACAGGAATAATAGAATAAGGGTCTGAAATGCTGATGCAGTAACAGAGTTTTTAACTATGGAATCATTTTAATGCAAATCTCTTCAAGGAAATGTGGAGAAGAGTGGGAAGAGAATTGGCACTGAGCATTGCTGTGTTGTGTGCTGGGGGCTGCATCACTTGGCTGATCAGTAACTAAAGCTCATATTCTCCTGCCTCTTCTCTAGAAAGGCAACATTGCTAATATTTGCTGTACTGAGATTAAAGCTTTTTACCTTGAAAGGAGTTTTCAGGCACTTGTGGGAAGTGATTTTTAAGAGAAAATCCTGCAGCTGTAGACTTCTTTCTTTTAGTGGTTTAATCCTGCATGTTTTACCTTTTTCTTCCTTTCATGTTCTTTCTCCCTCTCTCTCTCTCCTACATCTAGAACTTTCAGGAAACACCACCCTTAAGTGCACTCATGAAATGCCAATATACAGCTTTTCCCCTCAACAGCCTCAGTTTTTCTGTTCTTTCCCACACACTCATGCCCTACCTGGGTATCATCCCTGTTTTCTGTTGGGAAAGCTGAGAAAAATTTGATGAGTGCAGTAAGTCACATATGGGTTGGAACAAAAATCTGTCTCCTGATGTGCAGAATTAACCTTTTACCTCTAATAAGATCCCGAGGTAAACAGTTGGTATTTAAGAAATCATTGTTGGTGTTCCTGTTGTTCACACACACACACACACACACACACATTTTAAGTTTAGCACGTTCACATGCACAAAAAATCTTGTAGAGAACAGTAAACATCAATATAACACACATGGCTTAATTTAGCACCTCATGATCTGTCAGTTCTGTAATAGGCAGAGCCACGTGTTTGTGGCAGAGTGGCCTTTATGGAAGTGCCTGCTAGGAGGAAGTGTATGCAATTGGTAATTAACACAGACCCCAAAGCCTGAAACTGATACTGCCGTATTAAAAGATGAAAAAAAAGATGAAGGATGTTCTCATATATCCATGGAGTGTCTAACCTTAATCTGAAATCCTTTGTTTCCTTTCATCTTGTATCTCTATTCACTTATCTTCTGTATCACCAGTAGTGCAGTCAAATAATGCTGTTTTCAGGTTAAAAGCACTGATCGTTATTAACACTTTTCACATTGCAAACAGACCGATTTTAGTGGTCTTCTGTTTTCTTTTTCACATTCTACCCTGTTATAGTACCTTACTATTCAGCCTGGTGTTTTTAGACTATGGTCTTCAAAACTTTAAAGATTAATGAACCAGAAGTTCTGAAATATCCAACAAATTCTTTCTACTTCCTTTGTACCAAATGGGGGATGTTCATCTTCTCTATCATACCTATGTGTGGCAAATTGTTTTCTTCAGGTTCCTTAAATTCTCTGTGACTGTGTGGATCTTACTCAGGATTCTGTGACACCTTTTGTGTCAATATAGGGGCCTCATAGTTCCTTAGAAATGTATACCAGTGATCAACACAATTTTGGATGTTCTAAACTTTCTTAATGAAACAATAAAAGGTTGAGCTGTCAGATGCACAGATATTAAGACTTGTGTAGATGTTGGGAGAGATCTTCTTCTTGATGAAAATGCCTTTTAGGCAGATAGAAATATAATTGTGGCAGAAAACACTTCACCTAAGTCCTGATAATTCACTGAAGCAGTTCAGATAAATTTAAGAGTTACAAAACTTAAGGTAGCTTGAAAAAATTTTTTTACTATACAGGAACATACTTTCCCTGTAGGTCTTATGCAAGTATAAGAATTAAACAGACTCAGTCTTTAGTGATTCAGACAAATTTTAACACCACAGCCAGTGTCTGTAGAGAGCAACAAGATGTGGGGTCACCTGGGAAACCCAGGAGAGAATGTCCTGCTGTGGCATTGGCAGGGTAGGGGCTTCCTATTAGTGCTAAACCTGAAGGTTTCCTACAGGGAACCAAGGGCTTTCTAATGAAGGATTGAATTGGATTTGGTCTGTGCTCAGTGAAAAGCTCTTTGTTTCCAGTTCAAAAGCCTCAAGGGCTAACCATTTTGGATCCTGACACAGACATACTTTAGGCAACCTGCAAATACTAATCCACGCAAATTTATTTGGTACAAAACATTCCTCTACGTCACCTTCTTTAAAGAAAAATCAGCAGTTGTCTTTGGAGGGGTGATTATTTCAGTTCTGTGACTGCCATTGTCACTGTTAATGACCAGGAAAATTTTTCAAACTTTGTACTGTTAAGGAGTTAACAATCTGTGTTGGACAGACTGTACTGACAGGAAAAAAAAAAACCACCCTTCAGAAAGCAAAACACTTGTAGTGCAGCTATGTCAGGAGCCATGGGAACCACCAGGGACAAAAACACTTCATAGGCTAAGAGCAGGGGACTGGTGCTTCAAAACCAAAGAGAAGCAAGCTTCCTGATAGTATTTGGCTGTATGAGTCCTTCTTTAGTGCTCAGACTGGTGCCAAAGCAATGTTGTGCTAAAGCTTTAAGGTCACCTCCACTGCAATGGTGGAGAGATAGATGACTTTGAAAATGGGACATAGGAATGGGTTCCCTCCTTTGATTACTAATGCTTCATTAGTAATCGTTCATTATCCTTCTACAGCTCTTCTGAGTTGTAAAATGTGGAAAAAAAAAATTAGGATTTTTTTCCCTAGGACAATCAGTAGGGATCTGTTGGGGGTGGGGAGGGCACAGAATTTAATGTGTGTTGATCAGAGTCTTTAAGAACTTGATATAAAATGAGCAGAAACAGCTCAGCAACGTTTGATGCATAATCATTCAAAGACTAGGTGCTGCTGTGAGCAGCAGAGTCAGGGACAACATGCAGCCTTGAGATAGGATGAAGCTGGGGCTCAAACTGTGCAGGAAACCCGTTTGCTTTCCCCAAGGTCTGGAGAGACACAGCTTTCTGAATTTTAACACTGTTTAAATTTGTGGGTTTAAAAATCTGTCACAGTACACTCTGTCTGCTTCCTATACCTTCAGTCCCTTTTCCTTCCCCAATAGAAACCAGTACATAATGTCACATGGTGTTTTACAGGAAAGAAGAAGTTCAAGAGGAGGAAAATCTACTGTCAGATCACTCAGCACCTGCTTCAGAACCATAAGATGTGGCAGAAAGTGATTGAGGATGAGGAGAGGTTAGCTGGGTCAGAGAAGCAAGGCACGGAGCAATCCACACTGCACCAATCTTCAGAACAAATCCAGGCCATCAGGGAAGAGGAGGAGGAGAAAGGGAAGGCCAAGAAGGATGAAGAGGAGAACACAACTGTAGAACCAAACCAATGACAATATTTACAGCAGTATTTTAAGACAGATTGACTCGTGCACAGACTCTTTCTCAAGCCAGCACAGCATTTAGACACAACACTGTAGAAGTATGGGATAATGCGCCTACAGCTGTTTAATTTGTTTCTCTTTCCTTTTTATGGTGAGGTACATTGTTTAAACTCCTATGCTCAAGGAAGCTTTCACACTGCAACACCGGCTTTACAGACTGTCTTTGAAGAGATTTTGGGGGTGGGTGGAATTATATAAATATAGATATATATGTATAGCCAGGGTTATTGGCTGCACACTTCAGCAAAATACATTTAATGATATATTATGGTCACTGTGATATTTACAGAAGAAAGTTATCTAAGGAAATGCTGCTTCTGAAGCACATTTGCAGTTAACAGTAAGGTACCAGTTAAGCAGCTTTTGCTCTTAATGCTGAGGGATAAAAGTTCCAAAGCTTTATATGAATGCTGATATATCCTGCCAACACATATGTGTGAGTGAGGGGGTGTTTGCAAGTGTGAGTGGATGTGAGGAAATATAGCATAGTCTGAGTTCTTACCACACTAGCTGTAGCACATGTCCCAATATACCACAACAAACAGAAGGCCAGAATTTTAGAGAATTTGTGCCTGCAAGGGAACGATTTTGAGGAGCTTTGCTTTCCCATAGCCCTCCAATCCCAGTTTGCACTCCAGCTGCAGGCAGCAGCCATTCAGTAGTGGCCCAGGCTGCCGTTCTGGCCCTACCCAGCTGTGCCGGCACCACCTCCTCCTCCTCCTCCTCCTCCTCGGCATTTCCCAGACTGCTGGCGAAAGGGATGTGCCAGGAGGGCTGTTTCCAAAGGGGTAACTGTGTGACACAGCAGTCTGTTCCCCTGGAGATGACCTGGCCCTCCCTGTACTGCTGCACACATGAACAGCTGCGTGGGGTCAGCACGAGTGTTTGGGCAGGAGAAAATGGGGAGCAGATGTGTGCTTGGAAGCTATCTTGGAAGCACACTATCCTCTTCTGCCCTCACCCTCTGCCTCTGGGCATCAATGACCAAATGTACCATTTAAGAACAAAGCTAAACTGTTGTGAGAGAAAAGAAGGGGGAGCATGGGGGTCATGGCCTTCCCCAGAAAAATGCAAAGGGTGCATTAGGAGCTGCATGGGGGACAGGTGCCAGTCCTGCATGGGCTGGACACTCGGGTGTCCCAGCAACCACTCACGTGAGCTTCAGAGAGCTTGGGTTTTCAGTGTGAGGTGCTGGATGGGAGCAGTTTGTTTCTGGCATTCTGCTTAGAAGCAGCATGTTTGATCCCACCAATATACTTTTCTTCTTTCTTTTTTTTTTTTTTTTTAAGAGAAAGAAAAAGATCAGGCCTGTAAGAACAGCAGATCTTTTTTGTTGTTGTTGTTCTGTTCATTTGTTTTCTCTGTTGTTTATGCTGTGAGCCAAATGTCTATTTAAAAGGTTGGATATTCACTTTCAATATTTTATGTCACGGTATATTTGTCAATGATTAGCTATCTAGATGTAAATATGGAAAAATTTTTATGGGTTCCTGTAGATAATGATATCTTTAAGAAAAAAAAAAGAAAAAGAAAAAAAGGGAAAAGCTGTTTTGTAAAGATAATTTTTTAAAAAATAAATACAAAAACATTTTTATACAGCGTAGCCATTTCCAAACCCCACAAATAAAGTCTTGAGTAATTTGTATAGACCCTTCTGGGAAGCCAGTGGTCTACAGGATCAAGGCTTTAAAATATTAATGCTCTTGGAGACTGGCAGCACTGACCAGTACCACACAATTTAGAGATTTGTTCCCACAGAAGGAATTATATATATAAACTTCAGTATCTCAAAAATTATTTGACTATGTATGCTTTTTCTACTTTGATTCTGCAGCCCATTACCAAGAAGAGGGTTGCTTGTGAGAGTAAGATTCCTTGTGAAAGGCAGAGTTTGTAGAAGTCCTTTCTGTGTTAAGTTTCTGACATTACACCCATCACTTTTTGCTATTATTACACATTCACCAAATTTCATGATCCTGTTGACACCTCCCCAAAACACTGGAAAACATTCTCTATCAAAGCCAATCACATTTGTGTTATCACTTCAGAGTTCCTTCTTGCTTTGCATTTATGTCAGAATGAGGTTTTGCTCAAAAGAGGATTTGGGGTTTTTACTGGTTGCATTTGCGTGATACTGTCCTGTCCTACTCTTACCAGTAGAGAATGTGTTTGCCTTTCAGCAGAGTGACTGGAGCACAGTTCTGAATGCTCTTATCAGCAGGAATATTTAGGCAGTGTTTTCCAATGAAATCAGGAAAGCAAAGATCCAAATCGCACTGCTATTTTAAAGGGAAAGGACATAGCAGAATGCATTCAAAAGAAAAAAGTTGTCTCCAAGATCTCAGCAAGTCTCCACCAATTCCAGCTTGCATTGTTTTCACATCTCTTCAGTCACTTTGATTGATCATTTTATTTGGGTTTTTCTTGTACAAATGATATGCATACCTTATAGTATGAGAAGGATTTATTATGCCTCATTCTGTCCTTTAAAAATTAAACTCAAAGAGATGCTTTAAAATGTCACATCTCCAAGCACTTCTTTCTCAATTTTCAGTACATAATCACTGCAACTGGATTTTAATATTGGGTTTTACAGTACCTGGAAGATGAAAAAATTCTATTGCAGCGTTAGTGGGTTTCCAGCTGGTAAAATTACAAAGAGGCATTCAAGAATGAGGCAAAATCCTGTAAGTGAAGTTTCACATATTCCTCTAAACTGGCATATGCAGGGTTGAACTAAGAAAAGTTATCTAAAAATGTGCTGAAATTGAACCATTATATTTTTCTGTCATCATTTTTGGTTGCCATTAAGTAAAATTGGTGTCAGCTTCTAGTTTGTTTTTTGACATTGCCAATGCAGCTGTTAGAAATTGATACACCATTGCTACCCAAGCCTGTTTGTGGGAACAGTCATTGAATTGGATCTTTATGGTGAAGAAATTGCTGCCAGGCTTAAAATCAGAATGATTGTTGTTTTTATCTAAACTGGAAAGAAATTCCAGTGAAGAAGCTGAAGTAGCTGTGAGTGCTCAGGTTGGTAAGGGGTGACTTTTTTTCCCACTCCAAATACTGAGTAGTCAAATCCAATTTCTGCAGGTGGCCACTCCTTATGAATCTGATTCTCAGTCTTTGAAGTGCATGTCTGCAGACAATGATCAGGAAATCTCCAGGCTGGCTTAGATATAACACAAAAGAAAATACCAGAGGGATTTTATGTCAAGAATGTGAAAATCTCCCTTTTTTGTGCTTTAGGGTTCATAGATAATGAAGCAGGTAATTTAGGGGGCTCCACAGTATTTTCTAGTCCAAAGGAGGCAAAACTTTTCACCTGCAGTTACTGCAGCCTTTTGGAGGCTAGATCTTGAAGGTTTTCCACTTTGCATAGTCTTTGGTGTTACAAGCACCAAATAAACCACAGCCTATGAAATATTTTAGGAAGAAAAAAAAATAAAAGAAAACTAATTGAATCCAATCAACAAAACGCTCATGTTTTAGGTGGCATGTTTACAATGGAATAGGAATTTCTGGTACATACCATATGCAAAGCAGCGTGTTAGATACTGGAGAAAGCAACCCCCATTTGAACAGTGTTTTGCAGTGACAAAAAACCCCAAAGCCTATTAGTTTTCTGTTCTTTAAAAGCAGGAAGAGAAAGACTAGATGATTTTTTCCATTTGGATATTTTGTTTTCCCCTCTTTAATGTCGCTTGGTGTCTGATCTTGTTCTCTCCTAGTCTAGAAGTTTGCTGTTGCCTGAATTATGGGGCTTTTACAGTCCTTGCAGCTCCCAGTGCAGTGACAAAAGCACTCTGTCTGTCACATAGCAACCACACGTAAACACTTTTGTCCATATATTGACACTTTCCTTGATAGCCACATGCTGTTTACCATGGAATATAACTTCTCTCATTGCACTTGTGTTGCAGATGGAACACGTAGAAGTAGAGAGCGTGAAAGCCCCAAAGTATTTCATTACCTTTTCTTTTAGGAGGAGTGTAAGACATTAGCTTCTAAGAAACCAAACCTGCTGTGTCTAAAAACAATAGTTTCCACCATGTTCAAAGGGCCATAGTTTACTGTGCTCTATATTTATGCTTTAATTCTAAAATCTTGGTTTGTTTTTAGCTAATGTGCAGGGCATTTTAAAATTCATCTCTCAAAATCATCTACTTCTTCCAGTAGGAAGATGGTGTTTGGTGAGATGTTGCAAGCTGTGCATCAGAATTGAGTTGAAACAATCTAGGGAAAAGGGATTTTACTGTGCTCTTGGCAGGATTTTGGACAGCCTTTTTCTGTGAATGAAATCTTTTACACAAAGCTGTGTGTCACCAAAGGCCTCCCCTGTGACCTTGTGCAGGGTGCTGGTTCTCATAGCAAACATGGTCATGTTATGGCAGGAAGTGATTCCCAGGGTAAATGTAATTTGAGAATGCTTTTGTTACTAATGCAAGGATAATTTTCAGCAGTTTTTATCCTGGCATCATGGGTGAACTTCTCTCTGCATCATCATCAGCCTAAAATACAAGATGCATTTGGGTCTTTTACCATTAGTGTACCACTGGTAGAATTTCTTAAGATCCTGGTGGTCTGAATCTGGAAGGAAGTTAAGGCTGTAGAGGTTCAGATAGATGCTTTTTAAAGTACCATTTGGAATCTAAGCAAATTCCACTTCCAAGTCCCTTTCTATGCATTCCATGTTGGACATTAAGTTAATTTGTTTTCTTTTAAAACTCCAAATTTCTGTCTGCTTTTTTGCTGGAATTTTTTTTTTCTTTCTGAAATTCTGGCCCCATCTTTCTTCAGAAATGTCCTAGAAAGTAGAATGCAGTGTGAAGAAGCCAAAGATCTTGCCAAATTGAGCATCAGTCAGTGGTAGAGCCTGTAAGGACTCTCTGTGGGCATCTAGTGCTGTGCCCATGCTGCTGATCTGTGAGCTGAGTAGGTGTGGGGTAGCTGACAGCAACCTGAGCCTAGCTGGTCTTGGAATCCTAGAGAATTTTGTCAGTTTTCAACATGAACCCTAAGGATTTTTGAAAACTTAGCCATAAGTCTAATGCAGCAAAAGGTTTGTGGTTGGACCTGATTGTTAATTAAGTTCTTGTGCAAAGTCTCTGAATTATCCTACTCAGTCTATGGTGTGATCCTGTGAGGGCTTTGCTGTTGATGAAGATGGGTACAGGTCGGAGTCCAGCCTCTCACCAACCTTCAGTATGTGCAGCCAGATGCACCAGTCAGTGTGAGCCCGGGAGCCCAGCAAACCAGCTCTGCTGGCACTGGGATCCAGGGAAGACAGCGTCTTCAAATACCCCAGGCAGGGCACCAGGCGATTCAGGTGTGGGAGAGGCAGTGCAGATGCACTGTGGCCCATGCTAGGGCTGGCCCATCTCACACACACAGTGCTCAGTGGGCTGGGAGGACAACAGCCGCAGTCTGTGGCTTTTTGTTCTCTGAAGAAGAGGCTTTTGACTGTTGGAAAACTTGCATGAAAACAACATGTAACATTTGCTATTACTTATGCAAGTCCTGTCATGATCGAGATGTTCCAACATCACATGTTGAAGGAAGGAAGGAAGGTTTCAGTTTAAGGATGAGTATGAAGTTGCTGCACATCCCATGGCCTCATGGGCAGAAGATTAGACAGAAGCACGTTCCCAGAGTGAGGAACGCACCTCTCTGCAGGCACAAAGGGTTGCCTCCTCTTGCCAGCCTCAGCCCTGGATGGTGGCCTTAGAACCTGGGTATTCCTCAGCTGACAGCTCAGAGTGGGTGTAATCAGTCCTCGAGTTGATGGGGTTGCACACATGCAGGAAGGAAGTCAAACTAGCATTTTGTGGGAAGGAGAAAAGGAAATTGTAGTCCGGTATCAAACAGATTCTATAGAACAAATTTTTTTTTCCTTTTCTTTCAAAATCAAATGTAATCCTGCTGAAATGGAGTAAACATAAAGTTTCTGGGAGTTTAATTTCTGTTTGATGTTGCAGTGTTAGTCAAAATGATGGCAGTGTTAAGGAGAAGATAATTATTATTCCCCTTAATTAGAGTGGAGGAATCTTTTTTTTTTTTTTTTCCCTATTTTTCAGTGAATCAACAAATAAGAAAGTCCAGAGATCTTGGAGAAAAATACGTGTTAAATGATTTTGAACAGATGAAAGAATAATTGAAATTAGGTGACAGCTATCTTAAGAAACATTGGAAGAGCTTGCAAAATTATTGATTATTGGAGTCAAACTTTAGAGCAAAATAGCACCAGTACTTTTGAGAGCAATTTAGTATGATAAATCTTTCTTTGAATTTCATCACTTTCTTTTAGCAAAACAACATTCCTCTGAAGGTAAATCAAAGCAGGGTTTAGCCCCTGCCCTGCTGTGGTAGTTATTGAGTCCCAGTGTTGGAGGGAGCAGTGTGAGAATTATTCTCCATTTACAACCTAATTATGATTTATTCAGAAGCCATTAGTGGGATTTTCCTGGCAGGCAGGTGTTCTTTTGATGAAAAATGCATCACACCACCTCAGTAGGATGGAGATGTCACCTGAGTGAGCACCTGCCTGAGCTCTTAGGACAATACAAGCTCCTCAGGAGCCTGGAGGCGGAACAGTGCTGGTGTATTTCTGGAGAGTCCATTTTCACCATGACAAAAGGGGGCAAAAGCTTGAGCAAGTTAACAATACTTCTTTGATAAAACTGAAACGATAAGCATTGTGCAGTCTGAAACCTTGCCTGTGTCACTTGAGATGTATGCAGACATTCCCCCAAGCGCTTGCTCATGTAAAACTGCTGATGAGCTCAGGTAAAACCAACTGGCCTTGACTCTGGTCTGTCAAGCTGCAGGATGTAGTAAATCAAGAAGACTTTTTGGCTGACGTTGTTTAATTTTCCTTCATTAAGGAAAACTCTGGTTGCTGCAAGAGGAGGAAAAAAAAGAATATTTCATTTGAGCTTTTCAGGTCACTGGTCTGTGCCAGTGGTTTCATATTCCAAAGTCATGTGTGTAGTATGTCCAAGGTGTGGGAAAGGGGCAACAGATGAGAATTGTTCTGCCCTGGATGCCATATGGAATCTGTGTGCTCCAGGGAGCACCACTGAAATCTGCAGGTGTGCAAAGGGGTGTATCCCAGCAGTGAATTAGTTGGGGAAACCCAAATATTTCTGTCTTCTGTGTGGAAGTGTAAGAGCAGGTATACAGGACTTTGCCACAGCTGCAGGCCATGTGTCCTTTTATGACTGAATTCTCTTGTCCTGAGGCAAAACCATAGAAATCAGATCAAATAATAGCTCCAGTTTTCAATGCTGTCTTCCTTTACTGCAGCAAACGCTTTGAAACAATTGATGTGAATTAGCAATTGTTCCTATTGCTCTTTGCTTTTAAGTATTTATTTAAAGAAGTTGGGAGTTCTTGGTGGCAGGGTTTTTTTTCCTCCTCTGTCCCTAGTCATGTTTCCCTGTCATAGGTTAGCTAACCTATGACATTCCCCCATGCTTTGCTAAAAAAAAATATAAAAAAATCTGTGTGATCTGGTCAGAGAGAAAACAGTGAGGGGTTTGCCATGTGTGTACATACTGCTTTAGGTAGAAAGCCTGCTAAAGTCTGCTAAAGCTGACTTTCCTTTTCAAAATTCCTGCCTGATCCTGAAACACAACGAAAACCTGTATTTGATTGCAGAATGTTGATTTGTAGGTGTTTGTAAACCTTGATACAGTACTGCAGATGGTGTCCCAAAAGATCAAAGACAATGTTAATAACTGCTATGTGATGTTGATGATATCTTTAATATTTCAACGATGTCAGCATACTTTTGGTCATTACTTTTCTAAACTTAAGTATTCTTTTCTTGAGTAATCAATATAAGATGTTTGCATGATGGAAAGTAATTTAAGTTCACTTTTAAAAAAGCAGTGATTCATACTGTGGGTTACGTTTGTTTAACAGATTAACATTTTCACTGATGGGTGGCAGTTTTTTTTTTCCTTTTTAGTGCTTTTGATAGAAGAACATCTAGGACATTTTCCAACAAAAACAGATATTTTCACCTTTGCCTCCAGTTGTAGAAGAAATACCTTCCAAAAATAATTCTTTTCCAGTTCAGTGTGCCCTGTCTGGGTTACAATATGCAAGTATGTTTATCATGTAGAAAGTGTGATTAAGAAAATTAAAAATCCCATTCTGGTAATCAAGAAATTAACATAGCAAGATCACAACCCTTTCTGAATTAAAATCTTCAGTTGCCAGTATAATTGAAGCACTTGACCCCCACCAGATTTTAGAGCCAAATTATACAAATTTTGTATTTTAAAATCGACAACGGGCCAGACAAAGTTTTTTACTTCAGGAAACACTGAGGAATTTGGTCATCTTACATCCTATCTTGTGAGGTTTGACTCCTGGCCTGGGACCTCAGGGCAAAATCATTTTAATGATGTTTATTCAGACTCAGCTATAGTAGCAAGTTTCCACAAATCACTCGAGTACTACAAATTTAATCCCTCCTTGATTTTTTTTTCGCTTCAAAAGGTGAGAAAAAGGTGGGGGGAGTGTAATTTTATATGGCTCTATTTGAAAAGGGTTTTGTGTACCTTTATAATTCTTTTGAAGCAATATTTTAAAAAACAACTGCCAGCCAAAGTGGCAATGCAGAAAAGTGCCATCTTGTTTAGGATTTGTACACGCCAGTTTTTAACACAGTGTTCTTTTCACTAAGTACTACATACGTTAATTTATATTTATATATTGTCAATATTGTTGTAACCAAGCTTCTCCTTTCTAAACACTTCAGGAACAAGGCCTTGTATTTTTAGATGATTTTCATAAACAGAATAATTCTTTTCCTTTCACTAGTATCTTGCACTCGATACATGTAGCAATACTTAATATATTCTCTTCACAAGTATTTGTTAAGTGATTTAGTTAATGGCTGATAAATGTTTTGTACAAAATAGATTCTGTACAGGAAAAAAAATCTTTTAGATAAACATTATTTATTTTTACTGTTTTGTAAGTTAGACACTCTAATGAAGCTCCTTTTTGCCAGAATTACTGGAAGTGCCTCTTGGTAAAATGTATTATACAGTAAATATGTATTCAAAATTATTAGAAATACTTGTCACAAAATGAACAATGTGGATGTTGCAATGTGAAGACAAATGTACAACATAAATATAATTCTGTGGTATCCTGTTGGCTGTGCTTCTTTTTCCTTTACTGAACAAATTTGCTTTCGGTGCCCAGCTTTCAGTTTGTCAGACTACAAATGACTTGTACCCTCTTTGGACTCTGATTTAAATCCAGTAAAAGCTTGTATATATTGAATTACCATTTTAGCTGCCAGCCCTGCTTGGTATGTGTTAGTGACCCAAGCTCCTGTTTATTGGTATCGGATTTCCTGCGGCTTTTACCTGCAGAATTCTGCACTTTGGTTCAGATTACTAATAAATCCCATGTTAAATACTTTATGGCTCAGCCAATCTGTGGAAAGCCTCATTATAACCATTCTTCTTTACTGATGACCAATATTTAGCATCCATCATCTGTGTACTGCTCAATCCAATTAATATGGACCATAAGGATTGAATGTGGTCAGTATTACATGGCAGCATTCAGCCACAGCAATGCAGAGTGACTAATGCTTCCAGAGAAAATGAAATGTGTTACCTTAACAGTTTTCCATATTAATCATAGGAGTAATCTGTTAAAGTGGGA